>NC_136527.1:172245863-172355863 GCF_053919585.1 Euprymna scolopes
AGTATTTTTCTTTACTTATGTAGCGGGGTAACATCTTCGTATATGCAATATTATGCTACCCGACTACAGACGGGTGCATATATATATATATATATATATATACATACACATATATACACAAACACACACATACATACATACATAAATACATACATATACATATATATATATATATACATATACACATACATACATATAAACACACACGCACAACAGACATACATATACATATCCACACATACATACATATATAACATATATATAAACAACATTCGGACATTCATACATTTTTGTAATCTATATTGTTACAACAATTCTATACGAGGCAGCCTATTCTAATAGTTCAGAAATATACGTGTGTATACATATATCTACATACAATAGACACAGAGACACATCCACATACAAACATACACACAGATACATAGATACAGATATATATATACATAAATACATAAACATACAAACATACATGCATACTTAAAATACACTTATATATCCAAAGTCACACAAATATAGACATATATATATATACATGCATACATGTACCGTGCCACCAAATAATACATCTAAAGTAGAAACAGACATGAATACACCTACTATATAAATTCACTTTTTCTATCAAATTCCACACGTCTAGTTATGTTTCATGGCCCCATCCGCTTGTTACACTTTCCTAAGTTGTAGGTTTTTACCGTAAAAATTGACACTACGTAAAAATTTATATTGAATTCAGCATGAAGTTCATAGGGTTATCCTCATATTTAACAAAGATTCTTTCGATGGTAAGGCAGATATACATAAGATGTATCACGACACAATAATAATATATAATAACATATGACAGAAATCAGAGTATTCAGGTTATACAAACCTAGTATATAAGCTTATATATTGTAGTACTTACCTTCATCTTTGCTTATTCACTCTAATACCCTTATTCCTTTCTCTTCCATTCACCCTTCATTCCTTACTTTCTTTCATCTATTTATTTCTTCTATTTTATTTATTTTTTTTTTTTTTTTATTTTTTTTTTTTTTATATTAATAAATTATTTTTCCTACCCGGGTATATAAAGATCATATATCCATACATGCACACACCCAAAAATATCCATATGCATACATTATTACGAGCTTCACTCAAAACGATCTATTACTCATTTAGTTCAAATATACCTTCATACAGGTACTTATTTCGGCTAGTAATACCATAACTGCTCGATGAAGTAGAATATTAAGTGACTTACGTAACCCATATGGGTATGATTATAGTTGCGACCTCAGTTATCCTCTTTGTGGGGGGGGGTTTATTTGATGGGGGTTAGTTGTACTTATAGCAGTTCCATTATCCTAATTTAGAGTTCCTTAAGTGCATGTATTCTGAAATGTTTGCAGGATATAGCAGTTTCTTGTTTAATATTCAATAATTTTTCTCGGTCTTTAAACCTAGTTATCTCAAGTTTTTCTGATAAGCATAATAGACATGGTGAGTTCAATGAGTGGCAAGTATTGGCCCTTCTAATAATATTCCATTCTATACTAGGTGTTTTATTTTCTCTAACTAATTTCCAGTAATATAACGATAAGGAAGTGTCCTTTTCATATGTTTGATTATTCATCGAGCGTGTATGTCCATAGAATCTATTTTTGAAAGTCATTTGGGTACTCCCTATGTAGAATCTTTCGTCCCTTGGGTTCTCCACCGGGAATATCCTTGCTTGGTATACCACCGATGAGGTCAGACATTCATTTTTTATTGGGCATTCCTCAGGTTTTTTACAGTTACATTTATTCACCGCAGTGTTTGCACTAGTATTCTCCCCTTCTCTATTAGTCGTCTTTAAAATTCTTCCATTATGCTTTTTTATAATCCTTTCCAAATTATCACTACAGCTGTAACTTAATTTTAATGTATTTTTATTAAATATTTTATGTAATATATTATTTGGTGGGAAATGCTTATTAATAAGCATTTCCCACCAAATAATATATTACATAAAATATTTAATAAAAATACATTAAAATTAAGTTACAGCTGTAGTGATAATTTGGAAAGGATTATAAAAAAGCATAATGGAAGAATTTTAAAGACGACTAATAGAGAAGGGGAGAATACTAGTGCAAACACTGCGGTGAATAAATGTAACTGTAAAAAACCTGAGGAATGCCCAATAAAAAATGAATGTCTGACCTCATCGGTGGTATACCAAGCAAGGATATTCCCGGTGGAGAACCCAAGGGACGAAAGATTCTACATAGGGAGTACCCAAATGACTTTCAAAAATAGATTCTATGGACATACACGCTCGATGAATAATCAAACATATGAAAAGGACACTTCCTTATCGTTATATTACTGGAAATTAGTTAGAGAAAATAAAACACCTAGTATAGAATGGAATATTATTAGAAGGGCCAATACTTGCCACTCATTGAACTCACCATGTCTATTATGCTTATCAGAAAAACTTGAGATAACTAGGTTTAAAGACAGAGAAAAATTATTGAATATTAAACAAGAAACTGCTATATCCTGCAAACATTTCAGAATACATGCACTTAAGGAACTCTAAATTAGGATAATGGAACTGCTATAAGTACAACTAACCCCCATCAAATAAACCCCCCCCCACAAAGAGGATAACTGAGGTCGCAACTATAATCATACCCATATGGGTTACGTAAGTCACTTAATATTCTACTTCATCGAGCAGTTATGGTATTACTAGCCGAAATAAGTACCTGTATGAAGGTATATTTGAACTAAATGAGTAATAGATCGTTTTGAGTGAAGCTCGTAATAATGTATGCATATGGATATTTTTGGGTGTGTGCATGTATGGATATATGATCTTTATATACCCGGGTAGGAAAAATAATTTATTAATATAAAAAATAAAAAAAAATAAAAAAATAAAAAAATAAAAAAAAATAAATAAAATAAAATAGAAGAAATAAATAGATGAAAGAAAGTAAGGAATGAAGGGTGAATGGAAGAGAAAGGAATAAGGGTATTAGAGTGAATAAGCAAAGATGAAGGTAAGTACTACAATATATAAGCTTATATACTAGGTTTGTATAACCTGAATACTCTGATTTCTGTCATATGTTATTATATATTATTATTGTGTCGTGATACATCTTATGTATATCTGCCTTACCATCGAAAGAATCTTTGTTAAATATGAGGATAACCCTATGAACTTCATGCTGAATTCAATATAAATTTTTACGTAGTGTCAATTTTTACGGTAAAAACCTACAACTTAGGAAAGTGTAACAAGCGGATGGGGCCATGAAACATAACTAGACGTGTGGAATTTGATAGAAAAAGTGAATTTATATAGTAGGTGTATTCATGTCTGTTTCTACTTTAGATGTATTATTTGGTGGCACGGTACATGTATGCATGTATATATATATATGTCTATATTTGTGTGACTTTGGATATATAAGTGTATTTTAAGTATGCATGTATGTTTGTATGTTTATGTATTTATGTATATATATATCTGTATCTATGTATCTGTGTGTATGTTTGTATGTGGATGTGTCTCTGTGTCTATTGTATGTAGATATATGTATACACACGTATATTTCTGAACTATTAGAATAGGCTGCCTCGTATAGAATTGTTGTAACAATATAGATTACAAAAATGTATGAATGTCCGAATGTTGTTTATATATATGTTATATATGTATGTATGTGTGGATATGTATATGTATGTCTGTTGTGCGTGTGTGTTTATATGTATGTATGTGTATATGTATATATATATATATGTATATGTATGTATTTATGTATGTATGTATGTGTGTGTTTGTGTATATATGTGTATGTATATATATATATATATATATATATATGCACCCGTCTGTAGTCGGGTAGCATAATATTGCATATACGAAGATGTTACCCCGCTACATAAGTAAAGAAAAATACTATTATTTGTCTCTGTATGTCTGAAATGTGTGTGTGTGTGTATATATGCGCGGGTGTAGATAAATGTTAGACATTTATAAGTGTATTGATACACGCATATAGGTACATGTGGGGTTTAGATAACTTTCGGGTTTATATTTATTCACATTTTCTTGGTTTATTTGTTTTAATTTAATTTTATTTTTATTCTTATTTATCTTATTTATTTATTTATTTATTTTTTTATTATATTTTTTTTATATATTTTTTATTTTTTATTTTTTATTCATTTTTATTTATTTATTTATTTATTTATTTATGTATTTTATTTTTATTTATTTATATTTTTTTATTTACCTTAATGTAACTTTTACTTTATCTTCTACGTAGTTTCAGAATCATTGTCTAGTTTCAGTAAATAAAACAAAAAGTGTTCAGCATGGATTCGCTTTTGAATATATGGATTAATGTGTGTATATTGTGTGTGTTGGCAGTGTCTGTGTATGGATGTGTTATGTGTGTGTTGCGTGTATGTGTGGGTGGAGGTAGATTAAAAAGGCACCGGTCAGTACTTGGTTGACCATAGCTAAGGTTATTAACTTACAGACTCTAAGACAAGAAAACGAAACTCTCAAGTACCCTATGCCATAAAAAGCCAAAAGTTAAGTTAGATGGGGGAGGGGGAAAAGAAAAAAGATGTTTATCATCTTCATAGACCTCACTCATCCTTTTACCGTTTTTGTTTTTTGTTTACTCCCACCCAGGTTGTATTTTTAACTTGATAAACGAAATAGAAAAATGTATTTGGTGGAAATGTCACTTTTGAAGGTGGTTCTTGGCCTGAAGACGTAATCCCCCAACGTGGGTGATTACAGAAACATGTATGCACATATGTAGCCATTAATGTTTGTATAAATAAAATTAATATACCTGCTCTGTTCACTCATTGAGCACTATTTTGGTAGACACGTGTTGTTTCATTGGATGTACTTCTAGGAAACTAAACTCTACTGGCTATATATACATTATATATATGTATATATATGTATTTATGTATATATATATATATGTATATATATGTATATATATATTATATATATGTATATATTATATATATGTATATATATTATATATATATATATATTATATATATTATATATATGCATATATATTATATATATATATGTATATATATAGTATAGATATGTATATATATTTTATATATATATATTTTTATATATATAATATATATATATATATTGTTTATATATATAATATATGTATATATATATTATGTATAATATATGTATATATATTATATATATAATATATGTATATATATTATATATATAATATATGTATATATATATATATATTATATATGTATATATATGTTATATATGTATATATATATTATATATGTATATATATGTATATATTTATATTATATATATATTATATATATAATATAAATATATATTATATATATGTGTATATATATATTATATATATGTATTTATATGTATATATATAAAGTATATATATTATATATATATATATATTATATATATGTGTATATATATATATTATATATATGTATTTATATGGATATATATAAAGTATCTATATTATATATATATATATTATATATATGTATATATATATTATATATATGTATATATATATTATATATATGTATATATATATTATTTATATGTATATATATATTATTTATGTATATATATTATATATATATAATATATATCTATGTGTGTATATATATGTATATATATGTATATATATATTATATATATGTATATATATTGTATATATATGTATATATATTATATATATATATTCTGTCTGTATATATATTATATATATGTATATATATATTTTATATATATATGTGTGTATATATGTATCTATTATATGTATATATATTATATATGTATATATATTATATATATGTATATATATATTTTACATATATGTATATATATTTTATATATATGTATATATATATTTTATATATATATTTATGTATATATTATATATATGTATATATATGTATTTATTTTATATATACAGTGATGATCATATTTATTGGCACGGTAAAATAAAAGTTAAATTTTTTCTAATAAATTCTAAAAAAGGGATTAAATTAAAGAAAATAACAAAGTATATTATGTATTTTTTAACTGGCCTTTCCGATGCAGCAATCGGATTTTAGAAAAAATAAATAACAAAGGAACAACAAACATAATTGCAAAAAACCCTTGTTCAAAATTATTGGCACGGCTTTGTTTTTCTTTTTAGTATCAGTATCATATCAATCAATTTCCGGTTTACGTGCTTTCTTAACTTTTTTATAGCCATATTATGCTTGTTTAACGCTAATTCAGTGAATAATTTTTTTCAGATAATTTTTAGATAGCGATTTATTTAAACTATTATAAGTGACTAAATTATAATTGTCAATCGCCGTGGTTAAAACTAAGGAACACAGCGAAGACGCCAGGAAGCTTGTTGTAGCATGCCATACCAATGGGGAGGGCTATGATAAGATTTCAAAGAAGCTAAACCTTCCCAAATCCACTGTTAGAGCCATAATAAACAAGTTCAAATCGCAAGGCCACGTTATGAGTTTAGAGGATAGAGGGAGAAAAAGGATTCTTTCCCCAAGGGATGAACGGAAAATTGTTCGACAAGTAAAACAAAACCCAAGGATCTCTGTTGGGGAGATTGTTGATGAACAGAGCACCTCTGGAGTGAATGTATCTCGACATACAGTTGGTAGAGTTTTGAAGAGAGCTGGTTTAAAAGCATGTCGTCCGAGAAAGACTCCCTTATTGAAGCCTATGCACCTGAAAGCAAGGCTAGCCTTTGCAAAATGTCATATTGATAAAGATGTTGCATTCTGGAAACGTGTTCTATGGACTGACGAAACGAAAATAGAGTTATTTGGCCATAATAAAGTGTCTTATATTTACAGAAAATCTGGCGAAGCTTTCCTGCCTAAGAACACCATACCCACAGTGAAGCACGGTGTTGGCAGTTTGATGTTTTGGGGATCCTTTGCTGCCTCTGGACCAGGGCGACTTGTTAAGGTCACAGGTAGCATAAAAAAGGAAGATTATGTTAAAATATTGGATGAAAACCTGAAAGACTCTGCTAAAGAGCTCTCACTTGGTCGTCGTTGGTGGTTCATGCAAGATAATGACCCAAAGCATTCGGCTAAACTGACTAAGAAATGGCTTGAGGACAATCATATTAATGTTTTGGAGTGGCCATCACAAAGCCCAGACCTTAATCCAATTGAAATTTATGGAGAACATTAAAATTGAGGGTAATGCAAAGGAAGCCTAAGAATCTTATTCAATTGGAGGATTATTGTCAGGAAGAGTGGGCTAAAATTACTACTGAAGAGTGCAACAACTTGGTTGTAAACTATGAAAAGCGACTGAGGAAGGTAATCAAGACCAAAGGCTATACAATTGATTATTAAATAAATCGTGCCAATAATTTTGAACAAGGGTTTTTTGCAATTGTGTTTGTTGTTCCTTTGTTATTTACTTTTTCTAAAATCCGATTGCTGCATCGGAAAGGCCAGTTAAAAATACATAATATACTTTGTTATTTTCTTTAATTTAATCCCTTTTTTAGAATTTATTAGACAAAATTTAACTTTTATTTTACCGTGCCAATAAATATGATCATCACTGTATATGTATATATATTATATGTATATGTATATATATATATATATGTATATTATATGTATATGTATATATATATGTGTATATATATATGTATATATATATGTGTATATATATATGTATATATATATTATATATATATGTATATATATTATATATGTATATATATATTATATATATATATATGTATATATATTATATATGTATATATATATATTATATATGTATATATATATTATATGTATATATATGTATTATATATGTATATATAAAGGCATATATATTATATGTATATATATTATGTATGTATATATATATATATATTATGTATGTATATATATATATTTTATATGTATAATTATTATATATGTATATATATGTATATATATGTATAGATATATTTTATATGTATATATATATTTTATATGTATATATATATTGATATATATATTGATATATATATATATATATATGTATACATATATATGGATATAACGCCTAAATATTTTAAGGACGGATCGACTTGGCAGGTGAGTTGTTACACTTTCCTTACACATAATACAAATTGTCCGAGGTACTGTATGTTTATTTTCTATAAAACTCTTACACCATTACCAAATTTGTGACGTCATGCCATATGGTGTGAACATCATAAACCATATGCAAAATTGATATTGGCAGCTGAAAATGAGAACTAAGCTTTGTCGACTTACACATTAGTTTACTTTATCGTCACAAACGTCTGGTATTTTATGTGTAACATTATAAAATTTTACAACTTTTTTCAATTTGCACAATCTTTTTATTATTCTGTAAAAGAGTTGTTTAAAATTCAAAACCAATTTTATGACGTCATACTATCTGGCCTGAACATAATAAACTACATGCAAAATGGATAGTGATAATAGCTGAAAAATAAAAAAAACGAAGCCTCGCCAATCTGCACAACTGCTAATTGTATTGCAATCGACATATAGTCCGTAATATGTAACAATATATCAATTTGTAAATGATTTGCAATTTGCACATTTTTTTTACTATTCTGTAAGACGCTTAAAAAGGCGTAAAATATAAAGTGTAAAGGCAGTTCCTATTTACTTAACCTCAGTTTAATGGCCAGGTAAAATTTACTATACAAATAGTATAGAGGATAATTAAGTGCAATATGGATACTCAGGGTTCATTGAATTAGCATATCTTTCAATATGGCACTTATCTATCCACTGTTAATTTTGTTATTTAATATCACCCAAACAGCATTATATAAACGCCATTCAAAATTGATTGCTGCTCTTTCTTCACGAACCATGGCCATCAATTAATGCACATTAAATATCTGCAAGATACAGAAACAAAGATTAACTTGTTTGACTTGTTGATCTAGTGTTATTCTTCATTAATTCTCTGTTCAGGTACCTCGTTATAATACATCATCATATTCCAGTACCTTTCTATTCAAAGCTGCAGACTTGTGGAGCTCTATTACGTCTGTTTTTATAGCCTATAACAATTCACTATAAAATCTCTAAAAACTATATTCCTTTAAAATAGAAAAAAGAATTAACTTTCTGAATATAATACAATTTTTAGAGATTTATTCTTAAATTTGCTGATTATTTCTACAAATAAAAGTAAAAAATAAGAACCTGATTCTGTTGCATTAAAGTCGCTATTATTAGTATTAACAACTATATAATATTAGGAAAATATCCAGCTTTATATCAAACACATAAAAAAGCGGCTATATTTCCATAGATCTTACTTAAAACAAAACCTATTTTAAAAAAGCATATTATTATCCATTGCTAATAAACTAAATTATATAATGATTTGTATTATTAACTTTTATTTACTGAGTATTTAAATTCACTTTCCTGTATTATGAGCTTATTATATTTCTACCTTTAGCAATATATTTTTTATTATTATCCGTAGAAACTATGGTAGTTGTATGTTCCTACAAATTAATACTATATTATTGTTTATTTTACTTTATCTATTACAAAAATATCTATTAAAAATACTATGAATGGTATTAAACATTTTTACAATATGAATGTGAATTAAGTGTTTATTTCTGTGATATTTAAACGTTTTAAAAAGTTATGTTTCTTGTTTTGTTGGCACGATTAAAATAAAAAATTATATAAAAATATTAAATTTCATTTATTTTTATTCTCAGATGTTCCTGATTGAATGTTTTTAATTAAGGAATCATCTTCCTCCTTAAACAGTATTCTTTAAACGATTATTACTTTTTTATTTGCAGATGTTCCTGCTTGAATGTTTTTAATGAATATTAAGAGACCATCCTTCTCCTTAAACAGTATTCTATACACAATTATTTCCTTACGTGGCAGACAACAAAAACGTCCGCACACAACTTTATTAGACATATATGTGTAAAGTGTTATTTTATCTGGATTGTTTAGAAAATAGTAATACGAACATCACACATATTTAAAATTGTGAACTTTTTGTTTAATGTTTTTTATAAATCATAAGATATCGAATTTAACATTTCAGAAAAATCTGCTAATTAACAAATGAAAATATTTTAACTTTTATACTACAAAATATCACTTATTTAACAAATGAAAATGGATACACAATTGAAATTATTTAAGCATAAAATTTAACTTGGAGCAACAACCCCAGATTAAAACTGAGAAAGTCAGGATAAAATATATTGTTTATAACGTGGTAGTGATAATCTTAAACCAAGAGCAATTTACTTTAAATATGAATATACAAATAAGGGAAAAGCTATATTCTTGTGAAGTGTGTAATTTTTCTTGTTTTAAAGAATCATATTTACTGAAGCATATGAGAACGCACACTTGGAAAAAGCCACATTCCTGTGAAATGTGTGGATACTCTTGTTCTCAAAAATCAAATTTAGTGACACATATGAGAACTCACACTGGGGAAAAGCCATATACCTGTAAAGTGTGTGGTTTTTCTTGTTCTAAAAAATCAAATTTAGTGACACATATTAGAACTCACACTGGGGAAAAGCCACATACTTGTAAAGTGTGTGGTTTGTCTTGTTCTCAAAAATCAATTTTAGTGACACATATGAGAACTCACACTGGGGAAAAGCCACATATTTGTGAAGTGTGTGGATATTCTTGTTCTACAAAATTACAATTAGTGATGCATATAAGAACTCACACTGGGGAAAAGCCACATTCTTGTGACGTGTGTGGATATTCTTGTTCTCAAAAATCAACATTAGTTACACATATGAGAACTCACACTGGGGAAAAGCCACATTCTTGTAAAGTGTGTGGATATTCTTATTCTAAAAAATCAAAGCTAGTGATACATATGCGAACTCACACTGGGGAAAAGCCACATTCTTGTGAAGTTTGTGGGTATTCTTTTCCTAAGAAATCAAAGCTAGTGATACATATGAGAACTCACACTGGGGAAAAGCCACATTCTTGTGAAGTGTGTGGATATTCTTGTACTGAAAAATATTCGTTACTGATACATATGAGAACTCATACTGGGGAAAAGCCACATTCTTGTGAAGTGTGTGCATATTCTTGTTCTACAAAAGCAAATTTGGTGACACATGAGAACTCACACCGGGGAAAAGCCATATTCTTGTGAAGTGTGTGGATATTCTTGTTCTACAAAAGCAAATTTGGTTATACATATGAGAACTCACACTGGGGAAAAGCCACATTCTTGTGAAGTGTGTGGATATTCTTGTTCTACAAAATCAAACTTAGTGATACATATGAGAACTCACACTGGGGAAAAGCCACATTCTTGTGAAGTGTGTGGATATTCCTTTGCTCAAAAATCAACTTTAGTAGCACATATGAGAACTCACACCAAGAAAAATTTCGACTGAAGTGAAAACAAAAAAAAAGGGAAAATCCACATTCTTGTGAAGTATGTGTATATTCTTTTATTGCAAATCAACATTAGTGAGACATATGAAAACTCACACTGGGGATAGAGCTTGAATGCCTACTAGACACTATTCTCGAGTGTCCAAGATCTCTCTGTACAGGGGTTTCTCAGAATAACCTGGCATGAGGATACTGACCAAATATTCAAAATCATAGTATTTGCTGCCCAAATAAGGACTCCTAACTATGGCTAACCCACATTAGCTTTTACAAGGAATGGTGCGCCTTCTCCTAGTGATGTTACTAGTAAGACGAGGAGACCAAAATAAAAGATATACTACAACGTATAAAAATAATGAATTGAGGAGAGGAAATTTTTGTTCTCAATTTCTTTACTAACTCAGTGTTTGAGAAATAAAGACCTTAAATGGAACATTAGACTATCTATGTATCTCATATAGACGTCAAGTGTTAGCCTAAGGTTGTGGTCCCCTTGATTTTGACTGAAGTAAAATAAAAAAGGGAAAAGCCACGTTCTTGTGTGGATATTCTTTTATATAAAAAAATCTAATTTAATGAGACATATGAAAAATCACCTGTTCTGACACGGATCTGCGTTAGTTTCTGCAGGGAGTCGGGTTAGTACACACCTTCTCGAATGATATCGGAATGAAGTGTGGCCTGGATAAAAATGCCAGGTGTACACTCAGAGCTGGGAAGAAGACCCACACAGAAAATATGCAGCTTAATGAAAACATCCACAACAGGGATCTCGAAGAGAATGAGCCTTATTATTACCTTGGCATTGACGAAAAGTGGGACATACAGCATGCCAAGATGAGGGAGAAGATTAGTAAAGGATTTATACACCGTGTGAGGAAGGTATGCAAAACATAGCTTACAAATAAAAATAAAATAACTGCAATCAACCAGTAATAACATACAGCTTTGGTTTTTTTATAACATGGAGCTAACGTATCATTGACTGGCCACGAGCATATATCAACCGGCTAGATGTGTAAGACATTGAAGAAAATGATAACATACAATGTGCCAAGATGAGGGAGAAGATAGGCAAAGAGTCGTATGAGGAAGATCTGCAAAACAAAACTTTCAAACAAAAATAAATTACTGACGTAAACCAACTTGCTATGCCAGTAATCACATATAGTTTTGGTATCATTGACTGGCCACAAAAATACATCAACCGGCTACATTTAAAGACACGAAAGCTACTACCGCTTCATAAAATAATATATATACATCAGTGTCTACCAAAACTGTATTTGCCCAGGGGAGATGGAGGTCTGGGACCCCTTCAAGATAAATCATCAACATAGGGAAACTCAAATAAAAATAAATTACTTAGTAATATTATATTGTTTTTGTATCATTGAATAGACACAAAAATACATCAACTGGCTAGATGTAAAGACACGGAAGCTACTATCGCTTTCATAAAATAATATATAGAAGTCAGTGTCTTCCAAGACACTGCCCAGGGAAGAAGGAGGACTAGGGCTCTCAGAGATCAACCACCAATATAGGGCAACAATAGTGAGTACAGACCAGTATCTGAGAAGCACCCAGAACCTCACCCTCTGAATGGTATAGGAACATCAACAAACAATAGCTAGGTGAACAACATCAGTCACCCAGCTGGTCAAGCATTTTGGTCAGGGCTGTCTCTTAGATGAGGGCGAAGCAGCAGACAAATTTGCCACAGAAATAGCAAGAAAGAGCCAGCAGAAATATACCGAGACCTTCCAAAAGAGGGACCTTAAAGAATGGGACCAACATCAGTGTATTTACTGGGGGAACTTTCCCAGGAATACATAGACAAAAAAGGTTCCTTGGACTGGCTCAAGAGGGGAGCCCTCCACCACGATAAGGAAAGGGCTACAATGGCTGCCCAAGACCAGGGATTGATGACCAATGCATTCAAGAAAATGGCAGGTCTCGCTAATGATAACAAATGCAGATTCTGCCACACGGAATTGGAAAGTGTGAGTCATATAGTATCAAGTTGCAAGGTTCTTTTAAGGGATAACTACTACAACGTGGATCCACTTTCGACTTTTGAATCAATTACAACAGAGGTCTATTATCACTCACTAGCTAGTAATGTAAAACTCACCAATCGTCACTCGCTACTCCAAGCAACTTAAAATGATCTTAGAAATTAACGAGATGGTCAGTGTGTTCAGAGTATGGGAAAATAAGATGACTTACTGTTATATTTTCATTTAAAGGAAACGCTAATGTAAATTGTTTTGTTCTTACTGTTTTTGAAAATATTCGATATGCAAATTCAGTTTCTTGTCACATAATTTTGCATGGGTTCCTTTTTCTTTTTTTCTCTTGTTTTAGTAGCTGTGAATTTTGTTCAATAAAACCTTGGAAACAGTTTTTTACGTCTTCATTTATTTACAATACTACATGCATACACTCACTATCGGGAAGAGCATGTTGTATACTTGAGTATATACATATGTAACGGGAATATATACAGTGTCGCAAAAAAAAAGTCCGCACTTGTATTTTTTCAAAAACTGCAAATTCACGCTAAATTTAATGTAACTGTTTAAACAACCTATATCTCATCTGATTCGACTTTTATTCCACTATAATTTTACCTGTTCATGTTTGACTTTTGATTGAAATATGTTAGTGTTCACGTCAATTTAAAAATAACTTCAAAATGAGGAGCCAAACAGAATGTTCGTAGCAACAAATTCGCTTAAAAGGTGCTTAAATTATCGCCCCAAAATCAGTTTAAATTGTCTACCAACAGGCAACAAAGCATCTCTATTCGTAATTGTTGTTGTTCCAGATTATACAACGTCACATTTAGTCCAGATACCACGACTTTCTCTAAGTGATCGTTAGGAGCTCATATATCTCCGCCTTTCTGGTTTATCCAATCGAGAAATCAGCCGCAGATTGAAATGTGGTGAGAAAACAGTACGAAAGACTGTGCAAAAGAAGTAAAACACCGGTAGTGTTCGTGGTGTCTCTAACTCTAGTCGTACTAGAGTTAGTTCTAACAGGGTAACAGTGCTATCAAGAACCGCAGCCTAAGAAGCAGATTTGAAATTTTAAAAAATCTAATCGGCTCCCTTAATCTAACAACAATGCAATCTTGTTAAAAAGTGCTTTCTTTCTACTGTCCGGAACAGATTAAAGGAATTTAATTTGCGAGGATATGTTGCAAGATGCAAGCCAATAAAGAACAGAAAGCGCCGTCTACACTTAGTCAGATGTAATGAAAATAATGACTCTTCATAAATAAATTGCTTTTTAGAGTCGAAAGCAATTCCAATAGGCAGTGGTGGTAGGTAGTACGTGCCTCAGAGGAAAGACGAGAATTTACTCCGAGGTGCTCAGTTTCAACGCTGCAAGGTAGTGGAGGTTCAGTTTTTCTGTGGGGCATTATTAGTACCAATGTTCCTGGAGCTATAGTTCGCTAGCAAGGTCGGATTAATTCGACCAAGTACATTAATATGTTGACTGAGCATTTTCTACCCTTCTTTGGTCGGGATTGGGATGATAATCGCATCTTCATGCAGGATGATGCTCCCATTCACACAGCTGGCAATGTCAAGATGTTCCTGGAAGAGCATGATATTCCGTGTTTGGATTGGCCTGCACAATCTCCAGACCTCAATCATGTCGGGAACGTATGGCATTTACATTACGCAACAGCTACACAATGATAAAACTCCAAATTTGGAAGAACTTTGGACAAAAATTAAAGAAAAGTGGGATGCCCTTTCCTCGGAGTATTGCTGCAGTCTAATTCAAGGAATTCCCAAAAGATTGCAGACTCACAAATTACAGAAGGACTATGCTACAAAATATTAACTAGTTCCTTGTGTTCCTGTTGTATTTGTGTTGCATTAATGTCCTTAAGTTACATTTAAATAAACATGCTACTAAATATTAACTAGTTCCTTGTGTTCCTGTTGTATTTGTGTTGCATTAATGTCCTTAAGTTACATTTAAATAAACATGCTACTAAATATTAACTAGTTCCTTGTGTTCCTGTTGTATTTGTGTTGCATTAATGTCCTTAAGTTACATTTAAATAAACATGCTACTAAATATTAACTAGTTCCTTGTGTTCCTGTTGTATTTGTGTTGCATTAATGTCCTTAAGTTACATTTAAATAACAATTTTCCATTGTGAGGACTTTCTTCTTGCCTCCTCAATTTGAAGTTACTTTTTGAATTGACGTGAACACTAGAATATTTCGATTAAACGTCTAATATGAACAGGTAAAGTTATAGAAGAATAAAAGGCCACTCAAATGAGGTATAGTTTGTTACCTTAAATTTGTCAGTTTGTGAAAAAAATTATAAGTGCAGACTTTCTTTTTGCCGCCAGTGTATTTGTAACGTTTAATTACGTCTATGTAACTGTGTTCTCATGAATGTGTCTTTTAATGCATGTATGTTTTCTTTTCTTGTTTTGATAGTATATAGTGTTTTGAGTAGTGTGCAGTGACGGATGTATTTTGTAGGCGGATGTATATTAACAACCACGGCAAATGATGTATGCACGACAGTTTAACATGACGGATAGACATTTTTACGTTAAAAAAGAATAAATCTTCCTCCAAAATAAACAACTATAACACCAACATATTTTTTCATATAACTTTATTTCATGTCTGATACTTCTCGCGGAGTTGCACGCGATTTTTTTATATTCTATATTTTTTCTAGTGTTTTCATCTGCTTTCAGGATATTCAAAGGCAAAATCTCCATCGAGGGCTGCTGGCCAATCCACACTCTGCCTCCGCCAACTCTGACTGATTTACTCTGATTAGGAGACGATATGATAACTCGTTTATTCATTCTATTACACCACCAGTCTTATTGTTTGTTGTAATCTGTATTTTATTCCCATTATTTTAAAAATTATTTGTCACAATTTTATGTTGATTAACTTGCATTCATACGTCTTTTATTTATTTTTATGAACTAAATCTCAACTCACAATTAAAAACAATGTTTGAAGTCACAATATGAAGCAATGTTTGGTAATAAGACATCATATTCATCTGTATTGTTCAATAGTGTAGTGTCTCACTCGTTTTTGCTATAGAGTTATACGAGTTTCTTCGGCCAGAATATTGATAGTTAATCTATGTCGTATGAATTTTGCGATACTAGTATCCATCCAACTTTAACATTCCAACGGTATTATTGGCTCTGTCATTTCAAGATTGTTTTTATAAATTAGACTTATGTCTAAGATCTATTAAAACTCTTTATTATTTTTGCTTAGTGTGAATTCTCGTTGGTAATCAATCGAGCCCAAGATTAGACTTTTCTGCCGTTTAGTTTAACCGTCGGTGCCTGCATTCAACTTATTCTTTTTAAACTAAACATGTGACTATAAGTGTTCATCGATGTATGTAATCAAGAAAAGTTTTATGACCTTCACCTTCACCGAGGTGAACGATTTATATGACCTTCACCGAGGTGCGCGACTTGACATACAAAAATAAACCGCCTCTTAATCACCTGCTAACGCATGCGTCACTGTAACGTCCAATGACAACAACCAACCCAACCTTCTCACTCGACCTGCCTTTATACCACTATCTCAATCCCTTCTCTTGCGCATGCGCCTGTAGATTCCTGACAATCTCGAGACTCCCGCTTATAAAAACCCAAGTTTTGTTGTCGCGCATGCCTATACAAGGCACAAACACGAGGGCGTTTGTTGTGTTGGTAAGTACTACACTCCCCCCTGATCTGATGATCACATAGAGTGCACCCCGGGGGTGGCCTCTTAGTTCGTTGGCTTCTGCGAAGGGTGGTATTTACACTCTCGGATTCAGGCTCTGGTTCTGTGTGAGGTTCTAGTTCTGGTTCTGGTTCTGATCCTGCCTGATCAGACGAACTAAAACTACCACTCTCTTGCTCGGTGACCTCACTCATCAGCAGCTCATCATCTGATGATTCGTCGCTCTCTGTAGTTGTGGGATGTACTTCACTAGCCGGGCGAAGATCGCGCACATGGCGTGGGGTTCCATCAACAAGGACCGACTGCTGGCTGACCACTCCAGATATTCGTCCTCGCTTTAACTTGGTGGTGCACCGGTTTCCAGGGGGTCTAACCCAAACTGGATCCCCTACCTTGTATTTGTTATGACTCTCCTCGTCGATTGGTTGGACAGTGTCAATGCCCTTTATCCTAACACGGTATTTGTGTATGGCATTGGCCGGTGCTGTTGTTAGTGTCTTCCCATCCTTTGGTGTGACGTTATACCAATACGTGTCCTCCGTAATGGTGCATTGTTTTCTGGCAGCAATTCTCTTGATGCTGCGGTGGCTCCTCTCAGCAATGCCATTCCCTGATGGCACATGGGCACATCGCAGTCGTAGTCGGATACCCCACTCATTCAACAACTGCCGAACTTGGTGGCTACAAAAAGCAGCATCGTTGTCCGTCAATATCTCTTCCGGCGCACCTCGCTCAGAAAAGATGGATGAAAGTTGGCGGGCAACATTCGCTGAGTCCTGCCTGGTCATTTGCCGCCACACCGCAAAACGAGTGGGTTCACAGTCGATAAGGGTTAGAAAGGGCTTACCACTGTAATGGGTAATATCCATCGCTAATCGTTGCCACACATGCTCAACTTCCAATCGCCCCTTCTGCCATTGCTCAGGTGCAGGATCGATAGACTGGCATGCCTCACTTTGCCTGATGTTCTGCCTGACATCCGCCCTTGTCACTGCCGGGTCTACACGCCTCGCAAAATACAAAGTTCTTTTGATACCTGGATGTCCACTCTGCACATGAATTCTTTGTATTTGGCATGAGCTAATCGCGCCAGCTGCGCAAGATCGAGCAGTGAACTCCACGCCTGTCTTCACAGCTTCATATCATTTGTGAGGCACACGGGTTAGTTGGTCTGCACGATTACAGTGTGATGCCACGAGCGTTACACTCACCGACAAGTCATATTCTGATACCAGACTCTTCAGGGTGTTCAGCCTCCGCCGAATTAACATCTCACTGGCTGCCTTAGTACGGACTCTTGTTCGTCCCGAGAGAGTGTCAGACACCCAGTGGTAGACGCAGAGAGAATCCGTGTACAAGTGTAACTTCTTCGACTGCCATTGCAGTGCCAGATTTAAACCCTTCACAACAGCATCCACTTCCGCCAGGTTGATGTGTTGAGCATCATTCACGGGTCGCAGCCAGCATGCGTCTTCAATTACATTTCCACGTTGCTCCAATAACACTCCCAATGCCAAAGAACTAGCGTCAACCCACACATTCACAGTGTCCCCATCGACACACCATTCTCCACGGACAGGATCCTCCTTGTTAACTCTCTCTAGGGTTTCTGTCGTCATCAGAGTTAGAAGAGCATCATCAGATACATCATCCCAACCTGTAGTTACTAAACTTGCTCTGCGTTTGATGACGCCCACAGCTGCTCGGAGCCAGCCACACGCTGGTAAGTGACCAATAAGTTTCCCACACAAGGAAAAAATAGTCCGCCGCGTAATAACATCAGGGACGGTTGGAATCTCACTGCCACGCCTCCATCGTAAGGTACCGTCTTTCCCGCAAACGTCCAATCCTTATACCCGTGCTCCATCCCTCAGACGTTCGGGATCCTTGCACTCCAACCCGAATTGAGCTAACTTTTCTCTGACGTGCGACGCAGATTGTACGTCTTCATTAACATACACATCATCAATATAGGCCGATGTTGCGTCCTCAGTAGTCTTTTCCTGGGACAACACTGCATTTACGATGGTCTTCATGATTTGCGGTGCCACATTCAGCCCAAAGCCAAGCCGAGTAAGGCAGTATCTCTGACCCCGGAACCACACTGTCTGGAACGGCCACAATGTCTCATCCACTCGCACCTGCAAATAAGCCTTCCGCAAGTCTACTATAGACACATTGGAGCCCTTCTGGCGCCATTCTCTCAGCTTGCTGGCGCACACGTCAGCATCGGCAGTGTACGTCTCAATGTATCTATTGAGTTCACGATAGTCCAGCACCGGACGAACTTTTGATTTGTTATGCTGGACTACAGCCATTAAGTGAATCAGACCCTTGGGTGGTCCCAGCTTGTTGGGGTAGGGGATCAGCCATCCATCCTGGATCCATGCCTCAAGTTCCTTCTCGTAATCATTACGGGCCTCGTCGGGTATCGAGTACTCTGCAATTCTATTCTTGAGTTCGGTTGGCGCCCTTCCTTCTGTCCACGATGCAGTCCATGCTTTTTGGTGATGGTCGTAGTCCACCTTAAAATCAGGCCGATCAATGTGAACTGCAGCACACACTGGGGTTTCCAAAAATCGCACAGTCCCATCTCTTCCGATAACCACTCCCCCCAGTGCCTTAATAGCATCATATCCAAATAGTACATCGAATCCCAGCAAATCCCCTTGCATCACCAGCACATTAATGTTTGCGGCCACACCAGAGTCTGTGTGGACTTTGACAGTTCCGGCTCCACAGCAAGCTTGCGTATTGCCACCTATTGTGGTTACTTTGATGTTCTGCTTTGTCCAGTTTCGACACAACTTGGCACTCATGATGGTGTGTGAGCACCCGGAGTCGAGAAGAGCTGAACAAAGCACTTGGTCCACGTACACATTTATTGTCGGTTGCGCCTCAATTAAATCTTGTCCGGGGAACAGGGCGGCGCTGACGTCCTGCCCCCTGATGTATTTCCCGCACATTTTGGGATAAATGTCCATAACTACCACATTGGAAACAGCGCGGGCGCCCTCGCCCCTTGTTAGTACAATTTCTTGCGATATGGCCTCGCTGGCCACAGCAGAAACATCTCCCATTGGTCGTGGGTCTCAAACTGGGACTCTTTTCAGCATTAGTCTTGGCTGCCTGCGCCATCATTACAACCGGTTCCCTCAGGTCCTCCTCATCTCTTATAATGGCTCGAGCGCGTTCTAACAAATGTTCCATGGGCGTTACAGATATGCTGGTGGAAGCCCTCAATAATTGCTTAACATGGGTGGGAAGGCCGGCCACAAACGCATACGCCAGTGTTTGCACTGACACTCCATTGCCAAATAGAACTGCAAGTTTCTTCAGCTCCGCAAAGAAGATGTCCACGGTTTCTCCTGGCATGAGCTTCCTAGTGGCAAATGTTTCGTAGGCCGTACAGGGATCCATGGCAAATGCCTTGTATAAAGCATTTTTTACAGGTAATATCAGCCTTCTCCACAGAACTCAGTTGCTGATATACACTTAGGGCGCCACCAGCCAATCTTAGGGGAATCACGGTATGCACTCCCTTTACTTCACAGAGGTTGCAGGTCAGCTCAACCCTTTCGACCCAGTCGACAACAGAAGTGGATCCGTCGAATTCGGGTATCAGTTTTAAATCAAACTTTGCCCCAGCCATAGTTGTTCAGGAAAAGAGACAAAATGAAATAGCCGAAATAGCTTATGACCTTCACCTTCACCGAGGTGAACGATTTATATGACCTTCACCGAGGTGCGCGACGTGACACACAAAAATAAACCGCCTCTTAATCACCTGCTAACGCATGCGTCACTGTAACGTCCAATGACAACAACCAACCCAACCTTCTCACTCGATCTGCCTTTATACCACTATCTCAATCCCTTCTCTTGAGCATGCGCCTGTAGATTCCTGACAATCTCGAGACTTCCGCTTATAAAAACCCAAGTTTTGTTGTCGCGCATGCCTATACAAGGCACAAACACGAGGGCGTTTGTTGTGTTTGTAAGGACTACAGTTTTTACATTTGTTTATATTTGTTAGGACACAGTGTCTGACTGTTATGGGCATATGAGGGTTGTATCGACTTTTATTATGTTTTTAAAGCCTTTTTACAATTCAAAGGAATAGTGAAACAACAGCAGTAGTTGCTATGGAGTGATGCAAGCTTCTTCAACCAGAAATTCGGTAAATTTTCTATGCATTGAATTCGCAACAATACTTGAAATCCAACGTTACATTTCCATGAGTTATTCGTGTCTCTAGCATTTTCATCTTGGTTTCGTCACATTGAGATATATTCAATATCTACTTCATCTATTGTATGCCGAATATTTTCCTTTATATGAATTCTCATTGGTAATCAAATCTAAGCAAAGATTAGAATTATCTACCGCTTTCTAAAATCCTCAGTGTTTATCTTTTTGTAGAGTAAAACTTGATGTTTTCAATTGGCGAATATTGTTTTGTGCACAAAAAATCCGTCGTTCTTTTTCTTCCCACTGACGCATACACAGAATAAGTGTGGGGGAAATAGAAACGGACATACACATGACCTATGACCTGTGAAGAAACGCCCACGTGTCTGTTTGTCATGCAGGAAAAAGAAAAAGCAAAATGGTGTCTGTGATATTTAACATTAAGTCCGAGTGAGCAAAGTAATCTTCTCTTCCCTCTTCTTCTCCTCTCTTCTTCTTCAAAAAATCACAATTACATTCCGCCGCTCCCGCAAAAAAAGGAAATTCCATCGTCATATGCAGACATTTAATCACAACACTACCACAATTTACATATCTCCCTCATCTTTGTACTTCACGGATTTCAGGTTCGAATGACGGTGAATCTTGCGCACCTTAGTAGATAACGGGAATTTTATCATGACGCCCAATGAAGGTTATCTCATTGCACAACAAGAAAAAAACGAAAGAATACCACGATAAACTTGTTAATAAATGGAAGATCAATAGGGAAATAAAGGTATATTCAGTTTTATGTTCACCAATAACAGTGTCTGCCACTTTAGTCCCTATGGCGGTTCTCAAAGAATTCCATTCACAATATTGTAAGGGTTAATAAGTGTAAGAATATATGTGTAGTCACGGCTTACTGCGTGTCAAAGGACTTAAATAAAACACGTCAACACTTAATCTTTTTAAAAGAGGGTGTATGTAAATTACCTCCCTTGCGACATTAACTTAAATATTCATTCGAGAATATTTCAATCCTCTTGGTTCTGTAATCCAAGAAAATAATCCAAATCTTCTGTGGTGTAACGTATTTCTATAGAATATTTCTTCCTTCCTTTTGACGTGATTTCTAACGCTTCGCTGGAGTTAGTATTCTTTTTTTTTACAAGACCAATTCTAGGCCTTAAAATAGTTCTTTTTTTCCTCGGTGAATACGTCGCTGTAATTTCGCTTACAACTGATTTTTTAAATAGTCTTTTCTGACTAATTCTGTGTCGTATTCCTTGACGAATCCCGATTGAAGAAAAAGAAAATAAACCACTGGTGTCTCTTATTTAAACTTGGGATTTTTAACGTCTTTTCTCTTGACGCGGGATAGCGAGCCGACTTCTTTCTCGAGTTTAAAACTTCCAACAAAATGGCGCACACATCTTTTATCAATCAAAAGGCAAGCATTCAACACGTCATATAACAAGCAGTAGCAGCACGAGATACACCAAGAAAAGGGGGAGGTAAAGAAGGGGAGGGAGGGAGAAGGAAAGACAGAAAGTGGAAAATAATATTTCTACATAGATCCACCGTGTTGTTCAGTTCCGCTACATTTCTCGATCAACAATTGATTCTTATTGCAAAAAAAATATCCTGATAGTTTTTCTGATATACTTCAGACAATAATATTGTACAGAAGTTGTATGCAACCACTGAGTAAAAAGCGTTTTTATTGTAGTAAGACAGAATATTAGTTTGTATTTGTTACGCAATAGTCTCTCACTGTCATGGATGATTTTGTGTCACCAAAAATTAGCCATGTTAGTGTATCTTACGAATCAACAAAATGATGAGTAAAACGCTATTTTTACAAGGTGGTCACCATTTAGCAAGGCCCGTAAGCCATTCAAGGATAAGGGTTATTGTATGTACAGTACGTTAGTGTTGAGATTTAATAAAGTGTCTACTTAAGGGCGTGGTTCACCAGGAATTTGTTTACGTTGGACTTGAAGACATCCAGGTTGTAGTAAGCTGGGAAACAGGCAGACAGAACAGAGTTATAGAATGATGCTAGCTTCGTAAATAAAAAAATCTATGAGAAATTCTACGCAGGTATTTTGTCATGTAAGGTGTTATTCTTGGGTCTTATATCTTTGTCTAGCTGGGATGAGACAACCTAGCAGATACCAAGCATTAACTTCTTATCTCATACAACTTATACATTTCAACGGTTCCTTTTAAATGCAATTGGTTGAATATATATTTGTTTAGCTGGGATGAGACAACCTAGCAGATACCAAGCATTAACCTCTTATCTCATACAACTTATACATTTCAACGGTTCCTTTTAAATACAATTGGCTGAATATATATTTGTTTAGCTGGGATGAGACAACCTAGCAGATACCAAGCATTAACCTCTTATCTCATACAACTTATACATTTCAACGGTTCCTTTTAAATGCAATTGGTTGAATATATATTTGTTAAGCTGGGATGAGACAACCTAGCAGATACGAAGCATTAACCTCTTATCTCATACAACTTATACATTTGAACGGTTCCTTTTAAATGCAATTGGTTGAATATATATTTGTTTAGCTGGGATGAGACAACCTAGCAGATACCAAGCATTAACCTCTTATCTCATACAACTTATACATTTCAACGGTTCCTTTTAAATACAATTGGTTGAATATATATTTGTTTAGCTGGGATGAGACAACCTAGCAGATACCAAGCATTAACCTCTTATCTCATACAACTTATACATTTCAACGGTTCCTTTTAAATGCAATTGGTTGAATATATATTTGTTTAGCTGGGATGAGACAACCTAGCAGATACCAAGCATTAACCTCTCATCTCATACAACTTATACATTTCAACGGTTCCTTTTAAATGCAATTGGTTGAATATATATTTGTTTAGCTGGGATGAGACAACCTAGCAGATACGAAGCATTAACCTCTTATCTCATACAACTTATACATTTCAACGGTTCCTTTTAAATGCAATTGGTTGAATATATATTTGTTTAGCTGGGATGAGACAACCTAGCAGATACGAAGCATTAACCTCTCATCTAATACAACTTATACATTTCAACGGTTCCTTTTAAATGCAATTGGTTGAATATATATTTGTTTAGCTGGGATGAGACAACCTAGCAGATACCAAGCATTAACCTCTTATCTCATACAACTTATACATTTCAACGGTTCCTTTTAAATGCAATTGGTTGAATATATATTTGTTTAGCTGGGATGAGACAACCTAGCAGATACCAAGCATTAACCTCTCATCTCATACAACTTATACATTTCAACGGTTCCTTTTAAATGCAATTGGTTGAATATATATTTGTTTAGCTGGGATGAGACAACCTAGCAGATACGAAGCATTAACCTCTTATCTCATACAACTTATACATTTCAACGGTTCCTTTTAAATGCAATTGGTTGAATATATATTTGTTTAGCTGGGATGAGACAACCTAGCAGATACGAAGCATTAACCTCTTATCTCATACAACTTATACATTTCAACGGTTCCTTTTAAATGCAATTGGTTGAATATATATTTGTTTAGCTGGGATGAGACAACCTAGCAGATACGAAGCATTAACCTCTCATCTAATACAACTTATACATTTCAACGGTTCCTTTTAAATGCAATTGGTTGAATATATATTTGTTTAGCTGGGATGAGACAACCTAGCAGATACCAAGCATTAACCTCTTATCTCATACAACTTATACATTTCAACGGTTCCTTTTAAATGCAATTGGTTGAATATATATTTGTTTAGCTGGGATGAGACAACCTAGCAGATACCAAGCATTAACCTCTCATCTCATACAACTTATACATTTCAACGGTTCCTTTTAAATGCAATTGGTTGAATATATATTTGTTTAGCTGGGATGAGACAACCTAGCAGATACGAAGCATTAACCTCTTATCTCATACAACTTATACATTTCAACGGTTCCTTTTAAATGCAATTGGTTGAATATATATTTGTTTAGCTGGGATGAGACAACCTAGCAGATACGAAGGATTAACCTCTCATCTAATACAACTTATACATTTCAACGGTTCCTTTTAAATGCAATTGGTTGAATATATATTTGTTTAGCTGGGATGAGACAACCTAGCAGATACGAAGCATTAACCTCTTATCTCATACAACTTAGACATTTCAACGGTTCCTTTTAAATGCAATTGGTTGAATATATATTTGTTTAGCTGGGATGAGACAACCTAGCAGATACGAAGCATTAACCTCTTATCTCATACAACTTATACATTTCAACGGTTCCTTTTAAATGCAATTGGTTGAATATATATTTGTTTAGCTGGGATGAGACAACCTAGCAGATACGAAGCATTAACCTCTCATCTCATACAACTTATACATTTCAACGGTTCCTTTTAAATGCAATTGGTTGAATATATATTAGTTTAGCTGGGATGAAACAACCTAGCAGATACCAAGCATTAATCTCTTATCTCATACAACTTATACATTTCAACGGTTCCTTTTAAATGCAATTGGTTGAATATATATTTGTTTAGCTGGGATGAGACAACATAGCAGATACGAAGCATTAATCTCTTATCTCATACAAATTATACATTTCAACGGTTCCTTTTAAATGCAATTGGTTGAATATATATTTGTTTAGCTGGGATGAGACAACCTAGCAGATACCAAGCATTAACCTCTTATCTCATACAACTTATACATTTCAACGGTTCCTTTTAAATGCAATTGGTTGAATATATATTTGTTTAGCTGGGATGAGACAACCTAGCAGATACGAAGCATTAACCTCTCATCTCATACAACTTATACATTTCAACGGTTCCTTTTAAATGCAATTGGTTGAATATATATTAGTTTAGCTGGGATGAAACAACCTAGCAGATACGAAGCATTAATCTCTTATCTCATACAACTTATACATTTCAACGGTTCCTTTTAAATGCAATTGGTTGAATATATATTTGTTTAGCTGGGATGAGACAACATAGCAGATACGAAGCATTAATCTCTTATCTCATACAACTTATACATTTCAACGGTTTCTTTTTAAATGCAATTGGTTGAATATATATTTGTTTAGCTGGGATGAGACAACCTAGCAGATACCAAGCATTAACCTCTTATCTCATACAACTTATACATTTCAACGGTTCCTTTTAAATGCAATTGGTTGAATATATATTTGTTTAGCTGGGATGAGACAACCTAGCAGATACCAAGCATTAACCTCTTATCTCATACAACTTCGACATTTCAACGGTTCCTTTTAAATGCAATTGGTTGAATATATATTTGTTAAGCTGGGATGAGACAACCTAGCAGATACGAAGCATTAACCTCTTATCTCATACAACTTATACATTTCAAGGGTTCCTTTTAAATGCAATTGGTTGAATATATATTTGTTTAGCTGGGATGAGACAACCTAGCAGATACCAAGCATTAACCTCTTATCTCATACAACTTATACATTTCAAGGGTTCCTTTTAAATGCAATTGGTTGAATATATATTTGTTTAGCTGGGATGAGACAACCTAGCAGATACCAAGCATTAACCTCTTATCTCATACAACTTATACATTTCAACGGTTTCATTTAAATGCAATTGGTTGAAAATATATTTGTTTACTTGGGATGAGACAACCTAGCAGATACCAAGCATTAACCTCTTATCTCATACAACTTATACATTTCAACGGTTCCTTTTAAATGCAATTGGTTGAATATATATTTGTTTAGTTGGGATGAGACAACCTAGCAGATACCAAGCATTAACCTCTTATCTCATACAACTTATACATTTCAAGGGTTCCTTTTAAATGCAATTGGTTGAATATATATTTGTTTTGCTGGGATGAGACAACCTAGCAGATACCAAGCATTAACCTCTTATCTCATACAACTTATACATTTCAACGGTTTCATTTAAATGCAATTGGTTGAAAATATATTTGTTTAGTTGGGATGAGACAACCTAGCAGATACCAAGCATTAACCTCTTATCTCATACAACTTATACATTTCAACGGTTCCATTTAAATGCAATTGGTTGAATATATATTTGTTAAGCTGGGATGAGACAACCTAGCAGATACGAAGCATTAACCTCTTATCTCATACAACTTATACATTTCAACGGTTCCTTTTAAATGCAATTGGTTGAATATATATTTGTTTAGCTGGGATGAGACAACCTAGCAGATACGAAGCATTAACCTCTCATCTCATACAACTTATACATTTCAACGGTTCCTTTTAAATGCAATTGGTTGAATATATATTAGTTTAGCTGGGATGAAACAACCTAGCAGATACCAAGCATTAATCTCTTATCTCATACAACTTATACATTTCAACGGTTCCTTTTAAATGCAATTGGTTGAATATATATTTGTTTAGCTGGGATGAGACAACATAGCAGATACGAAGCATTAATCTCTTATCTCATACAAATTATACATTTCAACGGTTCCTTTTAAATGCAATTGGTTGAATATATATTTGTTTAGCTGGGATGAGACAACCTAGCAGATACCAAGCATTAACCTCTTATCTCATACAACTTATACATTTCAACGGTTCCTTTTAAATGCAATTGGTTGAATATATATTTGTTTAGCTGGGATGAGACAACCTAGCAGATACGAAGCATTAACCTCTCATCTCATACAACTTATACATTTCAACGGTTCCTTTTAAATGCAATTGGTTGAATATATATTAGTTTAGCTGGGATGAAACAACCTAGCAGATACCAAGCATTAATCTCTTATCTCATACAACTTATACATTTCAACGGTTCCTTTTAAATGCAATTGGTTGAATATATATTTGTTTAGCTGGGATGAGACAACATAGCAGATACGAAGCATTAATCTCTTATCTCATACAAATTATACATTTCAACGGTTTCTTTTTAAATGCAATTGGTTGAATATATATTTGTTTAGCTGGGATGAGACAACCTAGCAGATACCAAGCATTAACCTCTTATCTCATACAACTTATACATTTCAACGGTTCCTTTTAAATGCAATTGGTTGAATATATATTTGTTTAGCTGGGATGAGACAACCTAGCAGATACCAAGCATTAACCTCTTATCTCATACAACTTCGACATTTCAACGGTTCCTTTTAAATGCAATTGGTTGAATATATATTTGTTAAGCTGGGATGAGACAACCTAGCAGATACGAAGCATTAACCTCTTATCTCATACAACTTATACATTTCAAGGGTTCCTTTTAAATGCAATTGGTTGAATATATATTTGTTTAGCTGGGATGAGACAACCTAGCAGATACCAAGCATTAACCTCTTATCTCATACAACTTATACATTTCAAGGGTTCCTTTTAAATGCAATTGGTTGAATATATATTTGTTTAGCTGGGATGAGACAACCTAGCAGATACCAAGCATTAACCTCTTATCTCATACAACTTATACATTTCAACGGTTTCATTTAAATGCAATTGGTTGAAAATATATTTGTTTACTTGGGATGAGACAACCTAGCAGATACCAAGCATTAACCTCTTATCTCATACAACTTATACATTTCAACGGTTCCTTTTAAATGCAATTGGTTGAATATATATTTGTTTAGCTGGGATGAGACAACCTAGCAGATACCAAGCATTAACCTCTTATCTCATACAACTTATACATTTCAAGGGTTCCTTTTAAATGCAATTGGTTGAATATATATTTGTTTTGCTGGGATGAGACAACCTAGCAGATACCAAGCATTAACCTCTTATCTCATACAACTTATACATTTCAACGGTTTCATTTAAATGCAATTGGTTGAAAATATATTTGTTTAGTTGGGATGAGACAACCTAGCAGATACCAAGCATTAACCTCTTATCTCATACAACTTATACATTTCAACGGTTCCTTTTAAATGCAATTGGTTGAATATATATTTGTTTAGCTGGGATGAGACAACCTAGCAGATACCAAGCATTAACCTCTTATCTCATACAACTTCGACATTTCAACGGTTCCTTTTAAATGCAATTGGTTGAATATATATTTGTTAAGCTGGGATGAGACAACCTAGCAGATACGAAGCATTAACCTCTTATCTCATACAACTTATACATTTCAAGGGTTCCTTTTAAATGCAATTGGTTGAATATATATTTGTTTAGCTGGGATGAGACAACCTAGCAGATACCAAGCATTAACCTCTTATCTCATACAACTTATACATTTCAAGGGTTCCTTTTAAATGCAATTGGTTGAATATATATTTGTTTAGCTGGGATGAGACAACCTAGCAGATACCAAGCATTAACCTCTTATCTCATACAACTTATACATTTCAACGGTTTCATTTAAATGCAATTGGTTGAAAATATATTTGTTTACTTGGGATGAGACAACCTAGCAGATACCAAGCATTAACCTCTTATCTCATACAACTTATACATTTCAACGGTTCCTTTTAAATGCAATTGGTTGAATATATATTTGTTTAGTTGGGATGAGACAACCTAGCAGATACCAAGCATTAACCTCTTATCTCATACAACTTATACATTTCAAGGGTTCCTTTTAAATGCAATTGGTTGAATATATATTTGTTTTGCTGGGATGAGACAACCTAGCAGATACCAAGCATTAACCTCTTATCTCATACAACTTATACATTTCAACGGTTTCATTTAAATGCAATTGGTTGAAAATATATTTGTTTAGTTGGGATGAGACAACCTAGCAGATACCAAGCATTAACCTCTTATCTCATACAACTTATACATTTCAACGGTTCCTTTTAAATGCAATTGGTTGAATATATATTTGTTTAGTTGAGATGAGACAACCTAGCAGATACCAAGCATTAACCTCTTATCTCATACAACTTATACATTTCAACGGTTCCTTTTAAATGCAATTGGTTGAATATATATTTGTTTAGCTGGGATGAGACAACCTAGCAGATACCAAGCATTAACCTCTTATCTCATACAACTTATACATTTCAACGGTTCCTTTTAAATGCAATTGGTTGAATATATATTTGTTTAGCTGGGATGAGACAACCTAGCAGATACCAAGCATTAACCTCTTATCTCATACAACTTCGACATTTCAACGGTTCCTTTTAAATGCAATTGGTTGAATATATATTTGTTAAGCTGGGATGAGACAACCTAGCAGATACGAAGCATTAAACTCTTATCTCATACAACTTATACATTTCAAGGGTTCCTTTTAAATGCAATTGGTTGAATATATATTTGTTTAGCTGGGATGAGACAACCTAGCAGATACCAAGCATTAACCTCTTATCTCATACAACTTATACATTTCAACGGTTCCTTTTAAATGCAATTGGTTGAATATATATTTGTTTAGCTGGGATGAGACAACCTAGCAGATACCAAGCATTAACCTCTTATCTCATACAACTTATACATTTCAACGGTTTCATTTAAATGCAATTGGTTGAATATATATTTGTTTAGTTGGGATGAGACAACCTAGCAGATACCAAGCATTAACCTCTTATCTCATACAACTTATACATTTCAACGGTTCCTTTTAAATGCAATTGGTTGAATATATATTTGTTTAGTTGGGATGAGACAACCTAGCAGATACCAAGCATTAACCTCTTATCTCATACAACTTATACATTTCAACGGTTCCTTTTAAATGCAATTGGTTTAATATATATTTGTTTAGCTGGGATGAGACAACCTAGCAGATACCAAGCATTAACCTCTTATCTCATACAACTTATACATTTCAACGGTTCCTTTTAAATGCAATTGGTTTAATATATATTTGTTTAGCTGGGATGAGACAACCTAGCAGATACCAAGCATTAACCTCTTATCTCATACAACTTATACATTTCAACGGTTCCTTTTAAATGCAATTGGTTGAATATATATTTGTTTAGCTGGGATGAGACAACCTAGCAGATACCAAGCATTAACCTCTTATCTCATACAACTTATACATTTCAACGGTTCCTTTTAAATGCAATTGGTTGAATATATATTTGTTTAGTTGGGATGAGACAACCTAGCAGATACCAAGCATTAACCTCTTATCTCATACAACTTATACATTTCAACGGTTCCTTTTAAATGCAATTGGTTTAATATATATATGTGTTTAGCTGGGATGAGACAACCTAGCAGATACCAAGCATTAACCTCTTATCTCATACAACTTATACATTTCAACGGTTCCTTTTAAATGCAATTGGTTTAATATATATATGTGTTTAGCTGGGATGAGACAACCTAGCAGATACGAAGCATTAACCTCTTATCTCATACAACTTATGCATTTCAAGGGTTCCTTTTAAATGCAATTGGTTGAATATATATTTGTTTAGCTGGGATGAGACAACCTAGCAGATACCAAGCATTAACCTCTTATCTCATACAACTTATACATTTCAAGGGTTCCTTTTAAATGCAATTGGTTGAATATATATTTGTTTAGCTGGGATGAGACAACCTAGCAGATACCAAGCATTAACCTCTTATCTCATACAACTTATACATTTCAACGGTTTCATTTAAATGCAATTGGTTGAAAATATATTTGTTTACTTGGGATGAGACAACCTAGCAGATACCAAGCATTAACCTCTTATCTCATACAACTTATACATTTCAACGGTTCCTTTTAAATGCAATTGGTTGAATATATATTTGTTTAGCTGGGATGAGACAACCTAGCAGATACCAAGCATTAACCTCTTATCTCATACAACTTATACATTTCAACGGTTCCTTTTAAATGCAATTGGTTGAATATATATTTGTTTAGTTGGGATGAGACAACCTAGCAGATACCAAGCATTAACCTCTTATCTCATACAACTTATACATTTCAACGGTTCCTTTTAAATGCAATTGGTTTAATATATATTTGTTTAGCTGGGATGAGACAACCTAGCAGATACCAAGCATTAACCTCTTATCTCATACAACTTATACATTTCAACGGTTCCTTTTAAATGCAATTGGTTTAATATATATTTGTTTAGCTGGGATGAGACAACCTAGCAGATACCAAGCATTAACCTCTTATCTCATACAACTTATACATTTCAACGGTTCCTTTTAAATGCAATTGGTTTAATATATATATGTGTTTAGCTGGGATGAGACAACCTAGCAGATACCAAGCATTAACCTCTTATCTCATACAACTTCGACATTTCAACGGTTCCTTTTAAATGCAATTGGTTGAATATATATTTGTAAAGCTGGGATGAGACAACCTAGCAGATACCAAGCATTAACCTCTTATCTCATACAACTTATACATTTCAACGGTTCCTTTTAAATGCAATTGGTTGAATATATATTTGTTTAGCTGGGATGAGACAACCTAGCAGATACCAAGCATTAACCTCTTATCTCATACAACTTATACATTTCAACGGTTCCTTTTAAATGCAATTGGTTGAATATATATTTGTTTAGCTGGGATGAGACAACCTAGCAGATACCAAGCATTAACCTCTTATCTCATACAACTTATACATTTCAACCGTTTCATTTAAATGCAATTGGTTGAATATATATTTGTTTAGTTGGGATGAGACAACCTAGCAGATACCAAGCATTAACCTCTTATCTCATACAACTTATACATTTCAAGGGTTCCTTTTAAATGCAATTGGTTGAATATATATTTGTTTAGTTGGGATGAGACAACCTAGCAGATACCAAGCATTACCCTCTTATCTCATACAACTTATACATTTCAACGGTTCCTTTTAAATGCAATTGGTTGAATATATATTTGTTTAGCTGGGATGAGACAACCTAGCAGATACCAAGCATTAACCTCTTATCTCATACAACTTATACATTTCAACGGTTCCTTTTAAATGCAATTGGTTGAATATATATTTGTTTAGCTGGGATGAGACAACCTAGCAGATACCAAGCATTAACCTCTTATCTCATACAACTTATACATTTCAACGGTTCCTTTTAAATGCAATTGGTTGAATATATATTTGTTTAGCTGGGATGAGACAACCTAGCAGATACCAAGCATTAACCTCTTATCTCATACAACTTCGACATTTCAACGGTTCCTTTTAAATGCAATTGGTTGAATATATATTTGTTAAGCTGGGATGAGACAACCTAGCAGATACGAAGCATTAACCTCTTATCTCATACAACTTATACATTTCAACGGTTCCTTTTAAATGCAATTGGTTGAATATATATTTGTTTAGCTGGGATGAGACAACCTAGCAGATACCAAGCATTAACCTCTTATCTCATACAACTTATACATTTCAAGGGTTCCTTTTAAATGCAATTGGTTGAATATATATTTGTTTAGCTGGGATGAGACAACCTAGCAGATACCAAGCATTAACCTCTTATCTCATACAACTTATACATTTCAAGGGTTCCTTTTAAATGCAATTGGTTGAATATCTATTTGTTTAGCTGGGATGAGACAACCTAGCAGATACCAAGCATTAACCTCTTATCTCATACAACTTATACATTTCAACGGTTCCTTTTAAATACAATTGGTTGAATATATATTTGTTTAGCTGGGATGAGACAACCTAGCAGATACCAAGCATTAACCTCTTATCTCATACAACTTCGACATTTCAACGGTTCCTTTTAAATGCAATTGGTTGAATATATATTTGTTAAGCTGGGATGAGACAACCTAGCAGATACGAAGCATTAACCTCTTATCTCATACAACTTATACATTTCAACGGTTCCATTTAAATGCAATTGGTTGAATATATATTTGTTAAGCTGGGATGAGACAACCTAGCAGATACCAAGCATTAACCTCTTATCTCATACAACTTATACATTTCAAGGGTTCCATTTAAATGCAATTGGTTGAATATATATTTGTTTAGCTGGGATGAGACAACCTAGCAGATACCAAGCATTAACCTCTTATCTCATACAACTTATACATTTCAAGGGTTCCTTTTAAATGCAATTGGTTGAATATATATTTGTTTAGCTGGGATGAGACAACCTAGCAGATACCAAGCATTAACCTCTTATCTCATACAACTTATACATTTCAAGGGTTCCATTTAAATGCAATTGGTTGAATATATATTTGTTTAGCTGGGATGAGACAACCTAGCAGATACGAAGCATTAACCTCTTATCTCATACAACTTATACATTTCAACGGTTCCTTTTAAATGCAATTGGTTGAATATATATTTGTTTAGCTGGAATGAGACAACCTAGCAGATACCAAGCATTAACCTCTTATCTCATACAACTTATACATTTCAAGGGTTCCTTTTAAATACAATTGGTTGAATATATATTTGTTTAGCTGGGATGAGACAACCAAGCAGATACCAAGCATTAACCTCTTATCTCATACAACTTATACAGTTCAACGGTTTCTTTTAAATGCAATTGGTTGAATATATATTTGTTTCGCTGGGATGAGACAACCTAGCAGATACCAAGCATTAACCTCTTATCTCATACAACTTCGACATTTCAACGGTTCCTTTTAAATGCAATTGGTTGAATATATATTTGTTTAGCTGGGATGAGACAACCTAGCAGATACCAAGCATTAACCTCTTATCTCATACAACTTATACATTTCAACAGTTCCTTTTAAATGCAATTGGTTGAATATATATTTGTTTAGTTGGGATGAGACAACCTAGCAGATACCAAGCATTAACCTCTTATCTCATACAACTTATACATTTCAAGGGTTCCATTTAAATGCAATTGGTTGAATATATATTTGTTTAGCTGGGATGAGACAACCTAGCAGATACCAAGCATTAACCTCTTATCTCATACAACTTCGACATTTCAACGGTTCCTTTTAAATGCAATTGGTTGAATATATATTTGTTAAGCTGGGATGAGACAACCTAGCAGATACGAAGCATTAACCTCTTATCTCATACAACTTATACATTTCAACGGTTCCTTTTAAATGCAATTGGTTGAATATATATTTGTTTAGCTGGGATGAGACAACCTAGCAGATACCAAGCATTAACCTCTTATCTCATACAACTTATACATTTCAAGGGTTCCTTTTAAATGCAATTGGTTGAATATATATTTGTTTAGCTGGGATGAGACAGTCTAGCAGATACCAAGCATTAACCTCTTATCTCATACAACTTATACATTTCAACGGTTCCTTTTAAATGCAATTGGTTGAATATATATTTGTTTAGCTGGGATGAGACAACCTAGCAGATACCAAGCATTAACCTCTTATCTCATACAACTTATACATTTCAAGGGTTCCTTTTAAATGCAATTGGTTGAATATATATTTGTTTAGTTGGGATGAGACAACCTAGCAGATACCAAGCATTACCCTCTTATCTCATACAACTTATACATTTCAACGGTTCCTTTTAAATGCAATTGGTTGAATATATATTTGTTTAGCTGGGATGAGACAACCTAGCAGATACCAAGCATTAACCTCTTATCTCATACAACTTATACATTTCAACGGTTCCTTTTAAATGCAATTGGTTGAATATATATTTGTTTAGCTGGGATGAGACAACCTAGCAGATACCAAGCATTAACCTCTTATCTCATACAACTTATACATTTCAACGGTTCCTTTTAAATGCAATTGGTTGAATATATATTTGTTTAGCTGGGATGAGACAACCTAGCAGATACCAAGCATTAACCTCTTATCTCATACAACTTCGACATTTCAACGGTTCCTTTTAAATGCAATTGGTTGAATATATATTTGTTAAGCTGGGATGAGACAACCTAGCAGATACGAAGCATTAACCTCTTATCTCATACAACTTATACATTTCAACGGTTCCTTTTAAATGCAATTGGTTGAATATATATTTGTTTAGCTGGGATGAGACAACCTAGCAGACACCAAGCATTAACCTCTTATCTCATACAACTTATACATTTCAAGGGTTCCTTTTAAATGCAATTGGTTGAATATATATTTGTTTAGCTGGGATGAGACAACCTTGCAGATACCAAGCATTAACCTCTTATCTCATACAACTTATACATTTCAAGGGTTCCTTTTAAATGCAATTGGTTGAATATCTATTTGTTTAGCTGGGATGAGACAACCTAGCAGATACCAAGCATTAACCTCTTATCTCATACAACTTATACATTTCAACGGTTCCTTTTAAATACAATTGGTTGAATATATATTTGTTTAGCTGGGATGAGACAACCTAGCAGATACCAAGCATTAACCTCTTATCTCATACAACTTCGACATTTCAACGGTTCCTTTTAAATGCAATTGGTTGAATATATATTTGTTAAGCTGGGATGAGACAACCTAGCAGATACGAAGCATTAACCTCTTATCTCATACAACTTATACATTTCAACGGTTCCATTTAAATGCAATTGGTTGAATATATATTTGTTAAGCTGGGATGAGACAACCTAGCAGATACCAAGCATTAACCTCTTATCTCATACAACTTATACATTTCAAGGGTTCCATTTAAATGCAATTGGTTGAATATATATTTGTTTAGCTGGGATGAGACAACCTAGCAGATACCAAGCATTAACCTCTTATCTCATACAACTTATACATTTCAAGGGTTCCTTTTAAATGCAATTGGTTGAATATATATTTGTTTAGCTGGGATGAGACAACCTAGCAGATACAAAGCATTAACCTCTTATCTCATACAACTTATACATTTCAAGGGTTCCATTTAAATGCAATTGGTTGAATATATATTTGTTTAGCTGGGATGAGACAACCTAGCAGATACGAAGCATTAACCTCTTATCTCATACAACTTATACATTTCAACGGTTCCTTTTAAATGCAATTGGTTGAATATATATTTGTTTAGCTGGAATGAGACAACCTAGCAGATACCAAGCATTAACCTCTTATCTCATACAACTTATACATTTTAAGGGTTCCTTTTAAATACAATTGGTTGAATATATATTTGTTTAGCTGGGATGAGACAACCAAGCAGATACCAAGCATTAACCTCTTATCTCATACAACTTATACAGTTCAACGGTTTCTTTTAAATGCAATTGGTTGAATATATATTTGTTTCGCTGGGATGAGACAACCTAGCAGATACCAAGCATTAACCTCTTATCTCATACAACTTCGACATTTCAACGGTTCCTTTTAAATGCAATTGGTTGAATATATATTTGTTTAGCTGGGATGAGACAACCTAGCAGATACGAAGCATTAACCTCTTATCTCATACAACTTATACATTTCAACAGTTCCTTTTAAATGCAATTGGTTGAATATATATTTGTTTAGTTGGGATGAGACAACCTAGCAGATACCAAGCATTAACCTCTTATCTCATACAACTTATACATTTCAAGGGTTCCATTTAAATGCAATTGGTTGAATATATATTTGTTTAGCTGGGATGAGACAACCTAGCAGATACCAAGCATTAACCTCTTATCTCATACAACTTCGACATTTCAACGGTTCCTTTTAAATGCAATTGGTTGAATATATATTTGTTAAGCTGGGATGAGACAACCTAGCAGATACGAAGCATTAACCTCTTATCTCATACAACTTATACATTTCAACGGTTCCTTTTAAATGCAATTGGTTGAATATATATTTGTTTAGCTGGGATGAGACAACCTAGCAGATACCAAGCATTAACCTCTTATCTCATACAACTTATACATTTCAAGGGTTCCTTTTAAATGCAATTGGTTGAATATATATTTGTTTAGCTGGGATGAGACAGTCTAGCAGATACCAAGCATTAACCTCTTATCTCATACAACTTATACATTTCAACGGTTCCTTTTAAATGCAATTGGTTGAATATATATTTGTTTAGCTGGGATGAGACAACCTAGCAGATACCAAGCATTAACCTCTTATCTCATACAATTTATACATTTCAACGGTTCCTTTTAAATACAATTGGTTGAATATATATTTGTTTAGCTGGGATGAGACAACCTAGCAGATACCAAGCATTAACCTCTTATCTCATACAACTTATACATTTCAACGGTTCCTTTTAAATACAATTGGTTGAATATATATTTGTTTAGCTGGGATGAGACAACCTAGCAGATAACAAGCATTAACCTCTTATCTCATACAACTTCGACATTTCAACGGTTCCTTTTAAATGCAATTGGTTGAATATATATTTGTTTAGCTGGGATGAGACAACCTAGCAGATACCAAGCATTAACCTCTTATCTCATACAACTTATACATTTCAACGGTTCCTTTTAAATGCAATTGGTTGAATATATATTTGTTTCGCTGGGATGAGACAACCTAGCAGATACCAAGCATTAACCTCTTATCTCATACAACTTATACATTTCAACGATTCCTCTTTAAATTCAATTTGTTGAATATATATTTGTTTAGCTGGGATGAGACAACCTAGCAGATACGAAGCATTAACCTCTTATCTCATACAACTTATACATTTCAAGGGTTCCTTTTAAATGCAATTGGTTGAATATATATTTGTTTAGCTGGGATGAGACAACCTAGCAGATACGAAGCATTAACCTCTTATCTCATACAACTTATACATTTCAACGGTTCCTTTTAAATGCAATTGGTTGAATATATATTTGTTTAGTTGGGATGAGACAACCTAGACGATACCAAGCATTAACCTCTTATCTCATACAACTTATACATTTCAAGGGTTCCTTTTAAATGAAATTGGTTGTATATATATTTGTTTAGCTGGGATGAGACAACCTAGCAGATACCAAGCATTAACCTCTTATCTCATACAACTTATACATTTCAACGGTTCCTTTTAAATGCAATTGGTTGAATATATATTTTTTTAGCTGGGATGAGACAACCTAGCAGATACCAAGCCTTAACCTCTTATCTCATACAACTTATACATTTCAACGGTTCCTTTTAAATGCAATTGGTTGAATATATATTTGTTTAGCTGGGATGAGACAACCTAGCAGATACCAAGCATTAACCTCTTATCACATACAACTTATACATTTCAACGGTTCCTTTTAAATGCAATTGGTTGAATATATATTTGTTTAGTTGGGATGAGACAACCTAGCAGATACCAAGCATTAACCTCTTATCTCATACAACTTATACATTTCAACGGTTCCTTTTAAATGCAATTGGTTGAATATATATTTGTTTAGCTGGGATGAGACAACCTAGCAGATACCAAGCATTAACCTCTTATCTCATACAACTTATACATTTCAACGGTTTCATTTAAATGCAATTGGTTGAAAATATATTTGTTTAGTTGGGATGAGACAACCTAGCAGATACCAAGCATTAACCTCTTATCTCATACAACTTATACATTTCAACGGTTCCTTTTAAATGCAATTGGTTGAATATATATTTGTTTAGTTGGGATGAGACAACCTAGCAGATACCAAGCATTTACCTCTTATCTCATACAACTTATACATTTCAACGGTTCCTTTTAAATGCAATTGGTTTAATATATATTTGTTTAGCTGGGATGAGACAACCTAGCAGATACCAAGCATTAACCTCTTATCTCATACAACTTATACATTTCAACGGTTCCTTTTAAATGCAATTGGTTTAATATATATTTGTTTAGCTGGGATGAGACAACCTAGCAGATACCAAGCATTAACCTCTTATCTCATACAACTTATACATTTCAACGGTTCCTTTTAAATGCAATTGGTTGAATATATATTTGTTTAGCTGGGATGAGACAACCTAGCAGATACCAAGCATTAACCTCTTATCTCATACAACTTATACATTTCAACGGTTCCTTTTAAATGCAATTGGTTGAATATATATTTGTTTAGTTGGGATGAGACAACCTAGCAGATACCAAGCATTAACCTCTTATCTCATACAACTTATACATTTCAACGGTTCCTTTTAAATGCAATTGGTTTAATATATATATGTGTTTAGCTGGGATGAGACAACCTAGCAGATACCAAGCATTAACCTCTTATCTCATACAACTTATACATTTCAACGGTTCCTTTTAAATGCAATATGTTTAATATATATATGTGTTTAGCTGGGATGAGACAACCTAGCAGATACGAAGCATTAACCTCTTATCTCATACAACTTATACATTTCAAGGGTTCCTTTTAAATGCAATTGGTTGAATATATATTTGTTTAGCTGGGATGAGACAACCTAGCAGATACCAAGCATTAACCTCTTATCTCATACAACTTATACATTTCAAGGGTTCCTTTTAAATGCAATTGGTTGAATATATATTTGTTTAGCTGGGATGAGACAACCTAGCAGATACCAAGCATTAACCTCTTATCTCATACAACTTATACATTTCAACGGTTTCATTTAAATGCAATTGGTTGAAAATATATTTGTTTACTTGGGATGTGACAACCTAGCAGATACCAAGCATTAACCTCTTATCTCATACAACTTATACATTTCAACGGTTCCTTTTAAATGCAATTGGTTGAATATATATTTGTTTAGCTGGGATGAGACAACCTAGCAGATACCAAGCATTAACCTCTTATCTCATACAACTTATACATTTTAACGGTTCCTTTTAAATGCAATTGGTTGAATATATATTTGTTTAGTTGGGATGAGACAACCTAGCAGATACCAAGCATTAACCTCTTATCTCATACAACTTATACATTTCAACGGTTCCTTTTAAATGCAATTGGTTGAATATATATTTGTTTAGCTGGGATGAGACAACCTAGCAGATACCAAGCATTAACCTCTTATCTCATACAACTTATACATTTCAACGGTTCCTTTTAAATGCAATTGGTTTAATATATATTTGTTTAGCTGGGATGAGACAACCTAGCAGATACCAAGCATTAACCTCTTATCACATACAACTTATACATTTCAACGGTTCCTTTTAAATGCAATTGGTTGAATATATATTTGTTTAGCTGGGATGAGACAACCTAGCAGATACCAAGCATTAACCTCTTATCTCATACAACTTATACATTTCAACGGTTCCTTTTAAATGCAATTGGTTGAATATATATTTGTTTAGTTGGGATGAGACAACCTAGCAGATACCAAGCATTAACCTCTTATCTCATACAACTTATACATTTCAACGGTTCCTTTTAAATGCAATTGGTTGAATATATATTTGTTTAGTTGGGATGAGACAACCTAGCAGATACCAAGCATTAACCTCTTACCTCATACAACTTATACATTTCAACGGTTCCTTTTAAATGCAATTGGTTTAATATATATATGTGTTTAGCTGGGATGAGACAACCTAGCAGATACCAAGCATTAACCTCTTATCTCATACAACTTCGACATTTCAACGGTTTCTTTTTAAATGCAATTGGTTGAATATATATTTGTAAAGCTGGGATGAGACAACCTAGCAGATACCAAGCATTAACCTCTTATCTCATACAACTTATACATTTCAACGGTTCCTTTTAAATGCAATTGGTTGAATATATATTTGTTTAGCTGGGATGAGACAACCTAGCAGATACCAAGCATTAACCTCTTATCTCATACAACTTATACATTTCAACGGTTCCTTTTAAATGCAATTGGTTGAATATATATTTGTTTAGCTGGGATGAGACAACCTAGCAGATACCAAGCATTAACCTCTTATCTCATACAACTTATACATTTCAACCGTTTCATTTAAATGCAATTGGTTGAATATATATTTGTTTAGTTGGGATGAGACAACCTAGCAGATACCAAGCATTAACCTCTTATCTCATACAACTTATACATTTCAAGGGTTCCTTTTAAATGCAATTGGTTGAATATATATTTGTTTAGTTGGGATGAGACAACCTAGCAGATACCAAGCATTAACCTCTTATCTCATACAACTTATACATTTCAACGGTTCCTTTTAAATGCAATTGGTTGAATATATATTTGTTTAGCTGGGATGAGACAACCTAGCAGATACCAAGCATTAACCTCTTATCTCATACAACTTATACATTTCAACGGTTCCTTTTAAATGCAATTGGTTGAATATATATTTGTTTAGCTGGGATGAGACAACCTAGCAGATACCAAGCATTAACCTCTTATCTCATACAACTTATACATTTCAACGGTTCCTTTTAAATGCAATTGGTTGAATATATATTTGTTTAGCTGGGATGAGACAACCTAGCAGATACCAAGCATTAACCTCTTATCTCATACAACTTCGACATTTCAACGGTTCCTTTTAAATGCAATTGGTTGAATATATATTTGTTAAGCTGGGATGAGACAACCTAGCAGATACGAAGCATTAACCTCTTATCTCATACAACTTATACATTTCAACGGTTCCTTTTAAATGCAATTGGTTGAATATATATTTGTTTAGCTGGGATGAGACAACCTAGCAGATACCAAGCATTAACCTCTTATCTCATACAACTTATACATTTCAAGGGTTCCTTTTAAATGCAATTGGTTGAATATATATTTGTTTAGCTGGGATGAGACAACCTAGCAGATACCAAGCATTAACCTCTTATCTCATACAACTTATACATTTCAAGGGTTCCTTTTAAATGCAATTGGTTGAATATATATTTGTTTAGCTGGGATGAGACAACCTAGCAGATACCAAGCATTAACCTCTTATCTCATACAACTTATACATTTCAACGGTTCCTTTTAAATACAATTGGTTGAATATATATTTGTTTAGCTGGGATGAGACAACCTAGCAGATACCAAGCATTAACCTCTTATCTCATACAACTTCGACATTTCAACGGTTCCTTTTAAATGCAATTGGTTGAATATATATTTGTTAAGCTGGGATGAGACAACCTAGCAGATACGAAGCATTAACCTCTTATCTCATACAACTTATACATTTCAAGGGTTCCATTTAAATGCAATTGGTTGAATATATATTTGTTAAGCTGGGATGAGACAACCTAGCAGATACCAAGCATTAACCTCTTATCTCATACAACTTATACATTTCAAGGGTTCCATTTAAATGCAATTGGTTTAATATATATTTGTTTAGCTGGGATGAGACAACCTAGCAGATACCAAGCATTAACCTCTTATCTCATACAACTTATACATTTCAAGGGTTCCTTTTAAATGCAATTGGTTGAATATATATTTGTTTAGCTGGGATGAGACAACCTAGCAGATACAAAGCATTAACCTCTTATCTCATACAACTTATACATTTCAAGGGTTCCATTTAAATGCAATTGGTTGAATATATATTTGTTTAGCTGGGATGAGACAACCTAGCAGATACGAAGCATTAACCTCTTATCTCATACAACTTATACATTTCAACGGTTCCTTTTAAATGCAATTGGTTGAATATATATTTGTTTAGCTGGAATGAGACAACCTAGCAGATACCAAGCATTAACCTCTTTTCTCATACAACTTATACATTTCAAGGGTTCCTTTTAAATACAATTGGTTGAATATATATTTGTTTAGCTGGGATGAGACAACCAAGCAGATACCAAGCATTAACCTCTTATCTCATACAACTTATACAGTTCAACGGTTTCTTTTAAATGCAATTGGTTGAATATATATTTGTTTCGCTGGGATGAGACAACCTAGCAGATACCAAGCATTAACCTCTTATCTCATACAACTTCGACATTTCAACGGTTCCTTTTAAATGCAATTGGTTGAATATATATTTGTTTAGCTGGGATGAGACAACCTAGCAGATACGAAGCATTAACCTCTTATCTCATACAACTTATACATTTCAACAGTTCCTTTTAAATGCAATTGGTTGAATATATATTTGTTTAGTTGGGATGAGACAACCTAGCAGATACCAAGCATTAACCTCTTATCTCATACAACTTATACATTTCAAGGGTTCCATTTAAATGCAATTGGTTGAATATATATTTGTTTAGCTGGGATGAGACAACCTAGCAGATACCAAGCATTAACCTCTTATCTCATACAACTTCGACATTTCAACGGTTCCTTTTAAATGCAATTGGTTGAATATATATTTGTTAAGCTGGGATGAGACAACCTAGCAGATACGAAGCATTAACCTCTTATCTCATACAACTTATACATTTCAACGGTTCCTTTTAAATGCAATTGGTTGAATATATATTTGTTTAGCTGGGATGAGACAACCTAGCAGATACCAAGCATTAACCTCTTATCTCATACAACTTATACATTTCAAGGGTTCCTTTTAAATGCAATTGGTTGAATATATATTTGTTTAGCTGGGATGAGACAGTCTAGCAGATACCAAGCATTAACCTCTTATCTCATACAACTTATACATTTCAACGGTTCCTTTTAAATGCAATTGGTTGAATATATATTTGTTTAGCTGGGATGAGACAACCTAGCAGATACCAAGCATTAACCTCTTATCTCATACAACTTATACATTTCAACGGTTCCTTTTAAATACAATTGGTTGAATATATATTTGTTTAGCTGGGATGAGACAACCTAGCAGATACCAAGCATTAACCTCTTATCTCATACAACTTATACATTTCAACGGTTCCTTTTAAATACAATTGGTTGAATATATATTTGTTTAGCTGGGATGAGACAACCTAGCAGATAACAAGCATTAACCTCTTATCTCATACAACTTCGACATTTCAACGGTTCCTTTTAAATGCAATTGGTTGAATATATATTTGTTAAGCTGGGATGAGACAACCTAGCAGATACGAAGCATTAACCTCTTATCACATACAACTTATACATTTCAACGGTTCCTTTTAAATGCAATTGGTTGAATATATATTTGTTTAGCTGGGATGAGACAACCTAGCAGATACCAAGCATTAACCTCTTATCTCATACAACTTATACATTTCAACGGTTCCTTTTAAATGCAATTGGTTGAATATATATTTGTTTAGCTGGGATGAGACAACCTAGCAGATACCAAGCATTAACCTCTTATCTCATACAACTTATACATTTCAACGGTTTCTTTTAAATGCAATTGGTTGAATATATATTTGTTTCGCTGGGATGAGACAACCTAGCAGATACCAAGCATTAACCTCTTATCTCATACAACTTATACATTTCAACGATTCCTTTTAAATTCAATTTGTTGAATATATATTTGTTTAGCTGGGATGAGACAACCTAGCAGATACAAAGCATTAACCTCTTATCTCATACAACTTATACATTTCAACGATTCCTTTTAAATGCAATTGGTTGAATATATATTTGTTTAGCTGGGATGAGACAACCTTGCAGATACGAAGCATTAACCTCTTATCTCATACAACTTATACATTTCAAGGGTTCCTTTTAAATGCAATTGGTTGAGTATATATTTGTTTAGCTGGGATGAGACAACCTAGCAGATACGAAGCATTAACCTCTTATCTCATACAACTTATACATTTCAAGGGTTCCTTTTAAATGCAATTGGTTGAATATATATTTGTTTAGCTGGGATGAGACAACCTAGCAGATACGAAGCATTAACCTCTTATCTCATACAACTTATACATTTCAACGGTTCCTTTTAAATGCAATTGGTTGAATATATATTTGTTTAGTTGGGATGAGACAACCTAGCAGATACGAAGCATTAACCTCTTATCTCATACAACTTATACATTTCAAGGGTTCCTTTTAAATGCAATTGGTTGTATATATATTTGTTTAGCTGGGATGAGACAACCTAGCAGATACCAAGCATTAACCTCTTATCTCATACAACTTATACATTTCAACGGTTCCTTTTAAATGCAATTGGTTGAATATATATTTTTTTAGCTGGGATGAGACAACCTAGCAGATACCAAGCCTTAACCTCTTATCTCATACAACTTATACATTTCAACGGTTCCTTTTAAATGCAATTGGTTGAATATATATTTGTTTAGCTGGGATGAGACAACCTAGCAGATACCAAGCATTAACCTCTTATCACATACAACTTATACATTTCAACATTTCCTTTTAAATGCAATTGGTTGAATATATATTTGTTTAGCTGGGATGAGACAACCTAGCAGATACAAAGCATTAACCTCTTATCTCATACAACTTATACATTTCAACGGTTCCTTTTAAATACAATTGGTTGAATATATATTTGTTTAGCTGGGATGAGACAACCTAGCAGATTCCAAGCATTAACCTCTTATCTCATACAACTTATACATTTCAACATTTCCTTTTAAATGCAATTGGTTGAATATATATTTGTTTAGCTGGGATGAGACAACCAAGCAGATACCAAGCATTAACCTCTTATCTCATACAACTTATACATTTCAACGGTTCCTTTTAAATGCAATTGGTTGAATATATATTTGTTTAGCTGGGATGTAACAACCTAGCAGATACCAAGCATTAACCTCTTATCTCATACAACTTATACATTTCAACGGTTCCTTTTAAATGCAATTGGTTGAATATATATTTGTTTAGCTGGGATGTGACAACCTAGCAGATACCAAGCATTAACCTCTTATCACATACAACTTATACATTTCAACGGTTCCTTTTAAATGCAATTGGTTGAATATATATTTGTTTAGCTGGGATGAGACAACCTAGCAGATACGAAGCATTAACCTCTTATCTCATACAACTTATACATTTCAACGGTTCCTTTTAAATGCAATTGGTTGAATATATATTTGTTTAGCTGGGATGAGACAACCTAGCAGATACGAAGCATTAACCTCTTATCTCATACAACTTATACATTTCAACGGTTCCTTTTAAATGCAATTGGTTGAATATATATTTGTTTAGCTGGGATGAGACAACCTAGCAGATACCAAGCATTAACCTCTTATCTCATACAACTTATACATTTCAACGGTTCCTTTTAAATGCAATTGGTTGAATATATATTTGTTTAGCTGGGATGAGACAACCTAGCAGATACCAAGCATTAACCTCTTATCTCATACAACTTATACATTTCAACATTTCCTTTTAAATGCAATTGGTTGAATATATATTTGTTTAGCTGGGATGAGACAACCTAGCAGATACCAAGCATTAACCTCTTATCTCATACAACTTATACATTTCAACATTTCCTTTTAAATGCAATTGGTTGAATATATATTTGTTTAGCTGGGATGAGACAACCTAGCAGATACCAAGCATTAACCTCTTATCTCATGCAACTTATACATTTCAACGGTTTCTTTTAAACGCAATTGGTTGAATATATATTTGTTTAGCTGGGATGAGACAACCTAGCAGATACCAAGCATTAACCTCTTATCTCATACAACTTATACATTTCAACGGTTCCTTTTAAATGCAATTGGTTGAATATATATTTGTTTAGCTGGGATGTGACAACCTAGCAGATACCAAGCATTAACCTCTTATCTCATACAACTTATACATTTCAACGGTTCCTTTTAAATGCAATTGGTTGAATATATATTTGTTTAGCTGGGATGTAACAACCTAGCAGATACCAAGCATTAAACTCTTATCTCATACAACTTATACATTTCAACGGTTCCTTTTAAATACAATTGGTTGAATATATATTTGTTTAGCTGGGATGAGACAACCTAGCAGATACCAAGCATTAACCTCTTATCTCATACAACTTATACATTTCAACGGTTCCTTTTAATTACAATTGGTTGAATATATATTTGTTTAGCTGGGATGAGACAACCTAGCAGATACCAAGCATTAACCTCTTATCTCATACAACTTATACATTTAAACGGTTCCTTTTAAATGCAATTGGTTGAATATATATTTGTTTAGCTGGGATGAGACAACCTAGCAGATACCAAGCATTAACCTCTTATCTCATACAACTTATACATTTCAACGGTTCCTTTTAAATGCAATTGGTTGAATATATATTTTTTAGCTGGGATGAGACAACCTAGCAGATACCAAGCATTAACCTCTTATCTCATACAACTTATACATTTCAACAGTTCCTTTTAAATGCAATTGGTTGAATATATATTTGTTTAGCTGGGATGTAACAACCTAGCAGATACCAAGCATTAACCTCTTATCTCATACAACTTATACATTTCAACATTTCCTTTTAAATACAATTGGTTGAATATATATTTGTTTAGCTGGGATGAGACAACCTAGCAGATACCAAGCATTAACCTCTTATCTCATACAACTTATACATTTCAACGGTTTCTTTTAAATGCAATTGGTTGAATATATATTTGTTTCGCTGGGATGAGACAACCTAGCAGATACCAAGCATCAACCTCTTATCTCATACAACTTATACATTTCAACGATTCCTTTTAAATTCAATTTGTTGAATATATATTTGTTTAGCTGGGATGAGACAACCTAGCAGATACAAAGCATTAACCTCTTATCTCATACAACTTATACATTTCAACGATTCCTTTTAAATGCAATTGGTTGAATATATATTTGTTTAGCTGGGATGAGACAACCTAGCAGATACAAAGCATTAACCTCTTATCTCATACAACTTATACATTTCAACGGTTCCTTTTAAATGCAATTGGTTGAATATATATTTGTTTAGCTGGGATTAGACAACCTTGCAGATACGAAGCATTAACCTCTTATCTCATACAACTTATACATTTCAAGGGTTCCTTTTAAATGCAATTGGTTGAATATATATTTGTTTAGCTGGGATGAGACAACCTAGCAGATACGAAGCATTAACCTCTTATCTCATACAACTTATACATTTCAAGGGTTCCTTTTAAATGCAATTGGTTGAATATATATTTGTTTAGCTGGGATGAGACAACCTAGCAGATACGAAGCATTAACCTCTTATCTCATACAACTTATACATTTCAACGGTTCCTTTTAAATGCAATTGGTGGAATATATATTTGTTTAGCTGGGATGTGACAACCTAGCAGATACCAAGCATTAACCTCTTATCTCATACAACTTATACATTTCAACGGTTCCTTTTAAATGCAATTGGTTGAATATATATTTGTTTAGCTGGGATGTAACAACCTAGCAGATACCAAGCATTAAACTCTTATCTCATACAACTTATACATTTCAACGGTTCCTTTTAAATACAATTGGTTGAATATATATTTGTTTAGCTGGGATGAGACAACCTAGCAGATACCAAGCATTAACCTCTTATCTCATACAACTTATACATTTCAACGGTTCCTTTTAATTACAATTGGTTGAATATATATTTGTTTAGCTGGGATGAGACAACCTAGCAGATACCAAGCATTAACCTCTTATCTCATACAACTTATACATTTCAACGGTTCCTTTTAAATGCAATTGGTTGAATATATATTTTTTAGCTGGGATGAGACAACCTAGCAGATACCAAGCATTAACCTCTTATCTCATACAACTTATACTTTTCAACAGTTCCTTTTAAATGCAATTGGTTGAATATATATTTGTTTAGCTGGGATGTAACAACCTAGCAGATACCAAGCATTAACCTCTTATCTCATACAACTTATACATTTCAACATTTCCTTTTAAATACAATTGGTTGAATATATATTTGTTTAGCTGGGATGAGACAACCTAGCAGATACCAAGCATTAACCTCTTATCTCATACAACTTATACATTTCAACGGTTTCTTTTAAATGCAATTGGTTGAATATATATTTGTTTCGCTGGGATGAGACAACCTAGCAGATACCAAGCATCAACCTCTTATCTCATACAACTTATACATTTCAACGATTCCTTTTAAATTCAATTTGTTGAATATATATTTGTTTAGCTGGGATGAGACAACCTAGCAGATACAAAGCATTAACCTCTTATCTCATACAACTTATACATTTCAACGATTCCTTTTAAATGCAATTGGTTGAATATATATTTGTTTAGCTGGGATGAGACAACCTAGCAGATACAAAGCATTAACCTCTTATCTCATACAACTTATACATTTCAACGGTTCCTTTTAAATGCAATTGGTTGAATATATATTTGTTTAGCTGGGATTAGACAACCTTGCAGATACGAAGCATTAACCTCTTATCTCATACAACTTATACATTTCAAGGGTTCCTTTTAAATGCAATTGGTTGAATATATATTTGTTTAGCTGGGATGAGACAACCTAGCAGATACCAAGCATTAACCTCTTATCTCATACAACTTATACATTTCAAGGGTTCCTTTTAAATGCAATTGGTTGAATATATATTTGTTTAGCTGGGATGAGACAACCTAGCAGATACGAAGCATTAACCTCTTATCTCATACAACTTATACATCTCAACGGTTCCTTTTAAATGCAATTGGTGGAATATATATTTGTTTAGCTGGGATGTGACAACCTAGCAGATACCAAGCATTAACCTCTTATCTCATACAACTTATACATTTCAACGGTTCCTTTTAAATGCAATTGGTTGAATATATATTTGTTTAGCTGGGATGTAACAACCTAGCAGATACCAAGCATTAAACTCTTATCTCATACAACTTATACATTTCAACGGTTCCTTTTAAATACAATTGGTTGAATATATATTTGTTTAGCTGGGATGAGACAACCTAGCAGATACCAAGCATTAACCTCTTATCTCATACAACTTATACATTTCAACGGTTCCTTTTAATTACAATTGGTTGAATATATATTTGTTTAGCTGGGATGAGACAACCTAGCAGATACCAAGCATTAACCTCTTATCTCATACAACTTATACATTTCAACGGTTCCTTTTAAATGCAATTGGTTGAATATATATTTTTTTAGCTGGGATGAGACAACCTAGCAGATACCAAGCCTTAACCTCTTATCTCATACAACTTATACATTTCAACGGTTCCTTTTAAATGCAATTGGTTGAATATATATTTGTTTAGCTGGGATGAGACAACCTAGCAGATACCAAGCATTAACCTCTTATCACATACAACTTATACATTTCAACATTTCCTTTTAAATGCAATTGGTTGAATATATATTTGTTTAGCTGGGATGAGACAACCTAGCAGATACAAAGCATTAACCTCTTATCTCATACAACTTATACATTTCAACGTTTCCTTTTAAATACAATTGGTTGAATATATATTTGTTTAGCTGGGATGAGACAACCTAGCAGATTCCAAGCATTAACCTCTTATCTCATACAACTTATACATTTCAACATATCCTTTTAAATGCAATTGGTTGAATATATATTTGTTTAGCTGGGATGAGACAACCAAGCAGATACGAAGCATTAACCTCTTATCTCATACAACTTATACATTTCAACGGTTCCTTTTAAACGCAATTGGTTGAATATATATTTGTTTAGCTGGGATGTAACAACCTAGCAGATACCAAGCATTAACCTCTTATCTCATACAACTTATACATTTCAACGGTTCCTTTTAAATGCAATTGGTTGAATATATATTTGTTTAGCTGGGATGTGACAACCTAGCAGATACCAAGCATTAACCTCTTATCACATACAACTTATATATTTCAACGGTTCCTTTTAAATGCAATTGGTTGAATATATATTTGTTTAGCTGGGATGAGACAACCTAGCAGATACGAAGCATTAACCTCTTATCTCATACAACTTATACATTTCAACGGTTCCTTTTAAATGCAATTGGTTGAATATATATTTGTTTAGCTGGGATGAGACAACCTAGCAGATACGAAGCATTAACCTCTTATCTCATACAACTTATACATTTCAACGGTTCCTTTTAAATGCAATTGGTTGAATATATATTTGTTTAGCTGGGATGAGACAACCTAGCAGATACCAAGCATTAACCTCTTATCTCATACAACTTATACATTTCAACGGTTCCTTTTAAATGCAATTGGTTGAATATATATTTGTTTAGCTGGGATGAGACAACCTAGCAGATACCAAGCATTAACCTCTTATCTCATACAACTTATACATTTCAACATTTCCTTTTAAATGCAATTGGTTGAATATATATTTGTTTAGCTGGGATGAGACAACCTAGCAGATACCAAGCATTAACCTCTTATCTCATACAACTTATACATTTCAACATTTCCTTTTAAATGCAATTGGTTGAATATATATTTGTTTAGCTGGGATGAGACAACCTAGCAGATACCAAGCATTAACCTCTTATCTCATGCAACTTATACATTTCAACGGTTTCTTTTAAACGCAATTGGTTGAATATATATTTGTTTAGCTGGGATGAGACAACCTAGCAGATACCAAGCATTAACCTCTTATCTCATACAACTTATACATTTCAACGGTTCCTTTTAAATGCAATTGGTTGAATATATATTTGTTTAGCTGGGATGTGACAACCTAGCAGATACCAAGCATTAACCTCTTATCTCATACAACTTATACATTTCAACGGTTCCTTTTAAATGCAATTGGTTGAATATATATTTGTTTAGCTGGGATGTAACAACCTAGCAGATACCAAGCATTAAACTCTTATCTCATACAACTTATACATTTCAACGGTTCCTTTTAAATACAATTGGTTGAATATATATTTGTTTAGCTGGGATGAGACAACCTAGCAGATACCAAGCATTAACCTCTTATCTCATACAACTTATACATTTCAACGGTTCCTTTTAAATACAATTGGTTGAATATATATTTGTTTAGCTGGGATGAGACAACCTAGCAGATACGAAGCATTAACCTCTTATCTCATACAACTTATACATTTTAACGGTTCCTTTTAAATGCAATTGGTTGAATATATATTTGTTTAGCTGGGATGAGACAACCTAGCAGATACCAAGCATTAACCTCTTATCTCATACAACTTATACATTTCAACGGTTCCTTTTAAATGCAATTGGTTGAATATATATTTTTTAGCTGGGATGAGACAACCTAGCAGATACCAAGCATTAACCTCTTATCTCATACAACTTATACATTTCAACATTTCCTTTTAAATACAATTGGTTGAATATATATTTGTTTAGCTGGGATGAGACAACCTAGCAGATACCAAGCATTAACCTCTTATCTCATACAACTTATACATTTCAACGGTTCCTTTTAAATGCAATTGGTTGAATATATATTTGTTTAGCTGGGATGAGACAACCTAGCAGATACGAAGCATTAACCTCTTATCTCATACAACTTATACATGTCAACGTTTCCTTTTTAATGCAATTGGTTGAATATATATTTGTTTAGCTGGGATGAGACAACCTAGCAGATACCAAGCATTAACCTCTTATCTCATACAACTTATACATTTCAACAGTTCCTTTTAAATGCAATTGGTTGAATATATATTTGTTTAGCTGGGATGAGACAACCTAGCAGATACCAAGCATTAACCTCTTATCTCATACAACTTATACATTTCAACATTTCCTTTTAAATGCAATTGGTTGAATATATATTTGTTTAGCTGGGATGAGACAACCTAGCAGATACCAAGCATTAACCTCTTATCTCATGCAACTTATACATTTCAACGGTTTCTTTTAAACGCAATTGGTTGAATATATATTTGTTTAGCTGGGATGAGACAACCTAGCAGATACCAAGCATTAACCTCTTATCTCATACAACTTATACATTTCAACGGTTCCTTTTAAATGCAATTGGTTGAATATATATTTGTTTAGCTGGGATGTGACAACCTAGCAGATACCAAGCATTAACCTCTTATCTCATACAACTTATACATTTCAACGGTTCCTTTTAAATGCAATTGGTTGAATATATATTTGTTTAGCTGGGATGTAACAACCTAGCAGATACCAAGCATTAAACTCTTATCTCATACAACTTATACATTTCAACGGTTCCTTTTAAATACAATTGGTTGAATATATATTTGTTTAGCTGGGATGAGACAACCTAGCAGATACCAAGCATTAACCTCTTATCTCATACAACTTATACATTTCAACGGTTCCTTTTAAATACAATTTGTTGAATATATATTTGTTTAGCTGGGATGAGACAACCTAGCAGATACCAAGCATTAACCTCTTATCTCATACAACTTATACATTTAAACGGTTCCTTTTAAATGCAATTGGTTGAATATATATTTGTTTAGCTGGGATGAGACAACCTAGCAGATACCAAGCATTAACCTCTTATCTCATACAACTTATACATTTCAACGGTTCCTTTTAAATGCAATTGGTTGAATATATATTTTTTAGCTGGGATGAGACAACCTAGCAGATACCAAGCATTAACCTCTTATCTCATACAACTTATACATTTCAACAGTTCCTTTTAAATGCAATTGGTTGAATATATATTTGTTTAGCTGGGATGTAACAACCTAGCAGATACCAAGCATTAACCTCTTATCTCATACAACTTATACATTTCAACATTTCCTTTTAAATACAATTGGTTGAATATATATTTGTTTAGCTGGGATGAGACAACCTAGCAGATACCAAGCATTAACCTCTTATCTCATACAACTTATACATTTCAACGGTTCCTTTTAAATGCAATTGGTTGAATATATATTTGTTTAGCTGGGATGAGACAACCTAGCAGATACCAAGCATTAACCTCTTATCTCATACAACTTATACATTTCAACGGTTCCTTTTAAATGCCATTGGTTTCATATATATTTGTTTAGCTGGGATGTAACAACCTAGCAGATACCAAGCATTAACCTCTTATCTCATACAACTTATACATTTCAACATTTCCTTTTAAATACAATTGGTTGAATATATATTTGTTTAGCTGGGATGAGACAACCTAGCAGATACCAAGCATTAACCTCTTATCTCATACAACTTATACATTTCAACGGTTCCTTTTAAATGCAATTGGTTGAATATATATTTGTTTAGCTGGGATGAGACAACCTAGCAGATACCAAGCATTAACCTCTTATCTCATACAACTTATACATTTCAACGGTTCCTTTTAAATGCAATTGGTTGAATATATATTTGTTTAGCTGGGATGTAACAACCTAGCAGATACCAAGCATTAACCTCTTATCTCATACAACTTATACATTTCAACATTTCCTTTTAAATACAATTGGTTGAATATATATTTGTTTAGCTGGGATGAGACAACCTAGCAGATACCAAGCATTAACCTCTTATCTCATACAACTTCGACATTTCAACGGTTCCTTTTAAATGCAATTGGTTGAATATATATTTGTTAAGCTGGGATGAGACAACCTAGCAGATACGAAGCATTAACCTCTTATCTCATACAACTTATACATTTCAACGGTTCCTTTTAAATGCAATTGGTTGAATATATATTTGTTTAGCTGGGATGAGACAACCTAGCAGATACCAAGCATTAACCTCTTATCTCATACAACTTATACATTTCAAGGGTTCCTTTTAAATGCAATTGGTTGAATATATATTTGTTTAGCTGGGATGAGACAGTCTAGAAGATACCAAGCATTAACCTCTTATCTCATACAACTTATACATTTCAACGGTTCCTTTTAAATGCAATTGGTTGAATATATATTTGTTTAGCTGGGATGAGACAACCTAGCAGATACCAAGCATTAAATTCTTATCTCATACAACTTATACATTTCAACATTTCCTTTTAAATGCAATTGGTTGAATATATATTTGTTTAGCTGGGATGAGACAACCTAGCAGATACCAAGCATTAACCTCTTATCTCATACAACTTATACATTTACACATTTCCTTTTAAATGCAATTGGTTGAATATATATTTGTTTAGCTGGGATGAGACAACCTAGCAGATACCAAGCATTAACCTCTTATCTCATGCAACTTATACATTTCAACGGTTCCTTTTAAACGCAATTGGTTGAATATATATTTGTTTAGCTGGGATGAGACAACCTAGCAGATACGAAGCATTAACCTCTTATCTCATACAACTTATACATTTCAACGGTTCCTTTTAAATGCAATTGGTTGAATATATATTTGTTTAGCTGGGATGTGACAACCTAGCAGATACCAAGCATTAACCTCTTATCTCATACAACTTATACATTTCAACGGTTCCTTTTAAATGCAATTGGTTGAATATATATTTGTTTAGCTGGGATGTAACAACCTAGCAGATACCAAGCATTAAACTCTTATCTCATACAACTTATACATTTCAACGGTTCCTTTTAAATACAATTGGTTGAATATATATTTGTTTAGCTGGGATGAGACAACCTAGCAGATACCAAGCATTAACCTCTTATCTCATACAACTTATACATTTCAACGGTTCCTTTTAAATGCAATTGGTTGAATATATATTTGTTTAGCTGGGATTAAACAACCTAGCAGATACCAAGCATTAACCTCTTATCTCATACAACTTATACATTTCAACGATTCCTTTTAAATGCAATTGTTTGAATATATATTTGTTTAGCTGGGATGAGACAACCTAGCAGATACCAAGCATTAACCTCTTATCTCATACAACTTATACATTTCAACGATTCCTTTTAAATGCAATTGTTTGAATATATATTTGTTTAGCTGGGATGTGACAACCTAGCAGATACCAAGCATTAACCTCTTATCTCATACAACTTATACATTTCAAAATTTCCTTTTAAATACAATTGGTTGAATATATATTTGTTTAGCTGGGATGAGACAACCTAGCAGATACCAAGCATTAACCTCTTATCTCATACAACTTATACATTTCAACGGTTCCTTTTAAACGCAATTGGTTGAATATATATTTGTTTAGCTGGGATGAGACAACCTAGCAGATACCAAGCATTAACCTCTTATCTCATACAACTTATACATTTCAAGGGTTCCTTTTAAATGCCATTGGTTTCATATATATTTGTTTAGCTGGGATGTGACAACCTAGCAGATACCAAGCATTAACCTCTTATCTCATACAACTTATACATTTCAACAGTTCCTTTTAAATGCAATTGGTTGAATATATATTTGTTTAGCTGGGATGAGACAACCTAGCAGATACCAAGCATTAACCTCTTATCTCATACAACTTATACATTTCAACGGTTCCTTTTAAATACAATTGGTTGAATATATATTTGTTTAGCTGGGATGAGACAACCTAGCAGATACCAAGCATTAACCTCTTATCTCATACAACTTATACATTTCAACGGTTCCTTTTAAATACAATTGGTTGAATATATATTTGTTTAGCTGGGATGAGACAACCTAGCAGATACCAAGCATTAACCTCTTATCTCATAAACTTCGACATTTCAACGGTTCCTTTTAAATGCAATTGGTTGAATATATATTTGTTTAGCTGGGATGTAACAACCTAGCAGATACCAAGCATTAACCTCTTATCTCATACAACTTATACATTTCAACGGTTCCTTTTAAATGCAATTGGTTGAATATATATTTGTTTAGCTGGGATGAGACAACCTAGCAGATACCAAGCATTAACCTCTTATCTCATACAACTTATACATTTCAACATTTCCTTTTAAATGCAATTGGTTGAATATATATTTGTTTAGCTGGGATGAGACAACCTAGCAGATACCAAGCATTAACCTCTTATCTCATACAACTTATACATTTCAACGGTTCCTTTTAAATGCAATTGGTTGAATATATATTTGTTTAGCTGGGATGAGACAACCTAGCAGATACCAAGCATTAACCTCTTATCTCATACAACTTATACATTTCAACATTTCCTTTTAAATGCAATTGGTTGAATATATATTTGTTTAGCTGGGATGAGACAACCTAGCAGATACCAAGCATTAACCTCTTATCTCATACAACTTATACATTTCAACGGTTCCTTTTAAATGCAATTGGTTGAATATATATTTGTTTAGCTGGGATGAGACAACCTAGCAGATACGAAGCATTAACCTCTTATCTCATACAACTTATACATTTCAACATTTCCTTTTAAATGCAATTGGTTGAATATATATTTGTTTAGCTGGGATGTAACAACCTAGCAGATACCAAGCATTAACCTCTTATCTCATACAACTTATACATTTCAACGGTTCCTTTTAAATACAATTGGTTGAATATATATTTGTTTAGCTGGGATGAGACAACCTAGCAGATACCAAGCATTAACCTCTTATCTCATAGAACTTCGACATTTCAACGGTTCCTTTTAAATGCAATTGGTTGAATATATATTTGTTAAGCTGGGATGAGACAACCTAGCAGATACGAAGCATTAACCTCTTATCTCATACAACTTATACATTTCAACGGTTCCTTTTAAATGCAATTGGTTGAATATATATTTGTTTAGCTGGGATGAGACAACCTAGCAGATACCAAGCATTAACCTCTTATCTCATACAACTTATACATTTCAACGGTTCCTTTTAAATGCAATTGGTTGAATATATATTTGTTTAGCTGGGATGAGACAACCTAGCAGATACGAAGCATTAACCTCTTATCTCATACAACTTATACATTTCAAGGGTTCCTTTTAAATGCAATTTGTTGAATATATATTTGTTTAGCTGGGATGAGACAACCTAGCAGATACCAAGCATTAACCTCTTATCTCATACAACTTATACATTTCAACGGTTCCTTTTAAATGCAATTGGTTGAATATATATTTGTTTAGCTGGGATGAGACAACCTAGCAGATACCAAGCATTAACCCTTTATCTCATACAACTTATACATTTCAACCGTTCCTTTTAAATGCAATTGGTTGAATATATATTTGTTTAGCTGGGATGAGACAACCTAGCAGATACGAAGCATTAACCTCTTATCTCATACAACTTATACATTTCAAGGGTTCCTTTTAAATGCAATTGGTTGAATATATATTTGTTTAGCTGGGATGAGACAACCTAGCAGATACCAAGCATTAACCTCTTATCTCATACAACTTATACATTTCAACGGTTCCTTTTAAATGCAATTGGTTGAATATATATTTGTTTAGCTGGGATGAGACAACCTAGCAGATACGAAGCATTAACCTCTTATCTCATACAACTTATACATGTCAACGTTTCCTTTTTAATGCAATTGGTTGAATATATATTTGTTTAGCTGGGATGAGACAACCTAGCAGATACCAAGCATTAACCTCTTATCTCATACAACTTATACATTTCAACAGTTCCTTTTAAATGCAATTGGTTGAATATATATTTGTTTAGCTGGGATGAGACAACCTAGCAGATACCAAGCATTAACCTCTTATCTCATACAACTTATACATTTCAACATTTCCTTTTAAATGCAATTGGTTGAATATATATTTGTTTAGCTGGGATGAGACAACCTAGCAGATACCAAGCATTAACCTCTTATCTCATGCAACTTATACATTTCAACGGTTTCTTTTAAACGCAATTGGTTGAATATATATTTGTTTAGCTGGGATGAGACAACCTAGCAGATACCAAGCATTAACCTCTTATCTCATACAACTTATACATTTCAACGGTTCCTTTTAAATGCAATTGGTTGAATATATATTTGTTTAGCTGGGATGTGACAACCTAGCAGATACCAAGCATTAACCTCTTATCTCATACAACTTATACATTTCAACGGTTCCTTTTAAATGCAATTGGTTGAATATATATTTGTTTAGCTGGGATGTAACAACCTAGCAGATACCAAGCATTAAACTCTTATCTCATACAACTTATACATTTCAACGGTTCCTTTTAAATACAATTGGTTGAATATATATTTGTTTAGCTGGGATGAGACAACCTAGCAGATACCAAGCATTAACCTCTTATCTCATACAACTTATACATTTCAACGGTTCCTTTTAAATACAATTGGTTGAATATATATTTGTTTAGCTGGGATGAGACAACCTAGCAGATACCAAGCATTAACCTCTTATCTCATACAACTTATACATTTAAACGGTTCCTTTTAAATGCAATTGGTTGAATATATATTTGTTTAGCTGGGCTGAGACAACCTAGCAGATACCAAGCATTAACCTCTTATCTCATACAACTTATACATTTCAACGGTTCCTTTTAAATGCAATTGGTTGAATATATATTTTTTAGCTGGGATGAGACAACCTAGCAGATACCAAGCATTAACCTCTTATCTCATACAACTTATACATTTCAACAGTTCCTTTTAAATGCAATTGGTTGAATATATATTTGTTTAGCTGGGATGTAACAACCTAGCAGATACCAAGCATTAACCTCTTATCTCATACAACTTATACATTTCAACATTTCCTTTTAAATACAATTGGTTGAATATATATTTGTTTAGCTGGGATGAGACAACCTAGCAGATACCAAGCATTAACCTCTTATCTCATACAACTTATACATTTCAACGGTTCCTTTTAAATGCAATTGGTTGAATATATATTTGTTTAGCTGGGATGAGACAACCTAGCAGATACCAAGCATTAACCTCTTATCTCATACAACTTATACATTTCAACGGTTCCTTTTAAATGCCATTGGTTTCATATATATTTGTTTAGCTGGGATGTAACAACCTAGCAGATACCAAGCATTAACCTCTTATCTCATACAACTTATACATTTCAACATTTCCTTTTAAATACAATTGGTTGAATATATATTTGTTTAGCTGGGATGAGACAACCTAGCAGATACCAAGCATTAACCTCTTATCTCATACAACTTATACATTTCAACGGTTCCTTTTAAATGCAATTGGTTGAATATATATTTGTTTAGCTGGGATGAGACAACCTAGCAGATACCAAGCATTAACCTCTTATCTCATACAACTTATACATTTCAACGGTTCCTTTTAAATGCAATTGGTTGAATATATATTTGTTTAGCTGGGATGTAACAACCTAGCAGATACCAAGCATTAACCTCTTATCTCATACAACATATACATTTCAACATTTCCTTTTAAATACAATTGGTTGAATATATATTTGTTTAGCTGGGATGAGACAACCTAGCAGATACCAAGCATTAACCTCTTATCTCATACAACTTCGACATTTCAACGGTTCCTTTTAAATGCAATTGGTTGAATATATATTTGTTAAGCTGGGATGAGACAACCTAGCAGATACGAAGCATTAACCTCTTATCTCATACAACTTATACATTTCAACGGTTCCTTTTAAATGCAATTGGTTGAATATATATTTGTTTAGCTGGGATGAGACAACCTAGCAGATACCAAGCATTAACCTCTTATCTCATACAACTTATACATTTCAAGGGTTCCTTTTAAATGCAATTGGTTGAATATATATTTGTTTAGCTGGGATGAGACAGTCTAGAAGATACCAAGCATTAACCTCTTATCTCATACAACTTATACATTTCAACGGTTCCTTTTAAATGCAATTGGTTGAATATATATTTGTTTATCTGGGATGAGACAACCTAGCAGATACCAAGCATTAACCTCTTATCTCATACAACTTATACATTTCAACATTTCCTTTTAAATGCAATTGGTTGAATATATATTTGTTTAGCTGGGATGAGACAACCTAGCAGATACCAAGCATTAACCTCTTATCTCATACAACTTATACATTTCAACATTTCCTTTTAAATGCAATTGGTTGAATATATATTTGTTTAGCTGGGATGAGACAACCTAGCAGATACCAAGCATTAACCTCTTATCTCATGCAACTTATACATTTCAACGGTTCCTTTTAAACGCAATTGGTTGAATATATATTTGTTTAGCTGGGATGAGACAACCTAGCAGATACCAAGCATTAACCTCTTATCTCATACAACTTATACATTTCAACGGTTCCTTTTAAATGCAATTGGTTGAATATATATTTGTTTAGCTGGGATGTGACAACCTAGCAGATACCAAGCATTAACCTCTTATCTCATACAACTTATACATTTCAACGGTTCCTTTTAAATGCAATTGGTTGAATATATATTTGTTTAGCTGGGATGTAACAACCTAGCAGATACCAAGCATTAAACTCTTATCTCATACAACTTATACATTTCAACGGTTCCTTTTAAATACAATTGGTTGAATATATATTTGTTTAGCTGGGATGAGACAACCTAGCAGATACCAAGCATTAACCTCTTATCTCATACAACTTATACATTTCAACGGTTCCTTTTAAATGCAATTGGTTGAATATATATTTGTTTAGCTGGGATTAAACAACCTAGCAGATACCAAGCATTAACCTCTTATCTCATACAACTTATACATTTCAACGATTCCTTTTAAATGCAATTGTTTGAATATATATTTGTTTAGCTGGGATGAGACAACCTAGCAGATACCAAGCATTAACCTCTTATCTCATACAACTTATACATTTCAACGATTCCTTTTAAATGCAATTGTTTGAATATATATTTGTTTAGCTGGGATGTGACAACCTAGCAGATACCAAGCATTAACCTCTTATCTCATACAACTTATACATTTCAAAATTTCCTTTTAAATACAATTGGTTGAATATATATTTGTTTAGCTGGGATGAGACAACCTAGCAGATACCAAGCATTAACCTCTTATCTCATACAACTTATACATTTCAACGGTTCCTTTTAAACGCAATTGGTTGAATATATATTTGTTTAGCTGGGATGAGACAACCTAGCAGATACCAAGCATTAACCTCTTATCTCATACAACTTATACATTTCAAGGGTTCCTTTTAAATGCCATTGGTTTCATATATATTTGTTTAGCTGGGATGTGACAACCTAGCAGATACCAAGCATTAACCTCTTATCTCATACAACTTATACATTTCAACGGTTCCTTTTAAATGCAATTGGTTGAATATATATTTGTTTAGCTGGGATGAGACAACCTAGCAGATACCAAGCATTAACCTCTTATCTCATACAACTTATACATTTCAACGGTTCCTTTTAAATACAATTGGTTGAATATATATTTGTTTAGCTGGGATGAGACAACCTAGCAGATACCAAGCATTAACCTCTTATCTCATACAACTTATACATTTCAACGGTTCCTTTTAAATACAATTGGTTGAATATATATTTGTTTAGCTGGGATGAGACAACCTAGCAGATACCAAGCATTAACCTCTTATCTCATAAACTTCGACATTTCAACGGTTCCTTTTAAATGCAATTGGTTGAATATATATTTGTTTAGCTGGGATGTAACAACCTAGCAGATACCAAGCATTAACCTCTTATCTCATACAACTTATACATTTCAACGGTTCCTTTTAAATGCAATTGGTTGAATATATATTTGTTTAGCTGGGATGAGACAACCTAGCAGATACCAAGCATTAACCTCTTATCTCATACAACTTATACATTTCAACATTTCCTTTTAAATGCAATTGGTTGAATATATATTTGTTTAGCTGGGATGAGACAACCTAGCAGATACCAAGCATTAACCTCTTATCTCATACAACTTATACATTTCAACGGTTCCTTTTAAATGCAATTGGTTGAATATATATTTGTTTAGCTGGGATGAGACAACCTAGCAGATACCAAGCATTAACCTCTTATCTCATACAACTTATACATTTCAACATTTCCTTTTAAATGCAATTGGTTGAATATATATTTGTTTAGCTGGGATGAGACAACCTAGCAGATACCAAGCATTAACCTCTTATCTCATACAACTTATACATTTCAACGGTTCCTTTTAAATGCAATTGGTTGAATATATATTTGTTTAGCTGGGATGTAACAACCTAGCAGATACCAAGCATTAACCTCTTATCTCATACAACTTATACATTTCAACGGTTCCTTTTAAATACAATTGGTTGAATATATATTTGTTTAGCTGGGATGAGACAACCTAGCAGATACCAAGCATTAACCTCTTATCTCATAGAACTTCGACATTTCAACGGTTCCTTTTAAATGCAATTGGTTGAATATATATTTGTTAAGCTGGGATGAGACAACCTAGCAGATACGAAGCATTAACCTCTTATCTCATACAACTTATACATTTCAACGGTTCCTTTTAAATGCAATTGGTTGAATATATATTTGTTTAGCTGGGATGAGACAACCTAGCAGATACCAAGCATTAACCTCTTATCTCATACAACTTATACATTTCAACGGTTCCTTTTAAATGCAATTGGTTGAATATATATATGTTTAGCTGGGATGAGACAACCTAGCAGATACGAAGCATTAACCTCTTATCTCATACAACTTATACATTTCAAGGGTTCCTTTTAAATGCAATTTGTTGAATATATATTTGTTTAGCTGGGATGAGACAACCTAGCAGATACCAAGCATTAACCTCTTATCTCATACAACTTATACATTTCAACGGTTCCTTTTAAATGCAATTGGTTGAATATATATTTGTTTAGCTGGGATGAGACAACCTAGCAGATACCAAGCATTAACCCTTTATCTCATACAACTTATACATTTCAACGGTTCCTTTTAAATGCAATTGGTTGAATATATATTTGTTTAGCTGGGATGAGACAACCTAGCAGATACCAAGCATTAACCTCTTATTTCATACAACTTCGACATTTCAACGGTTCCTTTTAAATGCAATTGGTTTAATATATATTTGTTTAGCTGGGATGTAACAACCTAGCAGATACCAAGCATTAACCTCTTATCTCATACAACTTATACATTTCAACGGTTCCTTTTAAATGCAATTGGTTGAATATATATTTGTTTAGCTGGGATGTAACAACCTAGCAGATACCAAGCATTAACCTCTTATCTCATACAACTTATACATTTCAACATTTCCTTTTAAATACAATTGGTTGAATATATATTTGTTTAGCTGGGATGAGACAACCTAGCAGATACCAAGCATTAACCTCTTATCTCATACAACTTCGACATTTCAACGGTTCCTTTTAAATGCAATTGGTTGAATATATATTTGTTAAGCTGGGATGAGACAACCTAGCAGATACGAAGCATTAACCTCTTATCTCATACAACTTATACATTTCAAGGGTTCCTTTTAAATGCAATTGGTTGAATATATATTTGTTTAGCTGGGATGAGACAACCTAGCAGATACCAAGCATTAACCTCTTATCTCATACAACTTATACATTTCAACGGTTCCTTTTAAATGCAATTGGTTGAATATATATTTGTTTAGCTGGGATGAGACAGTCTAGCAGATACCAAGCATTAATCTCTTATCTCATACAACTTATACATTTCAACGGTTCCTTTTAAATGCAATTGGTTGAATATATATTTGTTTAGCTGGGATGAGACAACCTAGCAGATACCAAGCATTAACCTCTTATCTCATACAACTTATACATTTCAACGGTTCCTTTTAAATACAATTGGTTGAATATATATTTGTTTAGCTGGGATGAGACAACCTAGCAGATACCAAGCATTAACCTCTTATCTCATACAACTTATACATTTCAACGGTTCCTTTTAAATACAATTGGTTGAATATATATTTGTTTAGCTGGGATTAGACAACCTAGCAGATACCAAGCATTAACCTCTTATCTCATACAACTTCGACATTTCAACGGTTCCTTTTAAATGCAATTGGTTGAATATATATTTGTTAAGCTGGGTTGAGACAACCTAGCAGATACGAAGCATTAACCTCTTATCACATACAACTTATACATTTCAACGGTTCCTTTTAAATGCAATTGATTGAATATATATTTGTTTAGCTGGGATGAGACAACCTAGCAGATACGAAGCATTAACCTCTTATCTCATACAACTTATACATTTCAACGGTTCCTTTTAAATGCAATTAGTTGAATATATATTTGTTTAGCTGGGATGAGACAACCTAGCAGATACCAAGCATTAACCTTCTATCTCATAGAACTTATACATTTCAACAGTTCCTTTTAAATGGAATTGGTTGAATATATATTTGTTTAGCTGGGATGAGACAACCTAGCAGATACCAAGCATTAACCTCTTATCTCATACAACTTATACATTTCAACGGTTCCTTTTTAATGCAATTGGTTGAATATATATTTGTTTAGCTGGGATGAGACAACCTAGCAGATACGAAGCATTAACCTCTTATCTCATACAACTTATACATTTCAACGGTTCCTTTTAAATGCAATTGGTTGAATATATATTTGTTTAGCTGGGATGAGACAACCTTGCAGATACGAAGAATTAACCTCTTAGCTCATACAACTTATACATTTCAACGGTTTCTTTTAAATGCAATTGGTTGAATATATATTTGTTTAGCTGGGATGAGACAACCTAGCAGATACCAAGCATTAACCTCTTATCTCATACAACTTATACATTTCAACGGTTTCTTTTAAATGCAATTGGTTGAATATATATTTGTTCAGCTGGGATGAGACAACCTAGCAGATACGAAGCATTAACCTCTTATCTCATACAACGTATACATTTAAGCGGTTCCTTTTAAATGCAATTGGTTGAATATATATTTGTTTAGCTGGGATGAGAAAACCTAGCAGATACGAAGCATTAACCTCTTAGCTCATACAACTTATACATTTCAACGGTTTCTTTTAAATGCAATTGGTTGAATATATATTTGTTTAGCTGGGATGAGACAACCTAGCAGATACCAAGCATTAACTTCTTATCTCATACAACGTATACATTTCAACGGTTCATTTTAAATGCAATTGGTTGAATATATATTTGTTTAGTTGGGATGAGACAACCTAGCAGATACCAAGCATTAATCTCTTATCTCATACAACTTATACATTTCAACGGTTCCTTTTAAATGCAATTGGTTGAATATATATTTGTTTAGCTGGGATGAGACAACCTAGCAGATACCAAGCATTAACCTCTTATCTCATACAACTTATACATTTCAACGGTTCCTTTTAAATGCAAATCGTTGAATATATTTGTTTAGCTGGGATGAGACAACCTAGCAGATACCAAGCATTAACCTCTTATCTCATACAACTTATACATTTCAACGGTTCCTTTTAAATGCAATTGGTTGAATATATATTTGTTTAGCTGGGATGAGACAACCTAGCAGATACCAAGCATTAACCTCTTATCTCATACAACTTATACATTTCAACGGTTTCTTTTAAATGCAATTGGTTGAATATATATTTGTTTAGCTGGGATGAGACAACCTAGCAGATTCCAAGCATTAACCTCTTATCTCATACAACTTATACATTTCAACGGTTCCTTTTAAATGCAATTGGTTGAATATATATTTGTTTAGCTGGGATTGGACAACCTAGCAGATACCAAGCATTAACCTCTTATCTCATACAACTTATACATTTCAACGGTTCCTTTTAAATGCAATTGGTTGAATATATATTTGTTTAGCTGGGATGAGACAACCTAGCAGATACCAAGCATTAACCTCTTATCTCATACAACTTATACATTTCAACGGTTCCTTTTAAATACAATTGGTTGAATATATATTTGTTTAGCTGGGATGAGACAACCTAGCAGATACCAAGCATTAACCTCTTATCTCATACAACTTATACATTTCAAGGGTTCCTTTTAAATACAATTGGTTGAATATATATTTGTTTAGCTGGGATGAGACAACCTAGCAGATACGAAGCATTAACCTCTTATCTCATACAACTTATACATTTCAACGGTTCCTTTTAAATGCAATTGGTTGAATATATATTTGTTTAGCTGGGATGAGAAAACCTAGCAGATACGAAGCATTAACCTCTTAGCTCATACAACTTATACATTTCAACGGTTTCTTTTAAATGCAATTGGTTGAATATATATTTGTTTAGCTGGGATGAGACAACCTAGCAGATACGAAGCATTAACCTCTTATCTCATACAACTTATACATTTCAACGGTTCCTTTTAAATGCAATTGATTGAATATATATTTGTTTAGCTGGGATTAGACAACCTAGCAGATACCAAGCATTAACCTCTTATCTCATACAACTTATACATTTCAACGGTTCCTTTTAAATGCAATTGATTGAATATATATTTGTTTAGCTGGGATGAGACAACCTAGCAGATACCAAGCATTAACCTCTTATCTAATACAACTTATACATTTCAACGGTTCCTTTTAAATGCAATTGGTTGAATATATATTTGTTTAGCTGGGATGAGAAAACCTAGCAGATACGAAGCATTAACCTATTATCTCATACAACTTATACATTTCAACGGTTCCTTTTAAATGCAATTGATTGAATATATATTTGTTTAGCTGGGATGAGACAACCTAGCAGATACGAAGCATTAACCTCTTAGCTCATACAACTTATACATTTCAACGGTTCCTTTTAAATGCAATTGGTTGAATATATATTTGTTTAGCTGGGATGAGAAAACCTAGCAGATACGAAGCATTAACCTCTTAGCTCATACAACTGATACATTTCAACGGTTTCTTTTAAATGCAATTGGTTGAATATATATTTGTTTAGCTGGGATGAGACAACCTAGCAGATACGAAGCATTAACCTCTTATCTCATACAACTTATACATTTCAACGGTTCCTTTTAAATGCAATTGGTTGAATATATATTTGTTTAGCTGGGATGAGACAACATAGCAGATACGAAGCATTAACCTCTTATCTCATACAACTTATACATTTCAACGATTCCTTTTAAATGCAATTGGTTGAATATATATTTGTTTAGCTGGGATGAGAAAACCTAGCAGATACGAAGCATTAACCTCTTATCTCATACAACTTATACATTTTAACGGTTTCTTTTAAATGCAATTGGTTGAATATATATTTGTTTAGCTGGGATGAGAAAACCTAGCAGATACGAAGCATTAACCTCTTAGCTCATACAACTTATACATTTCAACGGTTTCTTTTAAATGCAATTGGTTGAATATATATTTGTTTAGCTGGGATGAGTCAACCTAGCAGATACGAAGCATTAACCTCTTATCTCATACAACTTATACATTTCAACGGTTCCTTTTAAATACAATTGGTTGAATATATATTTGTTTAGCTGGGATGAGACAACCTAGCAGATACCAAGCATTAACCTCTTATCTCATACAACTTATACATTTCAACGGTTCCTTTTAAATGCAATTGGTTGAATATATATTTGTTTAGCTGGGATGAGACAACATAGCAGATACGAAGCATTAACCTCTTATCTCATACAACTTATACATTTCAACGGTTCCTTTTAAATACAATTGGTTGAATATATATTTGTTTAGCTGGGATGAGACAACCTAGCAGATACGAAGCATTAACCTCTTATCTCATACAACTTATACATTTCAACGGTTCCTTTTAAATGCAATTGGTTGAATATATATTTGTTTAGCTGGGATGAGACAACCTAGCAGATACCAAGCATTAACCTCTTATCTCATACAACTTATACATTTCAACGGTTCCTTTTAAATGCAATTGGTTGAATATATATTTGTTTAGCTGGGATGACACAACATAGCAGATACGAAGCATTAACCTCTTATCTCATACAACTTATACATTTCAACGGTTCCTTTTAAATGCAATTGGTTGAATATATATTTGTTTAGCTGGGATGAGAAAACCTAGCAGATACGAAGCATTAACCTCTTAGCTCATACAACTTATACATTTCAACGGTTTCTTTTAAATGCAATTGGTTGAATATATATTTGTTTAGCTGGGATGAGACAACCTAGCAGATACCAAGCATTAACCTCTTATCTCATACAACTTATACATTTCAACGGTTCCTTTTAAATGCAATTGGTTGAATATATATTTGTTTAGCTGGGATGAGACAACATAGCAGATACGAAGCATTAACCTCTTATCTCATACAACTTATACATTTCAACGGTTCCTTTTAAATACAATTGGTTGAATATATATTTGTTTAGCTGGGATGAGACAACCTAGCAGATACCAAGCATTAACCTCTTATCTCATACAACTTATACATTTCAACGGTTCCTTTTAAATGCAATTGGTTGAATATATATTTGTTTAGCTGGGATGAGACAACATAGCAGATACGAAGCATTAATCTCTTATCTCATACAACTTATACATTTCAACGATTCCTTTTAAATGCAATTGGTTGAATATATATTTGTTTAGCTGGGATGAGAAAACCTAGCAGATACGAAGCATTAACCTCTTATCTCATACAACTTATACATTTTAACGGTTTCTTTTAAATGCAATTGGTTGAATATATATTTGTTTAGCTGGGATGAGAAAACCTAGCAGATACGAAGCATTAACCTCTTAGCTAATACAACTTATACATTTCAACGGTTTCTTTTAAATGCAATTGGTTGAATATATATTTGTTTAGCTGGGATGAGTCAACCTAGCAGATACGAAGCATTAACCTCTTATCTCATACAACTTATACATTTTAACGGTTCCTTTTAAATACAATTGGTTGAATATATATTTGTTTAGCTGGGATGAGACAACCTAGCAGATACCAAGCATTAACCTCTTATCTCATACAACTTATACATTTCAACGGTTCCTTTTAAATGCAATTGGTTGAATATATATTTGTTTAGCTGGGATGAGACAACCTAGCAGATACCAAGCATTAACCTCTTATCTCATACAACTTAGACATTTCAACGGTTCCTTTTAAATGCAATTGGTTGAATATATATTTGTTTAGCTGGGATGAGACAACCTAGCAGATACCAAGCATTAACCTCTTATCTCATACTACTTATACATTTCAACGATTCCTTTTAAATGCAATTGGTTGAATATATATTTGTTTAGCTGGGATGAGACAACCTAGCAGATACGAAGCATTAACCTCTTATCTCATACAACTTATACATTTCAACGGTTCCTTTTAAATGCAATTGGTTGAATATATATTTGTTTAGCTGGGATGAGACTACCTAGCAGATACCAAGCATTAACCTCTTATCTCATACAACTTATACATTTCAACGGTTCCTTTTAAATGCAATTGGTTGAATATATATTTGTTTAGCTGGGATGAGTCAACCTAGCAGATACGAAGCATTAACCTCTTATCTCATACAACTTATACATTTCAACGGTTCCTTTTAAATGCAATTGGTTGAATATATATTTGTTTAGCTGGGATGAGACAACCTAGCAGATACGAAGCATTAACCTCTTATCTCATACAACTTATACATTTCAACGGTTTCTTTTAAATGCAATTGGTTGAATATATATTTGTTTAGCTGGGATGAGACAACCTAGCAGATACCAAGCATTAACCTCTTATCTCATACAACTTATACATTTCAACGGTTCCTTTTAAATGCAATTGGTTGAATATATATTTGTTTAGCTGGGATGAGACAACCTAGCAGATACCAAGCATTAACCTCTTATCTCATACAACTTATACATTTCAACGATTCCTTTTAAATGCAATTGGTTGAATATATATTTGTTTAGCTGGGATGAGACAACCTAGCAGATACGAAGCATTAACCTCTTATCTCATACAACTTATACATTTCAACGATTCCTTTTAAATGCAATTGGTTGAATATATATTTGTTTAGCTGGGATGAGACAACCTAGCAGATACGAAGCATTAACCTCTTAGCTCATACAACTTATACATTTACACGGTTCCTTTTAAATGCAATTGGTTGAATATATATTTGTTTAGCTGGGATGAGAAAACTAGCAGATACGAAGCATTAACCTCTTAGCTCATACAACTTATACATTTCAACGGTTTCTTTTTAATGCAATTGGTTGAATATATATTTGTTTAGCTGGGATGAGACAACCTAGCAGATACGAAGCATTAACCTCTTATCTCATACAACTTATACATTTCAACGGTTTCTTTTAAATGCAATTGGTTGAATATATATTTGTTTAGCTGGGATGAGACAACCTAGCAGATACCAAGCATTAACCTCTTAGCTCCTACAACTTATACATTTCAACGGTTCCTTTTAAATGCAATTGGTTGAATATATATTTGTTTAGCCGGGATGAGAAAACCTAGCAGATACGAAGCATTAACCTCTTATCTCATACAACTTATACATTTCAACGGTTTCTTTTAAATGCAATTGGTTGAATATATATTTGCTAAGCTGGGATGAGACAACCTAGCAGATACGAAGCATTAACCTCTTATCTCATACAACTTATACATTTCAACGGTTCCTTTTAAATGCAATTGGTTGAATATATATTTGTTTAGCTGGGATGAGACAACCTAGCAGATACCAAGCATTAACCTCTTATCACATACAACTTTTACATTTCAACGGTTCCTTTTAAATGCAATTGGTTGAATATATATTTGTTTAGCTGGGATGAGACAACCTAGCAGATACCAAGCATTAACCTCTTATCACATACAACTTATACATTTCAACGGTTCCTTTTAAATGCAATTGGTTGAATATATCTTTGTTTAGCTGGGATGAGACAACCTAGCAGATACCAAGCATTAACCTCTTATCACATACAACTTATACATATCAACGGTTCCTTTTAAATGCAATTGGTTGAATATATATTTGTTTAGCTGGGATGAGACAACCTAGCAGATACCAAGCATTAACCTCTTATCACATACAACTTATACATTTCAACGGTTCCTTTTAAATGCAATTGGTTGAATATATATTTGTTTAGTTGGGATGAGACAACCTAGCAGATACGAAGCATTAACCTCTTATCTCATACAACTTATACATTTCAACGGTTCCTTTTAAATGCAATTGGTTGAATATATATTTGTTTAGCTGGGATGAGACAACCTAGCAGATACCAAGCATTAACCTCTTATCTCATACAACTTATACATTTCAACGGTTCCTTTTAAATGCAATTGGTTGAATATATATTTGTTTAGCTGGGATGAGACAACCACATTGTACCACACTTGTGCCCAGATGTTTGTAGATCCGTCATGTTACATCTCTCCACAGATTTTTCAATGGAGGTATTTACATACTTTGTTGTGACGGGCAATGTAAATGCCTCTGCTCATAAGATTGGCATGCAGGTATTAGGTGGGCAGGGCTCTCAATCGTCGAGTGTCAGAACCTACATTGGCCTTTCTTGCAGGTCAGCCATTTTTTTAATCCATTTGTGAGTAGGCCCTGATCTTGACTGAGTACAATGAGTCTTTCTTCGTCAAGTTGAAGTCTTCCGCTCTTAAGTCATTGGAGTTAAGCATCCCTGTCTAGATACTCCTGGGTAAGTTCCTCATGGAGTTCTCGTATGGATAACTAAATTTAATCTTTGAGAATAAGAATATCCACATACTTGACAAAAATGTGTTTTTTCTCCAGTGTGAGTTCTACTAAATATAAAGATGATTTTCTAGATTTCCCTTTTTTATTTTACTTTCGAGACCAAGGAACATCCTTCCGGAGCTAACACTTGATTACATTACAATTTGAATTTATATCCGAGGGCTTTTTCCAGAATAGATGTTCCCTTAATAGCTGCAATCTGTATTCCATTACAGCTTGGTCTTCCAGGGATTGCATCAAAGTATTTCTTAAAGTTCTTTTGCTCATGTCACAACTGGTATAATGTTTATCATGTCTAAATAAACATGATTTTCGGTAGACAGAATATCTACACACTTTAAAGGAATGTGGTTGTCTCTTTTTTCATTTTCTTTCTTTGAAGATCGTAATGCTAGGTATAGGATAGCCAGTCTAGTTGCGAACATTGCCTTGCTTTTTATTGAAACCAACCGAGAGCTCTTTTCAGTATCCTTGTTGTCTCCTTAAGTGCAAGTGTCTGGATCTTATTTGCACTTGGTTCACTAGGAATATTTGTTAAGTAGGACTTCAGGTTCTTCTTCATAAGCCCTGTTGCACCTATAATAATTCTTTTCACTATCTCTGACTTATTCTATATAACTAAGTCAGGTTTGACAGCAGTATTTTCAAGGTAGGTGGCTGAAAGGATTACATGGTCGTAATGTATGTATATAAATCATTTTCGACTGTTCTTTCAGGTTACTATTCCCAGGACTTGTTGTAACACTGGATGTTTAATTTTTACAGATGGTCCGGTGGAAGTACTTACAGACTCCATGTCTCGATTTATAGTAACCGTCCCCCTAAAAATCATGCAATTCGATATCAGGTGACTCACACTTTCTAATGTTGTATGACAGAGCCTGCATTTATTGTCATTACTAATACCTGCAATATGCTTGAATGCATTAATCATTACTCCCTGATTTGAACTAGCCATTATGACCCTTCTTTAATCGTGGTGGAGGGCTCCCCTTTTGAGCCAGTCCAAGGAACCTTCTTTGTCTATGTATCTCTGAGAGAGTGCCCACAAAAAATACTTTGCAGGCTGGTGTTGGTCCCATTCCGTAAGGTTCATCCTTTCGAAGGGCTCGGTATATTTCTGCCGGCTCTTTCTTATTATTTCTGTGGCATGTTTCTTGGTGCTTCATCCTCATCTGTGAAACAGCCCGGACCAAAATGCTTGGCCAGTTGGGTGACTGATGTTGTTCTGCTGGCTCTTGTGTTCGCATACTATTGGGAGGGTATGGTTCCGGAAGCTTCTCAGATACTGGACTGTGCTCACAATAGTTGCCCTATGTTGATGGTGAATCTCCGACAGCCCAAATCCTCCTTCTCAACTGGGGTAAATACAATCTTGGTAAACACTGATTTCTATATATTATTTAATGAAGCGTTAGTGGATTCCGTGTCTTACACATCTAGCTTGTTGATGTATTTTTGTACCCAGTAAATGATACCAAAGGTGTATGTTATTACTGATGTAGCAAGCTGGTTGATGGCAGTTATTTTATTTTATTGGTGAGTTATGTTTTACATACCTTCCTCGCACGACGTACAGATTCTTTACTAATCCTCTCCCTGATTTTGAGATGCTGTACGTTCCCGTTTTCCTCAATGCCAAGGTAATTATAAGGTTCGTGCTCTTCTAGATCCCTGATGTCGATGTTTTCATATTTTCTTTCCAGCTCTAAGTGTACACTTGCCACATTTATCCAGGCCAAACTTCATTCCCATATCATTGGAAATGGTGTGGACTACCTGCAGAAACTGATGCAAATCCCTGTCAGATCTGACATACAGTTCTAGAATAAAATGAAAAGCAGATTGTTTACTCTCTTACTTGGATCGTGATGGCGTCCCTGACTCAAATTGTAGGCGCTCGGATTGTTATTCAGAAGCTTGTTAAGTGGGAATATTGCCATACAGAAGAGTAAGGGCGAAAAGCTTTCACCTTGGAATATTCCTCACGTGATTTTTACTTCAGGAATCATTGTCTTTCCTTCATTATGACTTAATGATATTGTGGTTTTCCACATGTTAAAGTAAGCAGCCAGTGTTTGTTTAATTATCGGTTGGATCTTCCATGACTAAAAGCACCGAAGCTGTCAAATTCCTTCTGGTAATCGATCAATGCCTGTACAATGCTCAGGTGTTTTGCTTCTACATATAGTCTTCTAAGATGGTCTTGTAGATTAATAGCTGGCATTTCGTATCGAAACATTTTCTTCTGTGCCCCTGTCTGCTCTTTTTCAAAGTAGGTCCCAGAAGAAAGGTGGTTATATATATATATATATATATATATATATATATATATATCGTCGGCTACCAGACCAGTGAAAAGCTTGTAGGTAGTTTTTAGACGGCATGTCGACCTGTATTTATTTGGGAGATGTGTCATTTTGGTCTTAGGTATGAGGCTGTGTCCTCTTTGTCACAATAGTAGTGATGAACTGCAATCAATTGTTACGGCCTAAATTTTGGACACTGTCGATGCCAGGTGCTTTGTAGTTGGATAATTGTGCCAGTTTTCTTTTTACCGTACCAGGACTTATTACTGGTTCTGGCATCTGAGGCTTGGTTTTGTTAATAATATATTCAATGCGCTGGGCTTCTTTATTGTATTGTCTTCTGTTTCAAATAGTAGTTTCCCCAGGTCTTTATCTGCAGGTGAACTATCTACAGTAATGGTATCCTATATAAGTTGCCTGTAACTCGTCTTTTGGTTTGTTTTAAACTGCCTGTTTCAATTCTAGGAGTTTATCTTTTCCTCCTGGTTTTTAATTTTCTGGGCAAGTTCTGGTATTTTCCTCTCCAACTCCCTAGCTGTATTATGCAACTCATCAATGTTCTGATAGTGTTATTTGGTACACAGTGTTCTGATGGTGGTCTTAAGTCAGCTCGGTATCGAAGGACCTGCAAGGAACTGCTTTATTTGGCTTAGTTGCTTCCTGCAGATTTTTGCAACTTGGTCTTCCAGTTTTCAAACATTTGGCTGAAACATTGAGGTGTGTGTTTGGAGACTGGGCCCTATTCGAGGATTGTGATCCAATGTTCGGGGGTTAATGTTTCTGTCGATGAAGAGTCCAGCTACATATGTGATGTGGTTGAATTCTGTGAGCGTTACTGTTGTTGGAATTAGCCTGGAGTGATGTAGGCTTTTCGAGAATAAAAATGAAAAATGTCTCTCTCCAGGTTGCTGTTCTGCCATATTGTCTTTGATGCTTTAGTTTTGGTTATTATCTCCGATATGAGTCCTAATATGTCTTACTAAGATTGATTTGTTAGAAAAAGAATATCCACCCACTTCACAAGAATAGGGCTTTTCTCCAGTATGAGTTCTCATATGTATTACTAACAATGATTTTCGGGAAAAAGAATATCCACACACTTCACAGGAATGTGGCTTTTCTCTTTTTTTTATTTATTTTACTTCAGTAAGTATTAAGAGATCAAGGGGCTCCCTCCTGGAGCTAACACTTGATTCTGTTATGATTTAAATTTATATCCGAGGGCTCTTTTAAGAATAGATGCTGTTCCCTTTATGGCTGCTATTTGTATTTCGTTACAGCTTGGTCTTCCAGGGATTGCTTCTAAGTATTTATGAAGATTCTTTTTATTAACCCAGTTGCTCCTATCACAACCGGTATAATGTTTATTTCTTTCAGAGACCATGTCGTTTTTAGATCATTTTTTAGGTCCTGATATTTTGTTATTTTTTCCCGTTCAGCTCTGTTAAGGCCAAAATCATTTGGGACTGTAACATCGATAATGAGCGCAGTTCTTTCAGGCTTGTTCCATATTACAATATCTGGCTTGATGGCCTTGTCTTTTATGTATCTCCCCGCCTGTATGTCTTTGTCATAGAACACGGTCACTTTTCCATTTGATGTTATTGGTGGTGGTTCATGTTCCCAGATGTTCGTCGCTCTGTCAAGCTGCATCTCTCCACAGATTTTCCAATGATGGTACTTACATACTTTGTACTTTCTCCAGTGTGACTTCTTATATGTGCCATTAAACGTTGTTTTCGAGAGGCAGAATATTCACAGATGTGGCAAGAATATGGCTTTTCGCCAGTATGAGTTGTCATATGTCTCCCTAAATCTGATTTTGTGGAACAAGAATGTCCACACACTTCACATGAATGTGGCTTTTCCCCAGTGTGAGTTCTCATATGCCTTACTAAGCCTGATTTTGTAGAGCAAGAATATCCACACACTTGACAAGTATGTGACTTTTCCCCAGTGTGCTTTCTCATATGTGTTACTAAATGTTGTTTATAGGAAGACGAATATCCGCACACTTCACAAGAATGTGGCTTTTCACCAGTGTGAGTTCTCATATGTGTTACTAAATTTTGTTTATGGGAAAAAGCATATCCACACACTTCACAAGAATATGGCTTTTCACCAGTGTGAGTTCTCATATGTGTTACTAAATGTGATCGTTGAGAAAAAGAATATCCACACACTTCACAGGAATATGGCTTTTCTCCAGTGTGAGTTCTTATATGTTCCACTAAACGTTGTTTTTGAGGGGCAGAATATTCACAGACGTGACAAGAATATGGCTTTTCCCCAGTATGAGTTCTCATATGTATCATTAACTGTGCTTTTGTGGAACAAGAATGTCCACACACTTCACATGAATGTGGCTTTTTCCCAGTGTGTGTTCTCATATGAACTACTAAGCCTGATTTTTTAGAGCAAGAATATCCACACAATTCACAAGAATATGGCTTTTCTCCAGTGTGACTTCTAATATGTTCCACTAAACGGTGTTTTTGAGGGGCAGAATATCCACACACTTCTCAAGAATATGGCTTTTTCCTAGTATGAGTTCTCATATGTCTCACTAAATTTGCTTTTGTGGAACAAGAATGTCCACACGCTTCACATGAATGTGGCTTTTTCCCAGTGTGATTTCTCATATGCCTTATTAAGCCTGATTTTGTAGAGCAAGAATATCCACACACGTCACAAGAATGTGGTTTTTCTGCCAGTGTGCGTTCTTATATGCGTTACTAAATGTGATTTTTGAGAAAAAGAATATCCACATACCTCACAAGAATATGTTTTTTCTAGTATGCATTCTCATATGTTTCACTAAATCTGATGTTCATGAACAAGACAATTCACATACTTTACAATAATGCGGCTTTTCTCCCGTGTGTGTTCAAGTATGTGTCATTAACACTGATTTCTGAGAAAAGTAATATTCACACACGTCACAAGAATGTGGCTTCTCCTCGGGGCAAGTTCTCATAGGTCTCACTAAAAGTGATTCTCGAGAACAAGAATATTCACACTTTTCTTTAATGTGTTCTTCCCTCGTATGAGTGTTCATGTGTTTCACTGACACTGATTGTCAGTGCATGAATATTCACAAGATTGACAAGAATGGCTTTTCTGCAGCGTGTGTTCTAATATAAATCACTTAATGTTATTCGCGAAAAGTATATCCACACACATTACGAGAATGTGGCTTTCTTTCCATGTGAGTATTTATTATCTATAGTTTCCAATAATAAGAGATATTGTTTTTGTTTCAATTTATGTGTTGCCTTCACACATGTTCTTTTTACTTACAATTTATTTGTCTATTTCTTAAAGCTGAGCATAGGTGCACTCTACAGATGTCTAACAGCTACTCACTATTTCAGATATATTTTGTCTAAAATGCTATATGAAAAGATACAGCCTTTATTTTGTGTTATTTTTCTCCAAGATATTATTTAGTTATATAAGAGAGATATTGTCTTTTCACATACCACATGCTTTTCCTTTATTTGTGATCTGATATTCTTTAGGATTTCAATATTTCACACCTTTTTTGCAAACATAGATTCTCTTCCAAATGTGTTTTCTGTTCACCAACATTTCACAAAATTCATTTAATACTAATGCCCAGTATAATACACTAAATAGTAATCTCCAGTATTAAAATTTTTCTCACAAAATGTAATAACTACTTAATTATTAAAGATGAAGATACTCCGTTAAAATTGAATAATAGCGTTCAATCAGGAACATCTGGAAAAAAATAAAGTTCAATATTTTTAGTATTTACATTCACATATTAATATTCTATTTTTGTTGTTGTCAATGTCTTTTTATTAGTATTTTTTATTTTTGATTGAACTCAAAACGTCTAAATCAATGTAACTTTAACATCATATAAGATGCATGAAAAATAATTGAATAGTTTCCAACGTGACAAAAAGTATGTCAGTACAGATGTTGCTTAAAATATATAGTAAAAATTATATCCACCGTTTTGTTATGATCTTCATCATAGTGTGAAGATATACATGTATATATATATATATATATACACACACAATACTACAATATATATTGTAATTTACTTTCATTGAATATATATATATATATATATATATATATAATGAAAGTTAATTACAATACGTCATCTGAACATAAATCAGTTTAATTTAATGTTTTAGTACTCAAACATTTGTTTGACAAATTTATAGTTATATTATATGGTTTTGTTTTATGCTAATTTTTTTTTCTAATATATTTTCAATTAGTCTTCCACAGTTGTGTATAAGTAAATATATACGTTTATTCGTTTGAATGCAAACTTAAGTTAATGTTTCACCTATCTTTAAATATCTAAACGAAAAAAAATCCATTACCAAATAAGTTGAGAACATAACCAAAACGCCTTTAAAAGGTGGGTTTTCTCAAATTACTTTTAACTGGGAATATCCTTGGCGTTTACAAAGCTTATATCAGCATATGCATTAACATTTTAACTATCTTCGTTTTCATGTTTAATCTTTAAATATCAGTAATACTATACAATGTAATAAGGAGATTAAATTACAATAAAAATATGATACGTTTTTGTCTTATCAGAATTATTTATAACATTTTCTTAATGTGCTTACACTAATTTCGTTAAAAAAGCTACAATGGTAATCCATACATTTCTATTTTTATTCATTTATGCATTATAGTTTCCTTATATTTATTAATCTTATTATTCAATCTAAATTTGTTTGAGGAAATATATTCACTCACCTCTAATTCATCCGAACATAAAACTTATTTGTAGCTAAAAGTATTTAATTGTTTTGCTGTATTCTCACCGAAATAAAAAAAGCGTATATGCTATATATACGTATTTGTAACGACCAAAAACCGTTCTGTGTGCGGGGCCTGTGACTAAAATATATGTGGTATTTGGACCATATGTTGTCGTGTCTATCGATCTATTATATATATATATATATATATATATATATATATATATATATATATATACATAAAGTTATTTAAAGACCCGTCGGACTGAATGGTTAATTGTATGGTAGAGACTGATTCATACCCTATAGAAAATTCCAGTAGAAACCTAACGGATAACTGTAGTCTTCTCCAGAATGTTCTGCTGTCATTGCACACAGAAGTCATTATTTCCATTGCTTCCAACGTAATTGGGACTAAAGCCGCTTTTAGGACTGTCAGAATCTACTGTAAAAGAGTAAAAAGATTGCGAGAAAATTGTATAATCAGTCCGTTAAGAGCAAAGTAGCTGTGCAACGGCTTGGTTCCCGCCAATTTTGGCAAATAACAAACAGGGTACTGAATAGAAGCCAAACTCTGCCCAAAACTTTGCAGCTAATTCTATCCTTTGCGATCAGCGCAACCAACTTCTTTCTGTGTCTGAAAACTATGCAAATATCTGTGAGTGATGTTGCCAACCTAATCAGCCTTAATTCCAGTAAAGCAACTGACTGACGGCATTCCTATTATAGGGCTCGAAAAGCTTCAACCAGAACTATCTCCAATACTTACAAAGCTGTTTAAGCGTTGTCTTTAGGAGAATTGCTTCCCCACCATGGAAAACTTCACCAGTATGCCCTGTATTTAAGAATTCCGGTGATAGGTCATTTTCCTCTCAATATACACCAATCAGTCTCCTGTGCGTCATGAGTAAGTTGCTAGAATCTATGTTTATCTAACAGTAGTCAACCACCTCAGCAAAACCAACCTCCTCAGTGGCATGCAATATGGTTTCTCTTCTGCTAGATCTACAGCTGATGTGTTAACAGTTATAGCTCATAGGATTAGCGAATCTTTCCATAGAAGCTTCCTTTCTAAGGCAATTGCGCTTGAAATATGAAAGGCGTTTGATAGGGTGTGGCATCAAGGTCTAATCCACAAAACCTCTTTTCAGTTATCAAATGATTTCTCTCTGATAGGTTTCTAAGCGTAGTGGTTGATGGATAAATATCTTATGATGGAGTACCTCAGGGATCCATCCTGGGCCCATCTCTCTGATCTACATCAATGATCCCCCAAAAAACATCCCAAGATAATTTGTAGCTATGTATGCTGACGCCATGACCATCTATGTTAGCACATCAAAGGCCGTAAACGACCAAGTTCTCTCAGATTCTTTCTCCTCTGATCTTGAGCATGTGGTACAGTGGGTAAAAAGGTGGCTGGTTAATTTTAATGCATCTAAACTTCTATCTTTCCATCATCAACGCTCTGATCCCCGTCTGGCAGCAATTGAAATGAATGGCCTGATTTTTACTCCTGATTCGAGATGGAACTCGTACATCAAATCCGTTGCTAGGACTGCCGGGAAAATGGTGGGATCGTTCTACCGATCCAGTAGATACCTCACTGTTGATGCAATGATGTACATGTATAAGAGTCACTGCGTCCAAGGATGAGTACTGTTCCCACATCAAGGCAACAGCTGTTAGAAGCAGGTTTTCCTGCCTTGAAAGATCTCAAAATAGATTTTTTAGCCTAGTAGTGGATTATTTTCCCTTCCCCCACAGAAGAGACGTCGCAACCCTGTCTCTGCTTTATCGTTATTTTCATGGAACGTGCTCGTCTGACCTCAAATCTATGCTCATCCGGTCCGACTTTCACGAAAACCACTCGTTTAGCTGAAACCACTATCAATAGTTTCCTCTACTCTTTATCTGTGCCTAAACCTGAACGTAGATTCCATGAACAAACCTTTTTTTCGAATTGCACGCATGTGGAACTATCCAGTTTTCCCGCTTTCCTACTGACTACAATATGGTCGTCTTCACGACCAACGTGTACAATTTCCTGATGAGTCATCCCCTTAAGAAATTCAATTTTTCACAAATTTCCATTACTAACTATGGCTGACATGTTCCCCTGACTACTGTACACTCATTAACCCTTATCCTCAAGTGGCCTCCGCGCGTTGATAATGGTGGCTTCTTTATATAAAAAATTACATACTTCACCTTTTTGTAGTGACCCCTTTAAATACTGAGGAGTTGGGTTAAGACGATTGGGCACACCAGTTCTGAGTGTTCTTAAACATAATGTTTATAAAACATCATGTTTATAAAGCATATACATAACATTGTTGTTAAACGTAATGTTTATAAAACATCTACATAACATTGTTGTTAAACATAATGTTTATAAAACATGTACATAATATTGTTGTTAAACATAATGTTTATAAAACATCTACATAACATTGTTGTTAAACATAATGTTTATAAAACATCTACATAACATTGTTGTTAAACATAATGTTTATAAAACATCTACATAACATTGTTGTTAAACATAATGTTTATAAAACATGTACATAACATTGTTGTTAAACATAATGTTTATAAAACATATACATAACATCGAGACAAATCTGATATGCTGCTAATTAATTTACATGTGCTTTGAAATTTAACAAACATTTTTTAATTTTTTTTTTAATAATAAAATCTGTTTTTATAAACAATATTCGGAAACATTAAAATACAAGGTACTTTCTGTAATAAATCTAAAGTCAAAATACAGACTTTCAAGTAAAACCAATTCTACATTATAGTCATGTCACAATAATGAACATATCCAACAATTACGAGAAACGATAAAGTAAATAATTAAATGAACGAATGTTTCGAATACAGTGAACGAAAACTGATATTTAGTCAATAAAATAAATAAAAAAAGTTCGATTAGTAACAAGGGAGGTATTTTCTCTGAAAGTTTTGAAAATCTTAAGCAATTTTGCAGAACTTAATTTTCAATATTTTTTTTTGTTTGCGACATGACAAAGTAGATGCCATTATTGGTTTTACTTATAATGCAATATTACGATTTTATAATTATTTGTATGCCTTGTAGAATATTGAAGATTTTTCAATATCAAGATTTCTCTCTTTCTCTCTCTCTCTCTCTATATATATATATATACTAGCAAAAGTACCCATCGTTGACTGGGTTCAAAAACAGCCTACAGAAAATGGACTCTGGTTTATGAAAGTATGATAGGTTGTGAAAAGAAAGGGTTGTAAAGAGAGAGCTTCGAATTCGGGGTTATCAAAACCAAAGCAAAATATGATGACAAAAATAAAATAGATAAACCCCCATAATTTATTATACCATACCTGTTCACACTGAAAAACTTATCACAATATTCTGTGGATCTATATTAAAAAAAAACCCTTGTTAAACTTTCTGACACCTTACCATTCTATGGAGGTCAGGTGCGAACGAACACCCCTTAATTTTATTATACCATATTTCTTCAAACTGAAACATAATTATCAAAGTATACTTACGAAAATAGATATGAAAAGTCTTTATTAAAGTTTGTACCTATTTCCATTCTATGGAGGCCATGCGCGAACGCAGGCCCCAGAATTTCATTATACCATCCCTATTCCAGTTTAAACATACTTATCAAAGTATTCTTATGTACATCTATATCAAAAACACTTGTAAACGCTTTACTTACGATTTTTCCACATCAAGATTTATATATATAGATTTATATATATATATATATATATATATATATATATATATATATATATATATAGCTTAATATAAAAGGAAAAGAGAAAGTTTAATTACACAAATGAGACTAATTTGGATAATGCCAAGCTCAACAATGAACCATACGCTAGACGCCGCATCTTCCCCATGCTACCTAGCACCTTCTCTACTCTTCTGATGAGAAGCATTAGGGGGTCGAAATTCCCTGCCATAAAGAGTCCATTCTATCTTCCAAATTTTGCCTGTATTTCATTATTAAATAAATGATGAATCCTATATCTTCCAATATAGTTTTGTGTCTTCATTTCATACTCTTGTTGTCCTATTATATATATATATATATATATATATATATATATATATATATATATATATATATATATGTCGACGGGGAATTTTAGCTTCGTTTAAGAAAACGCAAACGAAGGCGTTTGTTGGGCGATGATTCTACGGAAGCCGAAAATGTCAGAAAGTTAAAAGGCTGTCTGAAAATGATGTCAGGCCGTTGGATTTTTCAATTTACAATTTAACAAATTATTTCGTAGTATTTTTAATTTTTTATAACAGTAAAATTATTATTAAATCTATGTTTTTATAAAACGCATTTTTCCAAAGTCAAAAATTCATAATGTACTTTTATTTATTTATATTTTTATTGTTACACCTCATAGTAATGCTGCATTCCATATAATATATTCCCGAATGAATTGTTTTTCATACGATACCACGAATATTTTTTGTAAAAATACTTTTCAGTATATGCAGAATAAGGACTGTATTATTTTCGTTATTATTTTTAAGTTAAATCCAATTTTTACCGTTTTGTTTTTTTTTCTTGTAAGATATAAGTAAAAAAAAAGCCCGGTCCTTTCTGTTAAGGTAGTCGTTCTTTTTTTCTTTTAATGAAATATTTTAAATAATGTTTTTTATTAAATAAATAAATTATTTAAATAAAATCTGATTTAAAAAATCATTTTTCTAGCAAAACATTTGTAATTTACTGCTTTTTACCTCATTTACCTTTTATCAATAGCATATTACCAGTTTTACATGATTTTTTTTAAATTATATTGCTTTATCTCACAAACTCTATTTTTAAATAAACATAAATAAAATTATTTTTTGGAATAAAGATGACATATACCATATAGAATATTCGATATTTTTTTGATTAGGTCCACCTCCATTTTCCACGACTTTTATAAGTTTTCTACTATGCTGAATACGGAAATCGCATTGAAATTTTGCAGAAATATGTAGTTATCGAGGAAGAAAAAGTTGTATTATGCATTGTAGTCTTTGGCGGCCATCTTTTTAAAGCCCGTGCGCGTGCGTCATAAACAAATCTACGCGCGTAACAAAGATGGCCGCCAAAGAATACAATGTATAATACAACTTTTTAAATCTCGATAACTAATTATTTCTGCAAAATTTTAAGGCGATTTTCGTATTCAGCATGACCGAAAAGCTATAAAAGTCGTCATTTCGAAGAAAATTATGGGGGTGGACCAAATCTGAAAATTTACATAATATCCTTAAATAGTTTTAAATAGAAATAACATGATTATTTTAAAAATATATTATTTCATATTCCTTGGCATTTTAATACTCATATAGCATATTTGTGATTTTTTTTTAAATTTAAATACATTTTTTTTATTTAAATTACAATACAATGCTTTTAAAAATATATTTGGGAAGAGAAACCTACAAACGAAAATATGTATCAATAAATTAAAATATATGACAACTAAATATGACCAAAGCCAAGAAGAATTATTGGGTTTGTATTACTGTACACATAGATTCGAAAAAGTTGTCAAAAAACAAATATAGAACAAATAAATGTTATCAAAGGCAAGATAAGTTACTTTTCTACCTAACTGGATATAATTCACGTGTTTTTATTCAGTGTAACATGTTTATTCAGCTCGAAAAACATGCAATGTTTACCGATGTATTGGAAAATTCAAAATGGCAGCCGACTGTCTCTCGGAGAGGGTACGTTTGGGAAAAGGTATTATAAATAATAAACTAGAGAAAATACTGTTAGAAATTCGCTCAATATATGTTACCGTGACATAAGTTGACATGTATTCGGTTGTTTTCTAACAGTATTTTGTCCCCATTTTGTAAATGTCTAATAATAATTAATTTAGAACCCGATAAGTACATAATTATTTACTCACAAATTGAAGAGAAAAGGTCAATACATAATATATTCAAATTTAAAACAAAAAAAAACATAGTGTTCTTTTAGAATTTTACCTGTAAAGTCCGAAGTTTAAAACCTTTTTTAAAAAAAACACGTTTTTTTTTTTTTTTTAATGAAATATTGGTCCTTGCTCCTTTAATTGAAAAAAAAAATTAGGGCTTGAATTGCATTTTTCGAGGAGTTATAAGCTTAGAAAGATGGGGTGGAATTATTCGCTATTTTCACGAAATTTCTGACACTGCTAGAAGTCATTTGGTCATGCTTAATTGGTCTCATAACTCTTCAATATGAAAACATACGAGAAAACGCAATAAATCGAGAAATTCTATTTTACTTGATATTAATATTTTTACTCAATCATTTTCTCATAATTTTTGGAATTTATAATTATTTTGACATCACAGGTAAGTACGTAATTCTGTTTTTATCTGAAATACGTTAATTTAAAAGATCGCTAATCTAAACACGAACCGGCGTTTTTTTTTTAATGCAAGCTAAATCTGGACAAGAACCATATTTATACCAGAGACATAAACGGTAAATTGAAATGTTACATTCAAAATGGCTGCCGAATGTGACGCAAATTATTGCTATGATATTTTAGCTTTGTGCCCCCCTCCATTTGTGCTCTTATGGAAAACGATTCATTATTAGAGATACTTTCATTTTAAAATTTTTATTCAGTTTTTTTTTTTTTTTTTTTTTTTTTTTTGGTGGGGAGGGCGGCATAAGTTGACCGAAACAAAAACATTTCCAAATCAAAGAATATATGTCTCGAAATTGTAAACTTATAAAATCTGTGTTTTATTAACAACATTTTGCATGTTAAAAAATAAAATATAAGGTGCTTCCTTTTTATAAGATCTAAATTCAAAATATAGATTTTTTCTTACACAGTGGTCACCACTTATCAAGGCCCGGAAGCCACTCAGGGATAAGGGTTATTGCAAGTACATTACGTTAGTGTGGAGATTTGATGAAGTGTTTACTTAAGGGGGCGGTACATTAAGAATTTGTTAAGGTTGGACTTGAAGACATCCAAGTTGTAGTCAGGTGGGAAGCAGGCAGACGGAACAGAGTTCCACAGGCGTGCAGTTCTAAGAAAGAAGCTTTGTTCATGGAATCCACGTTTTTATTTAGGCATAGATAAAGAGTGGGGGAAATTTTTCACAGTGGATTCAGCTAGACGGGTGTTTTTCGTGAAAGATTGGCGAGGGGGAACCAGAGATTGGAGTTCAGACGAGAACCTGCCATGGAAATAACGATAAAACAAGGATAGGCTCGCAACGTCTCTTCTGTGAGAGAGAGGTTGCAGGGTAGAGAAAAGGGCATCCCCTACTAAGCCACGAAGTCTATTTTGTACTTTGTCAAGACAGTATTCCATCCTTGGACGTAATTGGCTTTTATATAGATAGAGAATTGCATCAATAATGAGATATCTTCTGGAGCAGTAGAAGGATCCCACCATCTTTCCAGCGACCTTGGCAACAGACTTGATGTACGTGTTCCATTTCAGATCAGGAGTCAAGGCCAAACCTAGAAGCTTGTCAAAACACGGGGCCTCACCCAGAAATCTGAAAGAATTAAAGTATCACATTTAAGCGTACTTTATGACCGGGCTACGCCGGGCGTCCCAGTTGGACTAGATAAATACTTTTGCAATCGGTGGAGGAGTAGTCCCGGCTCGGCTTAGACAATTATTTTATTTTTGTACCTTTTCTCCACGTTAAAAAACGACCCTCGTTTCTAACTGTCCCGTGGAGAGGCATTGTAAATAGTTACAATAATATCAGAGTGTCTCCATTTACGCTGAACATCTACAGAATGCGAACATCAATATATTACATAGGAAGGAGCCCCCTGTTAAATTTCCACAGGGTCCGCTAGTTAATCATTAATTTTCTACCTCATCGTTTTTCGTAATTTTTGGATATGTTTATTACTGCGAAATAAAGTAGATACTAATGGTTTCACGTAAAATTCCAGGTTTCAATTTTCAGATGAAAAATAATAAAAAATTAACTTTTATTTCGGAACTTCTGCAGTTTACGAACCATGCTATTTCTTATAGATTCAAATTTATAGTATGTATTATTAGGTGAAAGTACAAAATAGTTAAATAAAAGCCCCGTCATCTTATTTTTACTTCATAAAATAATAACGTTACTTTTTCAATTTAACAAATTGTTTCGTAGTATTTTTTTTCTTTATTTATATAACAGTAAAATTATTAAAGCTGTTTTCATAAACAGAATTTTCCAGGTTAAAAAAAAAAGTACATTTTTTTTACATCGCATATTAATGCATAGGACGCTGCCAGTCATTTTTGTAAAAAAAAAAATACTACTTTTTCAGTATATGCAGAATACGGACTATATTTTTAGCATTTAGAAAAACTATTCTCCGGAAAACTCGTCCTTTTTTTGTTAGGTAGGAAAACTGGTCACTTATTGAGTAAATATCGATTGAAAACATTTTATAACCGTTCTTGCAGATATTATCTTGAAAAGAGAATGCACATCCCATAATATTTTTTTTAATTATTTGTACTCGTTTACTCTTGTTTTAAAAAAATATATTGATTTTTCTAAGTGTTCGTTTTATACCTAGCCTTGTAATTTTTTGCTGGTTGGTTCAACTTATTTTAAAGAGTTTATTTATTATAAAAAAAACAAGTAATGTCGAGTGTTACTTTTGAACAAAAAAAAATGTTCGAGATAAGAAAACCACGTGTTAGGAGTCTCAATAATAGTTCAAAAATCGAAAATTAAAGAACATACTGAGTGAGATATAGTTTTAAAACGACCCACCCCCTCCAAAAGAATATAAATTTGTATATTGTAAGGTAATGTCCAAGATCACTGTTCGGAAAAAAATTAAGCTACCGGAAGTGGATACGGGTGATTATTTACCGTAAACAACGGAAGACACGAAAAACAAAACCATACAGTTATTAAAAAAAAAGTTTTAAACATCTGTGTTATTACGAAACAAAAGAAACCACTTCTTGTATTATCAAATAATCAAACAAATATTTTATTTCGAAAATTTGGTACTTCAGGGAAACGGTGTTTTTATTTAATGATTGCTCCTCCAAAGCGGATGCGCCAGAGGTATTCTTTGGTTTATTTAATCACGAAAACTTTTTGAAGTTACTATTTGAGGCCAACAAAGTGGAGCAAAAGCATCATTTGAATATGTATGAAAAATTTTAAAAAAATATTGAGTCCAGAAAATAAGAAAAATGAAATAAAAAAAAGCATTATTTGAATATGTATGAAAAAATTTTAAAAAAATATTGAGTCCAGAAAATAAGAAAAATGAAATAAAAAAAGCATTATTTGAATATGTATGAAAAATTTTTAAAAAATATTGAGTCCAGAAAATAAGAAAAATGAAATAAAAAAAAAGCATTATTTGAATATGTATGAAAAATTAAAAAAAATATTGAGTCCAGAAAATAAGAAAAATGAAATAAAAAAAGCATTATTTGAATATGTATGAAAAATTTTAAAAAAATATTGAGTCCAGAAAATAAGAAAAATGAAATAAAAAAAAAGCATTATTTGAATATGTATGAAAAATTAAAAAAAATATTGAGTCCAGAAAATAAGAAAAATGAAATAAAAAAAAGCATTATTTGAATATGTATGAAAAATTTTAAAAAAATATTGAGTCCAGAAAATAAGAAAAATGAAATAAAAAAAAAACATTATTTGAATATGTATGAAAAATTTAAAAAAAATATTGAGTCCAGAAAATAAGAAAAATGAAATAAAAAAAAGCATTATTTGAATATGTATGAAAAATTTTAAAAAAATATTGAGTCCAGAAAATAAGAAAAATGAAATAAAAAAAAGCATTATTTGAATATGTATGAAAAATTTTTAAAAAATATTGAGTCCAGAAAATAAGAAAAATGAAATAAAAAAAAAGCATTATTTGAATATGTATGAAAAATTAAAAAAAATATTGAGTCCAGAAAATAAGAAAAATGAAATAAAAAAAAGCATTATTTGAATATGTATGAAAAATTTTAAAAAAATATTGAGTCCAGAAAATAAGAAAAATGAAATAAAAAAAAGCATTATTTGAATACGTATGAAAAATTGTAAAAAAATATTGAGTCCAGAAAATAAGAAAAATGAAATAAAAAAAAGCATTATTTGAATATGTATGAAAAATTTTAAAAAAATATTGAGTCCAGAAAATAAGAAAAATGAAATAAAAAAAAGCATTATTTGAATATGTATGAAAAAATTTTAAAAAAATATTGAGTCCAGAAAATAAGAAAAATGAAATAAAAAAAAGCATTATTTGAATATGTATGAAAAATTTTAAAAAAATATTGAGTCCAGAAAATAAGAAAAATGAAATAAAAAAAAGCATTATTTGAATATGTATGAAAAATTTTAAAAAAATATTGAGTCCAGAAAATAAGAAAAATGAAATAAAAAAAAGCATTATTTGAATATGTATGAAAAATTTTAAAAAAATATTGAGTCCAGAAAATAAGAAAAATGAAATAAAAAAAAGCATTATTTGAATATGTATGAAAAATTTTAAAAAAATATTGAGTCCAGAAAATAAGAAAAATGAAATAAAAAAAAGCATTATTTGAATATGTATGAAAAATTTTTAAAAAATATTGAGTCCAGAAAATAAGAAAAATGAAATAAAAAAAAGCATTATTTGAATATGTATGAAAAATTTTAAAAAAATATTGAGTCCAGAAAATAAGAAAAATGAAATAAAAAAAAGCATTATTTGAATATGTATGAAAAATTTTTAAAAAATATTGAGTCCAGAAAATAAGAAAAATGAAATAAAAAAAAAGCATTATTTGAATATGTATGAAAAATTTTAAAAAAATATTGAGTCCAGAAAATAAGAAAAATGAAATAAAAAAAAGCATCATTTGAATATGTATGAAAAATTTTAAAAAAATATTGAGTCCAGAAAATAAGAAAAATGAAATAAAAATAAAATAAAAACAAGCTCGAAATAAAAATTGAAAATATGCTAAAGCGTCTATTTCGAATCACAAGTAATGACGAGATGGTAAGTTAAAACGACAAGATGGCCAACATTCAAACATTCAACTGGGAAGTCTCGATAGTCACTTCAATCATGAAAACAAAACAAAAACTACAGATAAACATTTATACTTGTTTTTTGTTTTTTTTAAATAATAATAATTAGAAACATTTATTCTGAATCTTTTTTTACAGATTACATTTCCTTTTATTTATTATAGGATGTTCAGGTTGAATTCAATTCTCATGGTTTTTGTTGTTTATTAAATTTTATATGAAACTACAGAATATTATTTTATGTTCCCGCTCACCATGTTAAGCATGGGTTTCTAAATAATAGCGTTACTATTTCAGCACGGTCCGTATTTTGTATAAGCACCAAAAAGTTAAATTATAATTTAATCCGAAAGGAGAAAAAGGTTTTTTAAATTAATGTTTGTTCAATTCCGGATCCTTTATAAAAAAAAACTAATTTTTATTTTATACACACACACACACACAAAAAAAAAAAATAAATATTTTTTAAATAGTAAATTGCTTTCTATAAATTCATGTACACAATTTTGAAGAAACCGATTTAAAATATTGAATGGTAATGTGACTTCACAATCGACATTAATTTAAAGCGGAAAACTACACATTTACCATTTCAATTTCTTTACCGTTTAAATTTCTTTAAGTAAAACTGAAAAGACGGTAAATGGGAAATCCAAGTTGTAAGTGTTCTGTACAAATTCCTGCTCATTATTGACAGTCTGTGCCACATATCTGGCTTGCTAGAACCTCAGCGATGAAGTCATTTGTCAACTGAAAAGGACATCTCTTACGATGGCCGTACTTTTTTCCTACTTGGATAGGATTTTTTTTTTTTGTGTGTGTGTGTGTGTGTGTGTGTGTGTGTGTGGTTGAACATATTTTAAAGCGTCTATTTAATTCAAAGCGCAATTAATGACGAGTTGGTAAGTTAGAACGACAAGATGGTCGACATTCAAACATTCAACTGGGAAGTCTCGATAGTCACTTCAATCATGAAAACAAAACAAACTACAGATAGACATTTATACTTGTCGGCCATGTTTTTTAACTGTGTAATTCGATATTACTTGTGTGTTTAGAACTGGGTACGGGCAATTAAAGGCTGCTTCGGTAGGGGGCATGGTTTTTAACGCCGATTAATCAATATTTATTTTTTTAGTTTTCGAGTATTTTTTCTTGTATTTGAAAGACTATAGTTTAAAGTAAATTTCTCAAAAAAGTGTGAAATAAAAAATAGATGGAATAATTTTATCTCAAATCTGGAGAACACTAGATTTCACGTAAAAAGATTTTCTGGTATTATTTCCAAGTTAAATATTAAGTTAAAGCCTTAAGATAATGAATTAATACAGTAAATGTACTTAACTTTTGCCAAAAAACGTAATAATTATCCAAAAATGTATCACTAGTTGGAACCAGCATTGTTTATCGTATCCATGAAACCTTCGGCGCCAAAATTGAAATATGTATGGAAGGACAAATTAGACATAAATTAAGTCTTTATTTAAAATTATTCTGGCATACCGAGCGACTTTTTTTAGTGCTTCCTTCATTTAAAAAAGCATAAAAGTTAATTAAATTCATTAATTATACAACTGCCAATTTATTCTTTGAAAAAAAAAGTTAGCAGCATTATTTATTAATATTAATACAGAATTACAATTGGTTAAGAAAACAATTTATAGTCATTGAAAAAAATACAGACTTACGTTAAAATTTATCATAATGTTTACGTGAAATTTAAAGTTGATAAACAAATTATTTTTCTACGTTCCTGTTTTTCAATTTAATTTTTTAAACTTTATTTTACAAGATTATAGACATTATTTTACGTTGATAATTATACGTTCTTGCGTGCGATGGAAATATTAGAATCTTACATGTAAAGATTACGTTAAAAATGTAAGCGTAGAAAAAAAAGTAGAAATAATTTTTGCAATTATAATTTTTTTGTAAAATTATTAAATAAACAATGCTTAATTCAATGATAATGTTGGTTGTTTGAGAAATAATTTTTTCTTCGAGTTATATCGAATTCATTAATACGGAGTTCAGGGGCTTTTTCGTAATGTTTCTGTAAAAATTATGTTATTTTATTGTTACAAATTACGATTATATAAAAAAAGCAAAATAAATTCTTACGTTTTTTATTTACTACTGAAAATCATAACTTTAGTAAAGGTATTTTTTGTTTAAACAAAATATATTTTCCCTAAGATTCAAATAAAAATAATTAGTGCATTATATTTCGCGATCATTATTTGATTAATACTGAGAATTTCACTAATATTGATTAGTTTCCTGATTTTTGGCGAATTTTTACTAAGATTCAAATAAAAATAATTAGTTCGTTATATTCCGATCATTATTTGATAAATACTGAAAATCTCATTAAAATCTGTAAATTTCCTGATATTTGGCGAATTTTTAAGATCAAAATGTGTATACATTTTGAGCAGCGGCATTCATTTTGCCCGTACCTATTTTGAACGTATTAACACTTTAAAATACGTTCAATACTCATCCTGCTAGATTGAAGAGTAACTGTATCGCCTTTTGTTAAATTTATTTGCTATATTTTTTTTGATTTATTAAACCTTTTTTCCTTTGTTATATTTATTTATTGTCCTCTCTGCTAAATACATCTATCATTTTATAACTTTTATGGGTTTTTTTAAATAACAATTAGAAACAGTTCGAATCAGACTTTTTTCTTTACAGATTATATTGTCTTTTACTTTAGATAGGATATTCAGGTGAAATTCGATTCTTATGGTCTCTTATTTAAATGCAAGATGTAACTAGGGAACATTTTTTTATCGGTCACAATGTAACTAGAGATTAGTTTGTTTTTTTATGTTCCCGGTTACATAGCAGTGGGTTTTTTTTATACTAACCTTAGTATTTCAGCACGATGTGTGTTTAGTCTAAGGATCAAAAAGTTAAATTGTAATTTAGATATTTAGCAAAAAAGCCAGTTCAAGTCTATAAACGGCCACAAAAAATCTGTTTTACAATAAAAATCTGAAAAAAAACATTTAAAATGTACTTGTCACTGCATGAAGATGTCATCTTAAAAAAAAAAAAAAAAAAAAAAAAAAATCACGTAAATCAATCAAGTATTTTTTTTTATTGTAAAAAAGATTTATAGGCCCGTTTATAGACTTGAACCAAGAAGCCAAGGAACAACTATACTAATATATATATATATATATATATATATATATATATATTATATATATATATATATATACACAAAATAAATGTAGCCAATAAAAGTTAATTTAATAGCTCAATTGTTTTGGTTTTAAAGTAGTTTTGCTCTTTATTTACGCTCAAATCCAGTTTTTTTTTCCGAACGCATTAAAAACAAAAAAAAAATGGCGCCATCATCTTTGGAAGACGCAAGCCTTGATTTGAATTCAAGGTTTACAGGCGTTTTGAATGTTTTTGTTTTCAGGAGAGTGCTCAGCATAGTATAAACATTCAACCTCCTCCGGTTAAGAACGACTTTAGGAATAAACACTCAACTGCGAAAGCCGTTCGTAACATAGGGACGTTGGGGTTTGTTATGAAAATACCACGAAATAAATAAATAAATAAAAATTCAAAACGACGCTGGCTTCTCCCCCCCTCAAATGCCATTTTTTTTCCAGATTCGCTTGAAAAAAAAACAAAAAAAAAAACAACGTAATTTTAGATTACATAAAGAGCAATAAAAACTACTTGAAAACACAAATAATATATTGATATAAAATTCACTTTTATTGACTACGGTTCTCTGCTAAATTACCGTAATTTAATTTGAAAGATAAAGGTTTGTTAAATTAATGTTTGTTCAATTTCGGATCCATTAAGTACACAAACGGATTTTAATTTTCCCAAATAAAATTGTAAACAAAAAGGAACATTTAATAGAAAATTGCATTCTATAAATTCATGTACATTTTTGGGAGTTTTTACAAGTTTAAAATAGAAAACGTTGAAGTGACTTCAAAATCGGCGGCCATTTTGAATGGAAAACTACACATTTTACCGTTTAAATTTCTTTAAGCAAAACTTTCATTCGGTAAAAGAAATCTAGAATTTCATAGGAATAAAATAAAAACACATTCATTTAAAATGCGTTCAAAGTTAGGGAATAAAATAAAAATACACTCATTTAAAATGAATTCAATTGTTAAAAGTTAAGTAATAAAATATCGAAAAACATCTTACCTTTTATTGTAGGCAATTTTATACGAGAAAAAGCAATAAAAAAATTGGATGATTTCTTTTTTGTTTGTGTTCAAAACTGGAAATTTGGACCGTTTGTATTGATTTCTTCAGTAAATTAATACAATTTGGATTTCGTGTATCCAAGAATAAATGAGGATTAAAAAGTTAAAGAATTAAAAACTAAAAAACACGGTTGAAACGTGAATTAAAAAAATGACTGAACCAAAAATTAAAGGTTAAAATGAAAGTAAATAAAAAATTGAAAATGATTAAAAGATTAAAAAAAACCGATAAAAGATTATAACGAAACGTTGTTAATTCTTAAATGTTCGTTAATTACGTGTGAAAAAACGTTTTGTTTTCAAGTTTAGAACGTATTGTCCATTTACAGGACTAAAAAAAATCAAAGGTGAAAAAAATGAATAAAACTAAGATATCTATGTACTGCGTTAGTTATATGCTAACGGTTATACACATGTATATACACACACATATATATATATATATATATATATATATATATATATATATATATATATATATATATGTGTGTGTGGGTGTGTGTGTTTGTGTATTTAAATATGCATATGTGTGCGTATTATATATATACATATACATATATATATACTACATATGTAAATATAAATATATATATTTACATATCTATATATCTGACAAAGTGAGAATGTCTGTGTGTGCGTGTGTGTGTGTCTGTCTAAAACTAAGATATCTATGTACTGCGTTACTTATATGTTTACGGTTAACTTCATATTTATATATATATATATATATATATATATATATATTACATATGTAAATAAAAATATATATATTTACATATCTATATATCTGAAAAAGTGAGAATGTGTGTGTATGTATGTGTGTGTGTGTCTGTCTGTCTGTCTGTGTACATTTGCCTACAAATAACTGTGTCAATTTTATGCTCGAGATTTGGCATAAGGGGCATTGAGATTTGGCATAAGGGGCATTGAGATTTGGCATAAGGGGCATTGAGATTTGGCATAAGGGGCATTGAGATTTGAGAAATTTTAATCGGGTTTCGGCCAGAAATTTGGCTTTTAAAGTTCAACGATATTACCTTTAAGAACTCTGCTAAACTCCTCCACCAATTTTAAGTCTAAACTATTTAAATTTTAGATATAGGTGACTTGGATATAAATCCAACTTTTAAATTTTTTGTCTAAATAATTGAAGTTTTACAGGAAGTTTATTCAGACATAGGGCAAGATTTTAATTGGTTTAGGGGCGAATGGTTCGCTGCGAAGAGATCAAGGTTGTAAGATTTGACTTTTTCAGATTCTACCAAACTTCTCCGTCAATATTGGGGCTAAACACTTGAAATTTTATATGAAGGTTCCTGGGACATGGGACAAACATTTTAATTTGAATTGAACCAAAAACAAAAAAATGCTAAAAGGTCAAAATTGGGGTCAAAGTTTTTAAAAAATTCAACCTCTGCGTTTTTTTACAACTTTCCTCTATGGTAGTTAAGAAAGCCTATTATATAGTAAGGCATTACCGTAGATGTAGACACTTTTTAATATATATATATATATATATATACATATATATATATATATATATATATATATATATATATATATATATATATATATATATATATATATAAAGAAATAAAAATTACAATAAGTTTACCAAGGTAATCAAAATGGTAAACTTAAAATATATTATAAATATTAAAGAGTTAATATTTACAAGTAAAGTAATCTCAACCAGATGTATAAGCTCAGAAAAACCGAAAAACAAATAGAGCTTATAATATGAACAAATGATTAATAGAACATGTTAAAAAACATCTTGAAAAAGAGTTAAAAACATATTTAATTTTAAAAAGGAAGCACAAGATAAGTTGATAGTCCTTAATCCGCGGAGTTTCGAATAAATACTCTCCTTCTCATCAGAGGGCAGGAATTAGCAAAATGCGAGATCGGATTTTGCATGTAAATGTATTTAATAAAACCACAAGTAAGTCACAGATCTTACTTGGTTAAAAAAAGGTGAGGTAAGGGGAATAGGAGGTAAAAGAAAAAATGATGAAAAGATTTCACATGAATGGATAGTCATGTGAAGGGTAAAAAAAATCTAAGAATGGTAAAATCCAAACACGGTCGTATATATATATATATATATATATATATATATATATATATATATATATATATATATATATATATATGCACATAAAGTTATGAAGAGTGCATATATATATATATATATATATATATATATATATATAAATATGCACATAAAGTTATGAAGAGTGCATATATATATATATATATATATATATATATATATATAGATATATATTTAAATATATATATATATACATATATATATATATATTTAAATAATAAAATATATATATATATATAGATATATAAATTTATATACACACATAAGTTGCAGGAATATTATGAAGAGAGATGAGTAAGAAGGTGTTTGTTCACATTACACTTGCACTTCTGCATGTCAGTACAGTTGGGAACGCAGAATCCCGGAAGGGAGGTCCAAAGTCTAGCAGTTCTGGGAAATAAACTCTAGGAGTAGACAGCTTTCCTACACCTAGGGATCTCTACTGTGAAGGGGTGGGATTTAGCTGCTTGTCGGGTTTGTCGGGGTATTCACGTCGAGGGGGTACAAGTGCTTGTAATTCGTCAGAGACTTTACCATTGAAATATCTGTAGAGCATGTAGAGGGATGCAACATATTGTAAATGGGATAGAGGCTGAAGCCTATATGACAGTTCAGGCCCTATCAGGTCGGCTACTCTCTTTTGAACCCTGTCCAGGTGTGAGAGTCGAGTAGCAGATGCACCATCGCAAATGTGACAATATTACTCTATATATGGGCGATTAGTAGCTTTTTAAAGGTACTGAATACTTTAGGGCGTAAGTAGTTTTCTAGCACGGTAGAAAGAGCCTACCTTCTTCCCAGAAGCCTTGGCAATTCTCTCAATGTATCTATTCAAGTCCATGTTCCTTGTAAAAATATGGCCGAGCACTATAAAGGAAGTACTTTTCACAATTTTATTAGGAAGGTCAATTATGAATATCAGGAATAATAAACGTCCCAGGACGCTAGTATAAGGACTGTAAAGGAAGTACTTTTCACGTAAATAACTATTGCTATTCGTCGTAGAGAAGATTTCTTGTAATTATTGAAGGAAACAAGCTTAGTCCTGGCAGCATTGAATGTGACCATTCATTTTTGTCCTCATTCTAAGATTAATTAAGATTTAAGGTATTCCTTTAGTGTTTCTGCCATGTCCTTAGATATGTGCATGCTTGTTTTCCCCTCCTGCCTGTTATAGAGAGTGGTGTAATCAGCAAATATACCCATCTCAGAAACAATTTTATCAGGGAGGTCAATAATGAATATCAGAAATAAGAAAGGTCCGAAGATATATTGAGGTACTCCCGCATATGAGTTTCGGCAAAAAGAAAGTCCGCACCTGTAATCTTTTCCAAAACTGCAAATTTAAACTAAATTTAATGCAACTATTTAAACAACCTATACCTCATTTGATTCGCCTTTTATTCCTCTATAATTTGACTTTTAATGGAAATGGTCTAGTGTTCCCATCAATTTAAAAAATAACTACAAATTGAGGAGGCAAAAAAAAGTCTGCAACAAATTGACTTAAAAGCAGCTTTAATTATCGCCTCGAAATCAGTTTAAAATATCCATCAACAGGCAACAAAGCATCTCTAATCGTAATTGTTGTTGTTCCGGATTATACAACGTAACATTTAGTCCATATGCCACGACTTTCTCTTAGTGATCGTCATAACCTCCACCTTTCTGGTTTATCCAATCAAGAAATCGACTGCAGATTGAAATATGATGAAAAAACGTCACGAAAGTCTGTAAAACGAACAAAGATCTGGTCGTACTAGTGTTACTTCTAACATGGAAGGCAATGCTATCACAATTCGAGAAACAGATTGGAAACAGCTCCCCAGATCCAAGAACTGTGCAATCTTGTTAAAAAGTGCCCTCTTTTTATTGTCAAGAACAGATTAAAGGAGTTTAATTTGCAAGGATATGTTGCAAGACGCAAGCTAATGATTTCTATAAAGAACAAAAAGCGCTGTCTGGACTTCGTTAGATGCGATGAAGATTTGGTCAAAGGTGCTTCTTAGCGACGAAAGCAAGTTCAATAGACTAGGCAGTGATGGTAAGCAGTACATCCGTCGGACGAAAGACGAAGAATTTAATCCTAGGTGCTCAGTGTCAACACTGCAAGGTGGTGGAGGTTTCGTTTTCGTGTGAAGCTTTATTAGTATAAATAGTCCAGGACATATAGTTCGCTCGCAAAGTTGAATTAATTCGACCAAGTACATTAACATGTTGACTGAGCATTTTCTACCCTACTTTGGTCGGAATTTAGATGATAATCCCAACTTGATGCTGGATAATTCTCCCATTCACACAGCTGGCAATATCAAGAGGTTCCTGGAAGAGCATGATATTCCGTGTTTGGATTGGTCTGCATACTCTTGAGACCGCAATCCTATCGAAAACTTATGGATTTACGTCAAGCAACAATCACGCAATGATAAAATTTCAAATTTGAAAGAACTTTGGACAAAAATTAAAGAAAAGTGGAATGCCTTTTTGTAACGTGATCGTATTGAGGTTGAGATCACCCTGAGACCCGAGAAAGACCGGGTAAATATGCTAAGATTGTCTAATTGAATCCCGGACAATGGCAGATATCAAAAACACTTGAAATAAAATAGATATATATTTGTTATTGTTAAAGCGAGTTATATATTTTATTGTTTGAAAACAAACGACAGGACATGTTAGAATAAGGGACAATTACATTCGTCTGGCCTGGAGAGCACCGGCTCAGGTATTCTGGGTTCTAAGCAAGGGAATTGACAAACGTTGACCTCTCAGGTCTTGTGAAGATGATTTCAGTTTGGTCTCAGATTGTAAAACTCAGGTAATGTTGCTGAATTGCACACACACAATTCGGGTCTGGGGATTACCCAGGAAATGTATCACTGATTGGGTGGATGGCATGTTCGAGCCCAACAAGGGACCTTACTATAAAAAGCCAAACCCGCTCGGATTAGACAGATTTTGCGCCAGAATCTCAGAAGAGACAGCTCTGACGCCTGACGATCCCCATCTCCGCCATCCTGACTAGCAATCCAGTGATATATTTTTATTGTTAAAGCCAGATATATATGTACAAAAGAAAGAAAAAAGAGACAAAATGGTATAGAAGAAAAAAAAAAGACGTAGGAGTCAAAAATTAAATTTCCTTATCCACGTATTAATGATCATTTATTTTAATTTCGATCATATAAACTCATCCTGACTAGCAATGCAATGATCAGAAGAAAAGGAATTGTGAACATTAAAAGTTTTGGTGACTAAACGATGTACATATGTAAAAAAAATCTGTAACTTTTGTGAAGTTATTTTTTAGTTAGAAATCTTGGTTCTTTCTTTCTTTGTTTTATTGTCATCTAAATGTGAAATCGCCCATTTTCAGCGGCTATTTGAAATATTTTACGCGAGAACTCTTTAAATAAAAAAATACAAAAATGCAAGTGAGCTCAGTTTTTAAATGTGAGAAAGTTGAATGAAGTCCTAAGTAAAACATATTTTTCCCTTTACGAAAAAACTGTAAACCAGGCGTTTTGGTAATATTTTTTTTATTTCTTGCTAGATGTGCAAAAAAAAAAAAAAAAAAGAAAATGTAATTTTTGTCTTTGTAAGTTGATAGTTTGAAATTTTATTTTTACAATTTTATATTGAAAGAAATCATATGAAATGAACGTTAGACAAGAAAGAAGTAACCCAAATTCTATTTTTCGAACTTAAGCTTGAATAAACGCAACTGTCCCATTTAAAAAAAAAAACTGAAACTGTGCATTTTTAAAGGATTACTTAATTTTGTGCACGTGTGTCGCAGTTAATTTGTTCGGGATTAATGCATTGCAAACTGAAATTTTTAAATTTCTAAATTTTCTCTCCTCAAATAGTCAATATTTTTTTACTTCCTTCTCCTAACGCACGTTAAAAATAATTATTCAAGATCTTTTGTCTCGAGATTTGAATTTTTTTTGTTTTTTCCCTGACTGTGATTGAAAATCAACATTTTTATTTTAGTGAAACGTGGACATATGAATTTTTATATCCTTTTCATTAAATTCACAGAGGCGTTGAAAACTCAATGTGGAGATCCCTGCTAGACTGAACATCACAGTGTCTGAAGAAGTAGAAGTCAGTTTCTTTATCTGAGAGCGGGAGATCCGACCACACTAACCCCGGAGTATTGCTGCAGTCTAATTCTAGCAATTCTTAACAGATTGCAGGCTGCCAAATGTCAAAAAGGCTATGCTACTAAATATTTACTAGTGCATTGTGTTTCTGTTGGATTTGTGTTGCATTAATTTCCTAAATTTACATTTAAATAATAATTTTCCATTGTGCGGACTTTCTTTTTGCCTCCACAATTTGAAGTTATTTTTTTTAATTGACGTGAAACAAGAATATTTCAATTAAAAGTCAAATATGAAAAAAAGGTAAAATTAAAGAAGAATGAAACTTCAATCAAATGAGGTATAGTTTGTTTAAACAGTTACATGAAATTTAGCTTAAATTTGCAGTTTTGGAAAAAATTACAAGTACGGATTTTTTTGCCACCTTATATATATATATATATATATATATATATATATATATATATTAGAAAAAATATATATATATTAATTAGAAAAAGTCATTATATTGAAGAATGTAATTGACAAGGAATACGAAATAAAGGTGACAGGTTCTTTATCCCATGGGTTTACAAGATAGGCTCATGTCCTCTGAGGAAAAAAATTAGAAAAAGGTAAGTATAGATTAATATTTAATTTTTCTGCTTAGCATAATTTTAAAAATAACCGAGAAAAAATATGAGTAAAAATAAAAGTTTTTAGGAAAATAAGAAGGAATATTTAGTAAAATCCAATAATTTTGTTTGAGATTCAAAGGTTCGGAATAATTCGTGTGCCGATTCGTAAATCCAAGAAAAGTTAAGTAAGACATGTTTGGAATCTCTTAAAATATATACGGGGTTTGAGAAGGGATGAAAAGCCCGTGAAGGCGAACCCTATCTTGAGGAGCAGTAGTAAATCAAATCTAGTTGGGGGCCGATGGCGATGAACGGGGAGGAAGTTCACAATCCTCCCCACAGTGACGTAGTCCACAATGCATTTTAATCTACATTGCAATGTAGAGAAGCTACTGTTAATTTCATACAATTATTTTTATTTTATATATAATGGTTTAAATTAAACTTTACTATGCAAAGGCGAGTATCATGGATCACTTGTGCTCTACAGAGAAAGATTCATTTCGAACGCGCATCTGTCATATCAAAGAACTTACTTTTGATTTTTTCCGCATAGTATTTATGCTTTTGCGGGGATAGCGGCATTTAAGTTTAAAATGAAATATTCTAGTATCCTTGTTCAATTGTGCTTTAAACAGAAATATTCATTTCGAACGCGCCCCTGTCAAAATAAAGAACCTCTTCCTTATGTTATATGACGAGGCTTGCTGCTATTGTGGTAATGCAATTTCTCCAATTAATTGTGATGTTAGACTGTATAAGGTTGTTAACTTTGGTAAAACTATCATGTTCCGTTTTTCATCGGATTTTTGCGATTATCAATTAGTGATCTTATCGACGACATTCCAATACATATCGTATCTAAGAACACTGCCAGGCACGTGAAGTACATTTGTGTGAATTTTAAGAAAACTTGGCGCAGCCGTTTCGGAATGCATAGGGAAACACCTCACACGCAGACACACTTCATTTTATATAACAGTAGATATCTCTCTGTAATGTATGTCGTTGTATATATTTATGAGTATATATTATTTTCTTGTGTTGGTATATATTTATATGTCAATATATTTGATTGTCTAGTGATGAGATTATGAACCGAACATATAACAAAAAAGGATAAAAACGTTCCCTGAATTTTTACATTAGTCAATGAAGAGACAGAACATATCCATCTGTTTTATCTTAATTTGACGGATCCTTTGAAAAAATGCAAATAAATACTTGTGCGACGCGAAACCTTGCTTGTGATTACAGCAACTTATTTACCAATGTTTCCGACATTATCCTATGCTCGAAGCCATTATGATCAGTGGATCGTTCGTCCTCCGCTGACTATCTCTTACATAGAAACAGAGTTCTTCTCATATAATAGTTGATATCCGTCTGTAATGTAGTGACGTTGTATATATGTATAAGTATATACTATCTTCTATTACATATATATATATATATATATATATATATATATTTGGTACTAGCCAGGCTCAACGTTGCTTAACGTCCGTGACCTGACGAGAACCTTTGTGTTAACGTATTTATGCCATATATATATATATATATATATATATATATATATATATATATATATATATATATATATATATATATACTAGCTGTACCCTGCCACGCGTTGATGTGGCTCAAATTGGCGCAATGGAAAAAGTTCCAAAATGAGAAAAAGCATGTTTCTTATAGGTTTAATTTTCCATTTTTCATGGGTACACAGTTTTTGTTGTTCCATTTTCTTAGCTGATATAGAGATTTTCCGGTTTGGTGACTCTTGAATGTAATATAAATGTCCATGTGAAAAAACAGTCAGTGTGTAACTGTAAGGCCCACAATTTTAAAGATTGTTCCCTGTGCTTTGTTGATGGTTATTGCAAATGACAATAAAATTGGAAAGTTCAATTTCTTAAAGTGTAATGATGTATCCGGTGGAATCATAGGAATGCATGGAATGAAGATATATTCATCTGTGAAAGGTCCTGTTAAGATTGTTGTTTCTATGATATTGTTTGTTAATTTTTTTTTTACTGCAAGCTATGTGCCATTGCAAAGCTTGGGTTGGTTTATATTTCACAACATGATAATTAGTACACCAAATTTCAGTTGCAATACATGTGGTGGCATCCCTGGCAAATATAGCTGTTGGATAATTAACCACTTTATCTGCTTTCACAACAGTGTCGATGGATTTGTATTTGACTACCTCACTTGGAATTTTACATCGAATAATAGCGTTAAGTTCATGGGAATCTTTGTATTGACCTGCAAGAATAGCTCATTCACTCAGTCAAATAGAATTCTTATAATTTGAATATCTGCAAAAACCTTTTAAACTAACTATTATTTTGATGAAATAAAATTACAGAAATTACAGAAGTTAAAAGTCAAAGAATTTTGCCCTTAACTCTGATCAGCTGGCACTTTTTCTTACCCAATTTCCCACAAGTGCTGCAAAAGTTTTTGTGCGGATCGAACAGTCTGCAACTGGATATACATATTTTGAGTTAAGTTTAATGTCTTCACATGGAACAAAAAAGTAGAGTATTTGAGGCAAGAATTTTTTTCATCTGCTGGTGTTGATAGAAGAATAACAGGTAACATTTGTCTGAAATCTCATGCAAGCAATATTACTGCATTCCCAAATGGTCTGACATTGCCACGCAAATCTTGCAAGTATCAACCAAGAGCCTCAAGTAATTTTTTGCGTACCATTGTGCATTCATCCTAAACAATAAGTTTGCATTTTTGCAATATTTTCCCCCATATTGGATGTTTTGGAGATGTCGAACATGAGATTTTTGAAAAATTGAATGTTTTAAAGTAGAATAAATAATTCTTCTACTTGGCAGCAAGGTCGCAGGTATTCCTCATGCAGCAAGGGCTAAGGCTATGTCATTTTGTTACCAAATGGCTGCCAAAATCAATTTAATTAGAAAGGTTTTACCAGTTACTTCTGGTGCTGTTCAAGGTAGCAGTAATTTCCAAATAACTTCTATTCTCACAGTCAGTAAATTAGGTGACTAACATAGGATTTATCCATGTTTTGACAATGCCTTATTCACTGTAATTAATTTAGGAGACTAAAATAGGATGAAAGATTAGAGATGGACAGATAGAGATGAAAATATATAGATATAAAAGAGAAAGTGAGAGGAAAATAGAGAAAGAGAAGGAGATAGAGAGATAAAGAGATTAATAGATAAACAGAGAGAGGGGGAGAGTTAGAAACAGAGAGGGATGAGACAGAGGAAAGGAGAGAGATAGAGGGAGTTAGAGAGAGAAAGGGGCTCAAAGAGAGATGGAGAGGGTGATATAGACAGAAAGATTGATTGAGTTAGGGAAAGGGAGAGATGGATAGAGAGAGATATTAAAGAGGAAGAGAGAGGGGGAGAGAAAGAGAAGGTGAACTACACTTCACCGTTTTTTCCTCGTTCAGTAGAGAAGAAATCTTTCGAGACTGAGGCAATTTTAATGTTTTGTTATTATCCAGAGTACCCCTTTTTTTTGGGGGGGGGGCTAGATTTTCCTCACATTAGAAACCGACCGGGTTATCTGTACTTTCACTTAACAAATTAATAAAAGAAAAACATATTGTAAAATTTGAATTTAACATGAAAATACTATTTTAAAAATAGCACGATAACATAAGTGCATAAGTGCCACTTTAGGTACTCCTTGGGCGTTGTGTTCCATGGCGACCAGCATAATTATTTAATATCGCTCCCTTAGCCCCCCCCCTAGTCAAGGCTAATGCATGCGCACGTAACATTTTTTTATTTACTGACGTTGGCTTAGTAACTAAACGATTTATTGATAATTTCGTAACCCTTAAACGCATGCCGGAAGATTTAAATGGGTTCATTATTGTTGTAATGAAAAAGAAGTTTCATTCAACACAAAACCAACAACACATATTAATGATAAATAATTTATTATTCTATTCATTGAAATTTACTAAATTTTAAATAAAAAAGTAAAAAAAAAAGTTAATAAAAAAATAGTTGCTTATGTGCGCATAAAAAACTTGTTTTTTGTTGTTTTTTTTAGATTAGGTCCACCTTGGAATCACCCCCCCAACCTCCTCATCTTAAGGACAGCTTCCGGATTAAACACCACTTTTAGAGAGGGGGCTATTTGAAAAATTTAAGTGATATTTGTTGTCAGCATACCCACCCGAAAATACTATTAAAGAAAGGAGGGGTTCAGTGCCCGTGGCAGAGAAGTAGATTTATTTATCAATAAAATTTGCGGAAAAGTAAATTTATGTATCAATAAAAGTCGTCATTGTAAAAAGAAATTTGTGGAGGTGGACCTAAATGTGAATATTTCCCCAAAAAATTATCCCGAAGTTTATTGCAAAAACGTTTTGTTTTCGCACTATTCAACAATTTGTTCATCCGCGCATGTAATTTAAAAAAATATTTGTAAAAGTGAAAAGTTATCAGTAAATGATTTAGTTTTTTTTTTAATTTATTTTTTTTCGTACATTAGGTCCACCTCCACAAATGTTAAGAACGGCTTTCAGAATAAACACCCTCAACCTCTCCATGTTAACAACGGATTTCGGAATAAACACCATTTGGGGGGGGGGATATTAAAAAAAAAGTCGATAAAAGTCGTCATTTAAAAAGAAATTTAAAATCAAATGTTTGTAAAAGTGAGAAATTATTAATAAATGCTTAGTAACATTTTTCGGTGCTAATGCAGAGAGTGATCCGCGCTATTTTTTAAATCGTGTTTTTTTTATTCAATTGCAAGGTTAAAGTACAGAATAGGTACAAAACACCCTCCCCTCCCCATGTTAAGAATGGCTTTTTAAATAATAACGTTATTATTTCAGCATGGATCATTCTCTGCGTGAGTACCCATTTTTCTTTTAATATTCATAAAAAGTAAAACTTTTTTCAAAATAAATAAAAAAATAAATGTTTGTAAATGTGACAAATAATCGTTTAGTTACGGCAACGTCAGTAAATAAAATATGTTACGTGTGGGGTGAGGTGGGGGACTAAGGGAGCGACTATTATTTTTTTCTGCTGGTAACCATGGAACTCAACGCCCAAGGCGTACCAAAATGTATTTTTTTTTGTCAAATAAATAAATTTCAAGCAATTTTTGCAATAAATAATAGATAGCAACTTCGTTAATTTTACGACTCGCCCCAGCATATTATAACCACCCTAACTTCCTCATGTTAAAACGGCTTTCGGAATGAACATTTAAAATTTAAGTAAAAATAGTAGAAAGAGGTTTACATTATTCTGTTTTCTATATGATAAAAGTAAGGGTTTTATCTTTCTGGAAAAAAAAGTTACTCATAAATAATGGATTTTAATAAATGTAATTTCGTTTTAAAAAACAACAACAACTTGATTTTTCGGCCATTTTTGGCGGTGCAACAAAAAAACTCAAAAAGCAATCGACAAACTTTTTTGGCCTTATATAATAAAGAAAAAATGTGTAAATTAAAAAATTTGGAAGATAAACAAATGAATTATGTTTTTTTGTTGTTTTTTTTTTACTTATCGAGTTAACAGAAAATGAAATCTTTCGTCAATTCGTGGCTGTGAAATGAATCAAACCGGAAGTTCAGTTTTATCAACAGAACAGATTCGCAGTCACGGCTAAAAAATATATTTATTTTATTTAATATTTTAATAATTCGCGAGGTAAATTTATTTTAATAACATAAAACATACCTCGACTCTAAAGATGGGTTGTCTGATAATTTAAAATAAATTGGTAACGTAGAAATATGGTTTTATTCATTTAGAACGAACCAACTTTACATTTTTATATATATACTAGCTGTACCCGGCCACGCGTTGCTGTGGCTCAGTTTGTTAAAATGGAACACATGTGAAAGTAGAGAAAAGTTTGATTCTTTTTTCAAGAGAATGTACAAATTATTTATTTTCTTTTTAACAGATGTTAAGAAAATAAACAGAAAAATACTCCCATCATTAATTATGCAAAAAAAAAAATAAATAAATAAAATGTTGATTCAGTGTTTCAATATGCTTATAAATTACGATAAAACTTGCTGAGTATGCACTGTTTTACGGTTGTTGTAAAAATGGAACGGAAACTTAAATTTCGCTTCATTTTAATCTTTCTTAATTTTTTTAATTGTGCCCCCCCCCCAAACGAATATAATCGAAACAGTAACATTCAACAATTGTACTTTATGTTTATAAAACACAAAAGGGGTGTTTGTATTACTGTACACATAGATTCGAAAAAGTTGTCAAAAAACAAATATATAACAAATAAATGTTATCAAAGGCAAGATAAGTTACTTTTCTGCCAAACTGGATATATTTTTTATGTTTTTATTCAATGTAACATATTTATTCAGCTCGAAAAACATACAGTGTTTACCGATGTATTCGAAAATTCAAGATGGCGTCTCACACCCTCTTTAACACCGTAAGTATGGAAAAAAGGTGTTATAAATAAAAAACTATACAAAATACTATTAAAAACCCGCCGAATATATGTCAACCTATGTCAAGGTAACATATATTGAGCGAGTTTTTAACAGTATTTTATCCGGTTTTTTATTTATAACATCTTTTCCCACACTTACCGTGTTAAAGAGAGAATCAGACGCCATCTTGAATGTTCCAATACATCGGTAAACACTGTATTGTTTTCGAGCTGAATAAACATGTTAAATTGAATAAAACACGAAAAATATATCCAGTTTGGTAGAAAAGTAACTTATCTTGCCTTTGATAACATTTATTTGTTATATATTTCTTTTTGGACAACTTTTTCGAATCTATGTGTACAGTAATACAAACCCCACACAATATTTATTAAAAAAAAAAATTTTTTTTAAGTTAATAACGAAAGGGAAATAATTCCATTTTTAAATGAAAAAGTCAGTTTACCTGACTTACTGTATTAATGTTCTTTTTTTAAGCAAGAAAAAAAAGGTAAATATCCAGATACGCTACTACAGAACACTGACCACTCTAATTTGTTTTTTATAGGTAATTAAGGTCGCTGACAACGAATCTGATAGTCAAACTTGGGGCAAATTTACCGTTTGCATGGTATTTACCCCTGAACCCACGAACTTCTTTCCACCATTTTGCAGCATCCGTTTATGCTACGCGCATGCA
>NC_136527.1:172360863-172618363 GCF_053919585.1 Euprymna scolopes
CACTCTTTATCTGCGTCTAAACCTGAACGTAGATTTCGTGAACAAAGTTTCTTTCTTAGAACTGCATGCCTGTGGAACTCTCTTCCGTTTGCCTGTTTTCCAGCTGACTACAATTTGGTAGTCTTCAAGTCCAACGTAAACAAATTCTTGATGAACTGTCCCCTAAAGTAATCCAATTTACCAAATTTCCAGTATTAACAATTACTACGATATTATCCCATTGTCTACTGTACACTCTTTAACCCTTATCCTCGAGTGGCCTCCGGGCCTTGATAAGTGGTGACTCTTGTGTAAAAAAAAAAATGCTCGCAGCCATTATGGTCAGTGAATCGTCCTTCCTCAGCTGACTAACGACTGTCGAATCCTCTCTGACTACCAACTATTTACTAATTTCTACATGTCTCTCATTACGGACTGTTTCACTGTATCACAACTCATCAGGGCTGTTACAGAAGCCAAGATTGAAACTCAACCGCTTAAACGACAATCAGCGCTTCCGACGGTTACGCTATTCGACTGCTGCTATGACGGCTTGTGAATTAACAATGTTTAAACATTGTCCAAACGCCTAAGCTCTATTTATTTCTTAAGCTCTGTTTATTTACATAAAGATTGGCATCGCTTTATACGTCAGTGGCCATTTGTTTATCACTTCACAATATGCTCAACTCAATATAGCGAGCATTAAATTCATCAACATAAAGTATATTTTCGCTGTATCACAGCTCATCAGTGCAGCTAGACAAGCAACTACCTCAACACTTCTATAACAGACATGTGAATTAACAACGTTCAAACTTTGTCCAAACGCTTAAGCCCCATTTGTTTACACACAGATTGTTCTCGTCTTCTGACTGTGTACTGAAGTTCTATACAAAACTCTTCTGTCAATGTTTGGTAAACAGATTTAAAAATTAGTATATAAAGGATTTGACTGATGGAACAAATTCGGTTGGGTATTTAGCAAGTAAAAATAATTGCCAAGGTGTTAAAATGGAAAAAAACAAAAATTACAATTCATAGGTAATAAATTTATAAAGTAAAATTAATTGCTAAGGTGTTCAAATTAAAAAAAATATATATATTGACAATTCACATGTATAAAGCAGATTAAATTGCCTTTCCATGCATGCGTAAATATACATTTATACTTTAAGATGCTTTGCTTTCTATTCAAGTTGATGGTACCCGAGTCATGTTTTTGTTAACTTTTGTAATCACTATTATAATATATATCGGGTACAATAATGCCTCTATAATATTAAATCACCTATGAAAACGAACCTCCTAAATTAAAAATTTGAATAATTATCTTAGCTCGAATGTAAATTAATATTAAGCCGACTTTACAAATTGATAAAAGTTAATTATTGGATTTTAATTATAAAGGTAAAGCTCCATTATTCGAACTCGAGATAGATAACGACAAACTTCCACCCATTAATATGGGAGGGGAGATTATCATCAAAAGTGTCCTGAATTGATAACTTAGCACCGGACTTACTACTTAGATATAAATAAGTCACTTGTACACATTTCCCTCCCCCATTTTTTTAAAATGGAGAGTAGATAATACAGTGGGTGTGTTATCGGCAGCTCCAGTAACTCTCGCTTCTCCTTTTTTGTCCCTCGGTTAAATGAGTGATTTTTCTGACAAAGGGTGAAGAAAAAGCTGCTTAAAGGTCGGAAATACTTGGTGAACAGTAGTCTGAGATGTCGGAAATTTTTCTGTCTCTATGTCTGTCCTTATGGCCATGTCACTAATAAGGGTGCTGGAGGTAAACGTTTTGTCTGGGCTGACGTTATCCGCCTGATAGTCAGGGACCCGAACCTTGGATTAACCACTAAGGAGGCTTTCCTATTAGCAGGCGCAAAGTACTGGGACTGCTGTATTGCTATTTGGTGAGTGGATCTAGACCATGCATAGTCTCTGGTGGGGCCTCTCGATGCCATACTAGTGGGTAATTGTTACGGCTTTACCTTTTCGTGTGCTACAAAAAAAATCCTGTCTTTTTCTCTCTTCATTTCCCTCTCTGTACTGCTCTAACCAAATATGCCGACTTGTTCCACAAATCCCAAAACCTCACCATGAAATGTCTCCAGAAAAAAACTCGAATAAACCTAGAACCCCATCTTCCAACGTGAACCCCTACTACCAGGTCTCCTTCTCCAACATCAGGCGTCTACGTTCCAACCTTCCAGAGGTTGAAACCATATTACAGGAGACGAAACCGAACATAATATTTCTAAGCGAAACTGGAATAGGGCCGACCACTTCCCTAGATGAGTTTATAATTAATGAATAATCCAATTTAACAGCTAAATCTGACCCCCAAGATCGCCATGGGCATGGAATATGTGCCTACAGTAAAGATGGCAGAAGATATCTCACTACTGATGCAATTCTCTATCTATATAAAAGCCAAGTACGTCAAAGGATGGAATACCGCTGACATATCTGGCCAGGAGCTGCTAAAAACAGCCTACCCTGCCTTGATAGAGTACAAAATAGACTTCGTGGCTTAGTGGGGGATGCCCTTTTCTTTTCCCTGAAACCTCTCTCCCACAGGAGAGACGTTGCGAGCCTATCCTTGTTTTATCGTTATTTCCATGGCAGGTGATCGTCTTAACTCCAATCTCTGGTCCCCCTCGCCAATCTTTCACGAAAAACACCCGTCTAGCTGAATCCACTGTGAAAAATTTCCCCCACTCTATATCTGTGCCTAAATCAAAACGTGGATTCCATGAACAAAGCTTCTTTCTTAGAACTCCACGCCCGTGGAACTCTGTTCCGTCTGCCTGCTTCCCACCGGACTACAACTTGGCTGTCTTCAAGTCCAACGTTAACAAATTCCTAATGAACCGCCCCCTTAAGTAAACACTTTATCAAATCTCCACACTAACGTAATGTACTTGCAATAACCCTTATCCCTGAGTGGTTTCCGGGCCTTGATAAGTGGTGACCACTGTGTAAAAAAAATGAAATCTGCGTGAACTAAAATATCATATTTAAGCGTAGTTTACGACCGGGACACGCCGGGCAGCATTACAATGTATTTATTAGGTATAAAAATCGCAATTAAAATTGTCGTTATAAGAATAATGAATACGAAATCTGCATAAATTAAAATATATTTAAACGTATTTTACGACCGGGAAAGTTTGTATGATTAACAAAAACATGACTTTGTTTTTTTTAAACGTTTTTAACTTAGCTTTGTCCCCCCTGAAAAATTTAGCTACAAACATTCATTAGTCCAACAATCCTATTCACTGGTGCCATTTTTTTTACATAAATTAAACATTGCCAATCGTACCTGCCTATCTCATCTTTTAGTCGTGCCGACTTGCAATGCAAAGGCAAATTTCGTGACAGTGTTGTTGTTGTTGCCGACTGTTAACATATAACTAACGCAGAACAAAGATATCTTAATTTTATTCGTTTATTTTTTTTAATTTAGCATTTTTATGACTTGATTTTTAAACGTTTTTAACTTGGCTTTTTTTTCTTCATGAAAAATTTAGCTACAGACGTTTATTAAAGTGCAGCAACCATATTTATCGGTGCCATTTTTACATAAATATAACATTGCCCATCGTGCCTGCCTATCTTATCTTTCGATGGTGGCGAGTCCCAGTGCAAAAGCCAATTTCGTGACAATGTTGTTGTGTTGACCGTTAGCATATAACTAATGCAGAACAAAGAAATCTTACTTTTATTCGTTTTTTTTTACCTTTAATTATTTTCGTCTTTTGAATGGACAATACGTTGCAAACATCATCGGAAAACGTTTACTCATACGTAATTAACGAACTTTTAAGAATTTACAACGTTTCATTATAATCGTTTTTCGTTTTTTTCTTTTAATCTTTTTTAATCTTTATATCTTATTTTAATTTTTCAATATTCGTTCAGTCGTTTTTTTTTTTAATCCACGTTTCAATCGTGTTTTTGATTTAAACATTTTTAAAAGCTTTTTCTTAATGATTTGGACACGCAGAATCGAATTTGTATGAATTTACCAAAAGAATTCTAAGGTACCAAACACAATTGACAGTCTTAAACAAAAAAAGAAATCATCCAATTTTCAAGGGTTTTTTTTTTTTCGTATTGAATTGCTTAGAAGTAAAGGTAAGTTTTTATTTTTTTTTTATATTTTATTTTATTTCCTAACAATTAACAATTTAATGCATTTAAAATAAGATTTTTTTTATTTCTATGAAAATTTTGATTTCCTTTACCAGATCTTGCGTTTACCAAAAATTTTTAAAAATTTAATGGTAAAGAAATTTGGGTTTGAATTACTGTACACATAGATTCGAAAACGTTGAAAGAAATTTGGTACTCGTGCAGAAACTGATCCGCGCTATTTTTTAAATCGTATTTCCAAGTTTAATTAAAGTTGGGTCTAAAGCAGAGAGTAATCCGGACGTAAATAATAACATTATTTTTTTAAAAAGCCATTCTTAACATGGGGAGGGGAGGGTGTTTTGTACCTATTCTATACTTTTAACCTTACAATTGAATTAAAAAAAAAATGCATCATAAAACTTTAAGGTACTAGTGCAGAGAGTGATCCGCGCTATTTTTTAAATAGTATTTCCAAGTTTAATTAAAGTTTTGTGATGTTTTTTTTTTATTCAATTGTAAGGTTAACGTATAGAATAGGTACAAAACACCCTCCCCTCCCCATGTTAAGAATGGCTTTTAAAATAATAACGTTATTATTTACGTCCGGATCACTCGCTGCTGCAGTGCTGCACTAATTCCAAAGTTGTAATTTAATTTGTAAGGAATAAAAGGGTTGTTAATATTTGTTCAATTTTGAATCAATTTATAACACGAAGTGATTTTGATTTTCCCATTAAAATTGAAAATAATAGCAATATTTTTAATACTAAATTGCTTTCTATAAATTCATGTACACATTTTGGGCGACCGGTTTAAAATAGTAAACGTATAAGTGGCATTAACAGTCGGCAGCCATTTTGAGTGGAAAATTACACATTTACCAAATAAATTTCTAATACTAGTGCAGAGAGTGTTTTGTACCTATTCTATACTTTAACCTTACAAGTGAATAAAAAATACGGTATTCCGGCATAAAGCTCGAGACAATAGTCTCTAACCCCCTTTCACAACAAAAGGAACTAATTTCCCTATACACCGCTTTTGGTTACTATGGGAACAGCTAATTTTTGTGATGATTCGATTTTTAATAATAAACACATTTTATTATTTTAAATATTAATATTTATTTTTAATAATAAACACATTTTATTTTATTTTAAATATTAATATTTATTTTTAATAATAAACTACACTGATTAATATCCCAAAAACTACTTTTTTTGTGACAAATTTAAATGCGCTTGCTTGCATGTATAGAAATGGCCACCACCACCACCGATAACAAAGAATTACATTGCTTAATATGAATACTGAGAATACTCCAAAAAACACAGGTCAGCTGCTGCAGGTATAACATCATCAACAATTTTCTCCATAAGTGCAGCACTGCAGCAGAACGCGTACGATTTTTCGATTAATTAGCGGCAGTACTAATAATTTGTGCGGGTTTTCAGATCAAATAATTTAAAAAAAAATCAACAATAATAATAAAAAAAAAATCGACAATAATAAAAAAAAATCAACAATAATAAAAAAAACAAAATAGATTTTATTGGTTTATTCCTCGAATCACAAAAATTAATAAATAAAAAATCCTGTATATTGTAGGCTACAATAAATGTTTGAAGCCAAATCTTTCAGCAAAAAAGGCCAAATTCAAAGACAAAACCACATTTTTTAGATAAAAAAAAGGCCAAAAAAGTCAAATTTTAACTTTTTCTTTAATAATTACTATTAAACAAATATTGTTTTACTTTTAAAATGTCCTGTATATTGTTTATTATTAAAAATCGAATCATCATTATTATCATTCATCATTATTATTAAAAATCGAATCATCACAAAAATTAACTGTTCCCATAGTAACCAAAAGCGGTGTATAGGGAAATTAGTTCCTTTTGTTGTGAAAGGGGGTTAGAGACTATTGTCTCGAGCTTTATGCCGGAATACCAAAAATACATCATAAAACTTTAATTAAACTTGGAAATACGATTTAAAAAATAGCGCGGATCACTCTCTGCACTAGTACCACAACTTTCGAGTACTTACACAAAATACAGGCCGTGCTGAAATAATTGCGTTATTTAGAAACCCATACTTAACATAGGGAGCGGTGGCTAAAAAAAAAAAGCTATTCTGTAGTTTCATCTATAATTTAATGAACAACAGATACCATAAAAATTGAATGTAACCTAGAAATAAGAAAAATTAGTACGAAAAAAAAAACTGACTCGAACTAAGTGTTTCTAATTATTATAATGATAAACAATTGTTTTTTAGTAACAAAATCTGTTTTTTTCTGCCATTAAATCGAATAATAATCGATGATAACAATCGTTTAACGCAATTCTGCAACAACACAACGTTGTGAACCACAAATCAAATGTTGAACATTCCGACCATTCAACATTACACACAAACTGCATAGAAGGAAATTGGAGTTCATGTAATCCGTATGATAAGGGGCAAATACCCAAGAAATATTCTTAGAATTTTTATGGTGCCTTCATATATATGTGTGTGTATATACATACATAAGGTATAATCGTAAATGAAATGTATATATATATATAATTCATTTACGAATATATCTTATGGAGTGTTAAAATGTTTAAGCTGAAAAAAATTGTTCATAAAACAGTGTATAGCATAGAAGCCAACAAACAAAGAAAAAAAGTTTTTAAAAATTCAAACAAAGAAACAAAAAATGTTACCAAAGGCAAGATCAGTTACTCTTTTATCTATCTGGATAAGCTTTGAATTTTTAACGTATTATGAAGTTTTATTCCGTTCGAAAAAAAAAAAAAAAAAAAAAAGTGCCGAGTTGCAGAGTTAAAAAGAAAATATGACCAGCAAGAAATGCCTTATTTGAAATGTCATTACTGGCTTAAAACTCTACAAATAAACTAAATACTGAAAGAAATTGATCCAATAAGTGTCACCGTGAAATTAATTGGATAAATAAGTATATTGCTTTGTTTTCGTGATTTAAGCGATTATCGAGACTTCCCAGTTAAACGATTGCATGTCGGCAATCTTCTCGTCCTAACTTACCAAATCGGCACTACTTGTGTTTCAGATTAAATAGACGCTTTAAAATATGTACAATCACAAAACTTATTCAGGTAGGTAACAGAATAATTTATCTTGCCTTTGGTAACATTAATTTGTCATATATTTGAATTTTTTTTTATCCATTTTTCGTTTGTGGGGGTTTCTATTTTTCTAGTTTTTTACAGCGGAAAAACACGTTTTTATGAGAGCGTGTTCAAGCAGACATCTTGTTTTGTTTTTTTCAAATTTTGTTTGAATTTTATAAACACAACGGGGAGATAACTCCATGTAAAGCGCCGATACTCCCTCCCCATCTTTAATGCTAGCTTTTCTTAATAAAAATCGAACCTTTTGCTTGGTATTATAACATTTTTTTTTTTCGCTGTGAAAAAAAAAATAAAAATAAATAAATAAAAATACTTGATAAAATTAAGTGAAATTCTTCTCCGGAGAACTTCGTTCCATAACGCATACGTACAATATAACCTTTTTTCCGATATTTTCCTTTTTTAATGTCTTGACTAAACTGTACAAGTGCCCAAATTAATTGGGGAAATACGGCATTACGCTGAGGTGTAAAAAAAAAAAAAAAAAAAAAAAAAAAAAAAAAAAGTATAATATGATTTTTATTTTTTTTTCGGAAAAACGCTGTTTATGAAGAGACAGATTTAATAATAACTTTGGCTTTCTTTTACTTTGGCATCCCCGTTGTTCTGAGATACTGGGAACATGGCGGTGTATGCGAAAATTTCTGTCATCGGCAATGTTTTAAAGTCAAACGACAATGAAAAAAAAAACGAGATGTTATTTTTTTTTGAAATTACAAACTTTATTCGAACTTTTAAACAAACTTTTACATACATAAAAATAGACTTTATAAACCTTTTATAATATAAAATTTTAACGTTTATTTAACCAAAATATATGATGAAAAATCGTCCCCGTATTTTGCACACACTGAAGAAAAACTTTTTTTTTTTACAGAAAGTAATGGCGACACTGTATGAAAAACAAATAATTCATGAATATATTATATGGAATACGTCATTACTATGAGGTGTAATAAATAAATAAAATAAAGTATATTATGAAGTTTTTTAATTCGTTAAAATGCTGTTTATGAAGAGATAGATTTAATAATAACTTTAGCTTTGTTTTACTTTGGCATCCCCGTTCTTCTGAGATACTTTGGACATGGCGGTGTATGCGAAAAATTCGGTAAAACTATACAAACACCGTGACAGCGAATTAACCCTACCCCTAACCCTAACCCTAACCCCTAACCCTAACCATAACCATAACCCTAACCCTAACCCTAACCCTAACCCTAAACCCTAACCCTAACCCTAACCCTAATCCTAACCCTAACCCTAACGCTGTCACGGTGTTTGTATAATAATACCAAAAATTCGTCCTCGGCAATGTTTTAAGTCAAAAGTCAATGTTAGTTTTATTCAAAAAAAAAAAAAAAAAAAAAAAAAAGAGATTTTTTTTTTTTTTTTTTTTTTCACTTGCCTTACAAATTTTATTTGAACTTTTAAACAAAATTTCACATTCATAAAAAATAGACTTTATACACCTTTTATAATATAAAATTTAAAAATTTATTTAACCAAAGTATATGCTGAAAAATCGTCCCCGGTTTTATCATGTCGCAGTAATATCCAAAAATTACGAAAAAAAAAACCGAAATTAATTTACAAAAAAACAAGGAACTTGCACAGTTTAATCAAGACATTAAAAAACTAAAAAAAAATATGGCATTTTTTTTAGTTTGCCGACCCCTCGGCATTCATCTTTATTTTGTTGACTTTTATAAATTTTCGGGTACATTGAGAAAGAATATCGCATTCATTTTTTGCGCAAAAAAGTAGTTATCAATATTTGAAGACATTTAGTATCCAACGTAATCACTATTGTTTTGCTGACGGCCATCTTGTTCCCGTTTGGGAAAAAACGCCAAAAAGAGCCAAAAGGGCCAAAACATGGCCCAAAAACATTCTTCGGCTTCAGGGCCAAAATGACCCCCCTCACCCTCACCCTCACCCTTCCGTACATTTTTCAGCTTCCCGATATCGAAACCGACATTTTCTTTCACTTTCTTAATTATATTATTATTTTCACTTTTCTTTCTAATCTGCGCGCACGCGCGTAGTCACTTGACGTTTCACTAAGTTCATGAATACATGGCGGACATTTTAAATGACAAGAAATATTTTTCATAAAATAAAAAGTCTTCACCTCATTTAAAAATAAAAATATTGCTGTCGGTAAGTTTTCACGAGCGGTTATGTTTTTTTTTTTTTTTTTTTTTTTTTTTGGAGGGGAGGTATTCCATTATAGAACTTGTATAGGTTAATAGGTGCTTCTGCGGTTTAATTAACCGTTTTTCCATAAGTCACGCGCCGACCTTTATCGAGTAGAATACTATTCAACATTTCACAGAATTTCTCTGTTTACATTTGGGGGAGGCGGTGGAGGAGTGGGGGCGGCTGTGCTTTGGCCACCAAAAAGAACGAAAAACATAAGATATGCTTTTGTAAACCACTTGTGAAAACTTCATTCTTTTTTTTTAATCAAGTAAAAGGGGTTAATACCATGCAAACTTTAAATTTGCAACGGATTTGATCTTCAGGTTTGTGGCCAGCAACATCGAATATCCCTAAAAACAAACAAATTAGTGGTCTGTGGTAGTGAAAGGTAATATTTACTTTTTAATTTGTTTTAATAAATATCATTATTTATATTAATAAATTAAAAGGTAAATTAAAATTAAAATAAATTAAAATTATTCTAAATACTGTTTTTAATTTGTGGTGGTGTCTTTACGGTCTTTCCTTTCGCTCAAGATTTCTTGGAATTTACCCCCCCCCCTCGAATAAACCTTCTTTTTTTTGCGTCAACACAAGTGGCAGGAAAGGGAGGATTCCAGTTACATGTGACAGATTTAGCCTTTTTTTTTTTTTTGCCTTTTTTTTTTTTTTTGCCTTTTTTTTTTTTTTTTTCGCTATTGGAAAACAAGATGGCCGCCATTAAAAATGATAAGGATTACGTTGGATACTGAATGTCTTCAAATACGGATAACTACGTGTTTGCGCAAATAATAAATGCGATATTCGTTCTCAGCGTACTCGGAAACTTTTAATAGTCGACAAATTAAAGGTGGATGCCGAGGGGTCGGTAAACTAAAACTTTACCAAAAATATATTGTACGTACTCGTTATGGAATAAAGTTTTCATGCAAAAAAAAAATCACTTAATTTGATTAAGTAGTTTGTTTTTTCTTTCCAAGGAAAATCAAATTTTAATGAGATCGATCGGGTAGCGACCAACTCCTACTCCCCCCCCCCGAGTTAGGAGAAGAAAAGCCAGGGGGAGATAACTCCAATCTCCGCTTGAAGATTGTCAAAATTTGACGAGATTATTTTGAAACATGAGCAGAAAAAATACTTAGATAAATATTTTAGGGTTTTTTTTTCACTTTTTTTTACAGAACTTTGTATCATTTTTTAAAATTCTTTTTTCATTTTGTCATTTGTTAATCAATCTTTTGTTTAAAGGCACCCCCTACTCGTGCCCGTAAACAGCCAAATGGCAACGATGGATCGATCTCATTAAAATGTGATTTTCTTCTGTAAAAAAAACTACTTAATCAAATTTAGAGAATTTCTTTCGGGGAACTTCATTCCATAACGGCTACATACAATGTTATTTTTTCAATATTTTCATTTTTTAATGTCTTGATTAAACTGTACAAGTACCAAAACAAAATTTCGAAGTGAATAAAGTTCTGCTAAAATTAGTTATATATATATATATATATATATATATATATATATATATAACTATTTCATTTATTCACATAAATTTACTATACGAAAGTATAGATTTGTGCGTAAACTTGAAGTATTTACTTCAAAAGTGCTCAATACGTAGGTAGAGCTAGTTAGTAATTTATAAATAAGCCTGACGAATCCTATAGTTGGATGAAACGCAGAATATTCAGTGTAGCTTAATCGCCATATACATTTTATAAATTACTATATATATATATATATATATATATATATATATATATTATAGCTTAATGTAAAAGGAAAAGAGAGAGATCAATTCCACAAAAGAGACTTATCCAGATAATGTCAAGCTCACTAGTAATTATTGGAGCTTATACAATAGGACAAAAAGATTATGAAATTAATACACAAAACTATATATAGTAGATATAGAATGGATCATTTATTGAATAATGGAATACAGGCAAAATTTGGGGGATAGAAGGGCCTCTATATGTCAGGACATTTTGAAGAATATTGCTTCTCATCAGAAGAGTAGAGAAGGTGCTAGGTAGCATAGGGGAGATGCGGCGTCTAGCGTAAGGTTCATTAGGGATGAAAAAAATTAAGAGGAATTATAGAATGTTTGGGGAAGCTTTATTGACTTCTAAATAAATAAGAAGCTTATTATATATAGTATGATATACAAGAATATATATGGTTTTTAACATAGTATTGAGATTAAGGGGTATATGTATTATGGTAAAGTAGGAGGTGTATTGTTGCTTTGTGGTAATTTATTTTAATGGTTTGTGGGGTATCTATTTTCTATGGAGAGGGCAATTTTGATTAATTGGGGGGGGGGGTATGTAAAGTTGTAAAACTGAAAGGTAATATGCGGCAATATATTTATAAGTTCCTACTGTTATGATGTAGAGAGTATGATCATAAGGGGGCAGTCGGAGATTAGGATGGTAATGACTATGAGTGCGTATAACTTGATGTAAAACGTTAAGTGTACATATTGATGTTAAAATGGGGGAGTAAGGAAACCATAGCTACTTATGAGAGTGGTAAAATATATACCAAATAATAACAGGTAAATTTTAATAGTACGAAAGATAATAGTAAAATAGTAATGACAAATATAATAATAGTAGTAATAATAAAGTTGAAAATAAATTAGATGTAAAATTAGAACAAATTAATATTAGGAAAAATAAAATAAAATAAATAAGATAAAAATAAAGGCAAAATTAAAAGTAAACATTAAAAATAAACATGGGATATAATGTTACCAATAGTTGTGGTAAAATTAAATTCCATTTTACTGTTAATAACAGTGAAGATGGAGATAATGGTAGCAACGATGGGAGTGATAATAATGATATCAATTATAATGATGATTATAATGATAATTATGACGATGAAAACAGTAATAATAACAATAGAAATAGCGTTAAAAACAGTGCAGTAACAAAGGCAGTAAAAACAATACTTCTACCACTACTTCAACATCACCACCACTATTACCAATAATAATAATGTAAATATTGTTAATACTAATAGTATTAACAGTATTTACACTATTATTCTTGGTAATAGTGGTAGGAAAATTTCTTAACTATTTAATTTATTTCTCAAATACTAGACTACATCTTCAAATTCTAGATTCTATTCAAATATTTATTTTTTGCTTAGTTGTTGTTTCTTATGAATGAACAGAAGTTAAAAAGGTTCATTTGAATAAAATATTCATTAAAATATTGTTCATCCCCTGCTGGTTATGTTAATCATTTAATTAAAATTCTTTTTATTTTTAAGTTTTTTTTGTTTTCAATTTTAATCTTTCTTGTACATTTGCCATGAAAGGGAGACAACTTCTCATAGTCAGTTTTTAATTTTTCCATTTTAATTTTGCTTTGCTTTTAACTTCTGTATTACTGAAAGGGAGATAACTTTTTATAGTCAGTTCTTACCAATTTATCATTTCCATCTGAATTTTGCTTTATTTTTTAAATTCTGTATTACTGGTTTTAGCCTAATTTTAAATTAATAATACTAACATTATCTTTTAATACACACACAGATATATATATATATATATATATATATATATATATATATATACCAATTTATCGAAGGTCCCTGTTTTTCTATCTTATTTTACTTCATTTTCTATTAAATTATTAATACTAACATTATCTTTCTTTTTATTTCTCATATATATATATATATATATATATATATATTCCTTTTCGTTTGTGGCGTCAATGGGGTCAGGGTAGTCTGAGGGAGTCTCATTGACTCAAACAGATAGCTGTTTGTAGCGACCATATGTAACTGTTTACCCTCAAATAAATAAATATATAATGTGCTTCATAATTATGTTTAATCTTTTTTTATACAATGATTTATATATAAATATATATACACACATATATATATATATATATATATATATATATGTGCATATATATTATATAGATGACTTTTTATCTTCAATATTTACCAATTTATCGTTTCTATCTTAATTTTGCTTTGTTTTGTATTACTAGTCTTCGCCTAATTAAAAAGAAATTAATTCAAACTTTATCTGCTTAATAAATTTATCTCTCTCTCATATATATATATATATATATATATATATATATATATATATATGTGTGTGTGTGTGTCATAGCATGTTTATTGTTTTTACATTATAATTTACCTTTGAACATGTCGTAATCAACGGTTGTATTGTGGCTATAAAGTCCGACAATGAAGAAACTCCAAACCGGATGTTTTGTCAGGATTTACTCTGACTCTTTTTACCTTGCCTTTAGTTAAGAATCAACAAAGCAGCAGAGTGGAGCTATTCGTTTATAGCTGATGAATATTATTAGAATATTAAAATATTTCAAATTTTTACAAAGAAAGTCTGAAATATTCATCGTAGCTATGATTGTATCAATATAAAATCAACCTGCTGACCATTGCTGAGAAGATAAGCTGTTCAGTTTAGTTTATGGGACAGAATAAAGAGGGTAAGAATAAAAAAAGCAAACATGCCAGAAAAGTCAAAAGAAATGCATCATCTGATGATTATTGAAGTCTCTTGTTCAAGAACGAGGGTACATTCAATCAAGAGACCGTACAGATCTTATATATGATGAAAAGCAACAAAAACAATCAGATATTTTATGATAATAACAACTTAAGTGTTTTTTCTTAAAGATTATGTTTGTATCAATATAAATGATATCCTATCATAGTTATGATTTTATCAATATAAAAGATATTTATCATAGTCATGATTGTATCAATATAAAAAAATATCATAGTCATGATTGTATCAATATAGATGATATTCATCATAGTTATGATTGTATCAATATAAAAGATATTCATCATAGTTATGATTGTATCAATATAAAAGATATTCATCATAGTTATGATTGTATCAATATAAATATATTCATCATAGTTATGATTGTATCAATATAAAAGATATTCATCATAGTTATGATTGTATCAATATAAAAGACATTCATCATAGTTATGATTGTATCAATATAAAAGACATTCATCATAGTTATGATTGTATCAATATAAAAGATATTCATCATAGTTATGATTGTATCAATATAAAAGATATTCATCATAGTTATGATTGTATCAATATAAAAGATATTCATCATAGTTATGATTGTATCAATATAAAAGATATCCATCATAGTTATGATTGTATCAATATAAAAGATATTCATCATAGTTATGATTGTATCAATATAAAATATATCCATCATAGTTATGATTGTATCAATATAAAAGCGAAATCTCTCAATAATTCTTCTTTAAAAGTTTGTCGAATTCCATAACGATAGAAATGTTTAAAAATATTTTAATATAAATTACTACAAATAATATTGGCAATAAATAATAAAAGTTAATGTAATTTATTTTTTATTGCAGATGTTCCTGCTTGAACGCTTGTTTTAAATCCAATTATGTCTATATTTTCTTTAATATTTGCTACAGATAAAATCGTATTCGTGTTTGGAAGATATAAACTGACATCTGTGGCAAAGATATATCTCAAGTTTTTATATTTATCAGTAAAAAGTCTAAATAATTGTGATTTTTGTTTCACAAAATGATAATTACTAAAATATTGTTGTTTAGTATGTGACTTTTCGTCTTCTCTAAAAAGCAACATATTAGAAAATCCTTATTCTTGTACGATATGTGGATCGATTTTTTCACAGGAAGAAAATCTAATACAGATTATGATAAGGCACTCTGGGGATTGGCGTGAAATTGTTTGTCTGATAAATCAAATTCAGTAAAACATATGAGAACTTACACTGCAGAAATACCATATTCTCGTGAACAATGTCAATATTCACGTACTAAGAAACCAAATCTAGCGATGCATATGAGTACTCACACTGGAGAAAGGCCATATTCTTGGGAACAAAGTCAATATTCTCGTTATGAGAAACCAAATTTAGCGACGCATATGGGTACTCACACTGGAGGAAATCCATATTCTCGTGAACAATGTCAATATTCACGTTTTGGGAAATCAAATCTCGCGATGTATATGACTACTCACACTGGAGAAAAGCCATATCCTTGGGAACAATGTCAATATTCTCGTTATGATAAACCAAATCTACCGATGCATATGAGTACTCACACTGGGGAAAATCCATATTCTCGTGATGAATGTCAATATTCACGTTCTGAGAAACCAAATCACGCGATGTATATGAGTACGCCCACTGGGGAAAAGCCATATCCTTGGGAACAGTGTCAATATTCACGTTATGAGAAACCAAATCTATCGATGCATATGAATAGTCACACTGGGAAAAGCCATATTCTCGTGAACAATGTCAATATTCACGTTTTGAGAAAACTAATCTACCGATGCATATGAGTAGTCACACTGGGGAAAATCCATATTCTCGTGAACAATATCAATATTCACGTTCTGAGAAACCAAATCTAGCTATGCATCGATATCCACGTCATGTGAAACACAATCTAGCTACGCATATGAATACTCACACTGGGGAAATGCCATGTTCTTGGGAACAATATCAATATTCACGTTCTGCAAAACCACATTTAGCGGTGCGTATGAGTACTCACACTAAGGAAATACCATATTCTTGGGAACAATGTCCAGATTCAAGCACTCAGAAACCAAATTCAGCGATGCATATGAGTACTAACACTAGAGAAAATCCAGATTCTAATGAAAAATATAAATATTCACGTTCTGAGAAACCAAATCCAATGCATATGAGTACTTACACTGGTGACCAGCCATATTTTCGTGAACCAAGTCAATATTCACGTTCTAAGAAACATCTAGCGAAACCTATAAGAAATCTCACTGGAGAAAAACGATATTTTTGTGAACAATGTCCATATTCATGTTCACGTAAATCAAATCTTGCGATACATATAAGAACTCACACTGGGGAAAAGCCATATTCTTGTGAACAATGTCAACATTCCTTTTCTGAAAAATCAAATTTAGTTTCACATATGAGAACACACACTGGCGAAAAGCCATATTCTTGTGAACAATGTCAACATTCTTTTTCTGAAAAATCAAATTTAGTTAAACATATGAGAACACACACTGGCGAAAAGCCATATTCTTGTGAACAATGTCAACATTCTTTTTCTCAAAAATCAAGTTTAGTTACACATATGAAAACACACTCTGGCGAGAAGCCATATTTTTGTGAACAATGTATACGTTCTTTTTCTCAAAAATCAAGTTTAGTTAAACATATGAGAACACACACTGGCGAAAAGCCATATTCTTGTGAACAATGTAAACATTCTTTTTCTGAAAAATCAAGTTTAGTTACACATATGAGAACACACACTGGCGAAAAGCCATATTCTTGTGAACAATGTAAACATTCTTTTTCTCAAAAATCAAATTTAGTTACACATATGAGAACACACACTGGGTAAAAGTATCAAGGACTTATGTATGATATGAAACGAAATTGGAAACTAAAAGACGTTTCAATTATACCAGTCATCATAGGAGCAACTGGGCTTATGAAAAAGAACTTTAAAAAGTACATAGCAAGCATACCCGGTGAACAAAGTGCAAGTGAAATACAAACGATTTCACTGAAAGGTACGGCTAGAATCCTGAAAAGATCTCTTGGTTTGACTCACTAAAATAGGGGTAAATGTCAGACATCTGGTTGGATGTCCCAATTCTTTTTCTCAAAAATCTAGAAGAAATAGTTTAAGAACAATGAAAAAAAAAGCTCTTGGTTTGACTCACTAAAATAGGGGTAAATGTCAGACATCTGGTTGGATGTCCCAATTCTTTTTCTCAAAAATCTAGAAGAAATAGTTTAAGAAAAATGAAAAAAAAGCGAAAAGCCATATTCTTGTGAACAATATAAACATTCTTTTTCTCATAAATCAAATTAAGTTAAACATATGAAAACACGCACTGGCGATTTGACAAATGTGTTAAATGCACAATAAAAAAAGGAACAAGACAACATCAATATTCACGTACTGAGAAACGAAATCTAGCGATGCATATGAGTACTTTCACTGGTGAACAGCCATATTTGCGTAAACAAAGTCAATATTCACGTTCTAAGAAACAACATCTAGCGAAACATATGAGAAATAACATTGGAGAAAAGCGATATTCTTGTTAACAATGTCCATATTCATGTTTAATTAAATCAAATCTTGCAATACATATAAGAACTCACACTGGGGAAAAGCCATCTTTTTGTGAACAATGTAAACATTCTTTTTCTCAAATCAAGATTAGTTACACATATGAGAACACACACTGGGGATTTGACAAATGTGTTAAATGCACAATAAAAAAGGGGGAAAAGACAATATCTTAACATCTTCAGATCAATGACAGCCTCATTAAAAATTTGAAAGACGATTCCACATACAAATACCTCGGTATTGAGGAAAGCATAAATGTGGAACATGTAAAAATTGAGACGTAGAGCAGAACAAGAATATACGTCTGAAAAAGATCCTTAAATCTGAACTAACCCCTAAAAACAAAATTACAGCTATAAACCAGCTTGCAATACCTGTGACCGCATACGGTTTCGGTATTATACACTGGCCTCAATATAACATAAACAGGCTCGATACCAAGACCAGGAAACCACTATCCCTACATAAGGTAACACACCGAAACATATGTATGATAAGGATATACCTATCACGAAAAGAAGGGGGCTTAGGCCTCAATTCAATCCTAAATATCAAGCTACTATAGTAAGCATGGGCCAATATATTAAAAGTTCAACGGACATGACAATGGAAATGGTGTAAGACCATCGTGATAACCTTTCTCAACAAACCTCAATCACAAAGCTTGCTGAAAACTTTGGAGGAGTCATACTGCAGAACACTGTCGACGTACATGCTAAACCAGCGACACAGATTGCAAGGATAAAAAGAGAAAATACATTGAAATGGAGATAGAGGCAAGAAAAGATGGAGTAAACAAAATAAGAGAGCAGGGAAGTGCATAGAGGAGATCAACCAGAAGTACATGCATAAAGATGCTTCACTGCAATGGCTCAAGAGTGGGAGACTTCCATTTGATGAGGAAATACTCATCGTAGCCGGGGACATTAGGGCTTACTCACAACGGCATTTAAAAAATGGCTTGCCTACAAACCAATGGCCAGTGTAGGTTTTGCCACACGCTATTGAAAGCTCAAGCCATCTAATGTCTGCATGTCCAATCTTATTGGAAGATAGCCTTTACACTGCCCATCACAACAAAGTATGTAAGGACCTACATTGGAAGATCTCTGGAGAGATGCAGCTTGACAGATCGCCGTACATCTGGGAACATGAACCACCACCGATAACATCAAACAGAAATGACAAAGCCATGCAGGCGGGCAGATACATAAAGGACAAGGCCATCAAACCAGATATTGTAATATGGAACAAGCCCAAAAGGATGTCACCGTCCCAAATGATTTTGGCCTCAAAAGAGCTGAACGAGAAAAGATAAAAAATATCAGGACCTAAAAAATGATCTGAAAACGACATGGTCTCTGAAAGAAATAAACATTATACATGTTGTTCTGATAGGGGCAACTGGCTTAATAAAAAAGAATCTTCATAAATACTTAGAAGCAATCCCTGGAAACTAAGCTGTAACGAAATACAATTAGCAGGCATAAATGGAACAGTATCTAATCTGAAAAGAGCCCTTGGATATTAATTCAAATCATAACAGAATCAAGTGTTAGCTCCAGGAGGGAACCCCTTGATCTCTTAAAACTTACCGAAGTAAAAAAACAAAAACAAACGAAAAGCCATATTCTTGTAAACAATGTAAAAATTATTTTTTCCAAAAATCTATTTAGTTACCCATATGAAAACACATTGGTGAAAGAGAGAACTTGAAGGCCTGCTGGACACTGTCCTCGAGTGTCTAAGGTCTCTCTGTACAGGGGTTTCTCAGAAAAATCTGGCATGACGATACTTTTTCAATAGAAGTAAACCCTGACCAAATATTCAAAATCTCATAGTATTCGCTGCCCAAATAAGATCTCACTATAGCTAACCCACATTAGCTTTTACAAAGACGGGTGCACCTTCTCCAAGTGATGTTACCTCAAGTAATTGAACGAAGCTGGATACTCCACCAGATTAGATAAATTCTTGTCCTGGAATCCAGTAAGACCAAGATACCAAAATGAAAGATATACTACAACGTTAGAAAATGGTTAATTGGGGAGAGAAAAATTATGTTCTCAACTTCTTAACAAACTCAGTTTTTGAGAGATAAATAACTTTAATGTAACATTCGAATATCTATGTATCTCATATAGACTTCAATGTTAGCCGCAGGTTGTGGCCCTTTGATTTCTGAGAACTTTGACTGAAGTAAAATAAAACAAAAAAGCGAAATGCCATATTCTTGTGAACAATGTAAGCATTCCTTTTCTTTAAAATCAATTTTAGTTACACATATGAAAACACACACTGGCAAAGGAGAGAATGGGAAAGCCTACTAGATACAGACCTCCTGTATCTTCGGCCTCTCTGTAAAGGGGTTTATTCGTGTATCTCAGAGTGTACCTGCAAAGGTACATGGATCGATACACAAATATGAGGATGCTTCTTTCATGAAGTAAACCCCAACCAAATGTTCCCAAAAAATATATGAACAAGAAAATAATAAAAAGTTAACACTGGCAGGACGACGCCCAGGATAAAAAAGGTTCCCTCGTCATGGCTATGCACTGGGCCGTACGTGGAAAATAACAGTGTAACTTTTCCCAGTGATACTACTACAGGTAGCAACACTATGCTAGAGAATCCACCAGACCAGACAAAACCAAGCAAAGACTACAAGAAAACGCAATTATAAATGAATTGGTCGAGTAAAAGAAAAGAAAAAAATCCTTCAAATACTCAAGATTTGAAAAATGGGGTTGGTGCAAGGACAAAATATTCGATAGCCAAACAAAAAAACGGATCTACCAAGAGAAAAACTGGAGGCAACTACAACCAAAAAATTACTCTCTATAGTCTCACAAATTGATAAATATATACATCCATATGAGATTTATGAGATAAAGGAGAGAGCTATAAAAGTGGCTGAAACTGACTTCAATTCCCAAAAATACCAGGGAGAACACCATGAAACACAGTGGAGCCAGGAAGAAAAGTGGACCCTTATATGGGCAATGGAGTATGCCAAAGCCAAATATACAGGGCTGAAAAAATGGTGTGCAGAATGGCAAAGAATTTTCTACCACCATTGCTCATACAAAAATAACATCTTAAAGGGAAGACTGACTTCCCAGAAATCCAACTTTTTGATGAGTGGAACATTCTCACATGATGAGATTGCAGAATTAAAACGCTGCGCTCACCAGATAGATATAAACGGGGAGTGCCCAATCAACAACCCCGTCCCCATGCAGGAACCCTACCAGACTGCTAATATATATAGCCCAGAAACAAACCCTGCAAGACAGGGACGTGATACTATGGAAAGCTCCCCACCGAAAGAAGCGGCGCCCACCAAAATATCCAAATTCCACTGATAGATGCAGAGCAGATTCAGGTAGAGCCAATCAAATTGAAAGAACTAGGCATCTACAACTATAAGAGCGACCCAGACTGGTCCAAATAAAGATAACCAAGCCCTTCAAAAACCTCGCTGTAAATGTGAACGATGCTTTCTCAAAGTTAATCCCAACAGATGCTTCGTTAACAGGAATTAACCGTGCAACATATGGGGCCGCATGGCTTATCCAAACAAAACTCCTCCCCCAAACATAAGAAAGGAAAAAAGGGGCACACAGGAGGCCTAAACCAAATGAACCAATCTGGAAAGCCAAACTCCAAAAAAGAATAAATGGTCTCAGAAAAGAAATATCCCAGATCTTCTTTCCTGCGGAGCGAAAATCCCGGACAAAACTTAAAGAAAAAAGTAAGAACTTTAAAATCTCGATACTCCCGTCAAACTACGAACCAGCTAAGAGCCCATATAGCAGAAAAACAGGCAAAAGTGAAGGGCTTAGCTGCACAAATAAAAAATAAGCAACAAAAAATTGAGTCCATGTCCATAAACAGGTTGTTTGACAGAAACCCAAGGATAGTGTACCGAAATCTCATTAGAGATAATATCAAAGTAACATCACCACCAACACAAGAACAGATCGATAAATTCTGGAGGCCACTGTATGAGGACCCAAAACAACATCGGGAGAGTGAGTGGATAGGCAAAATAAAAGGAGCCGTCAAGGAAAAAATTCCAGCGTTGGAAATTACCAAAGCAGTTGTAAATGAAAAAAATAATCCATTACAGCAACTTTAAAGCCCAGGAATTGATAACATCCCAAATTTCTGGCTGGAAAAGCTGACAGCACTACATCAACACTATGCCCTAGCATTCAACCGAATTATTACTGGCAAAGGAGAAACGCCAGAATGGCTCACTATTGACAAAACGACTCTTGTACCCAAGAGCCATGAACCACATCTGCCAAATAAATACCGATCTATCTGCTGCCTTTCAACCACATACAAATGGCTTACTTGAATAATCAATAATAAACAAAACTATCCTGGAAGACTGTAGGAAGCGACAAAGAAACCTGTCAATGGCCTTGATTGACTACAAAAAGGCATTTGACAGTGTGCCTCATTCCTGGATAATGTGGTGTCTGGAGCTGTATAATGTCCATGAGAACATAAGATCTTTTATTACAAAACAAATGACAATGTGGCAAACATCTATTTAACTACACCACATGGAAGGGACAATACAGTCTTCAAATATTAGCATCCAGCGAGGCATATTTCAAGGCAATAGCCTATCACCAATACTATTCTGCCTTGCAATCGATCCACTCAGCAAGCTTCTAAAAAGATGTGATGCTGGGTACAAACTCAGTAGAGGCAGAAAAAAAGATAAAAGTAAAAGAGTCAATCATTTACTTTTCATGGACGATCTAAAACTCTATGCAGAGACAGAAAAACACCTTGTCTTTCTGATAGAAATTGTGAAAACGTTCTCAGAGGATATCTGCATGGAGTTTGGATTTGACAAATGTTCTAAATGCACAATAAAAAAGGGGGGAAAAATAACATCTGAACATCTTCAGACCAAAGACAGCCTCATTCAGGATTTGAAAGAGGATTCCACATACAAATATCTCGGCATTGAGGAAAGCATAAATGTGGAACATGAAAAAATTAGACGTAGAGCAGAACAGGAATATAGTGTACGTCTGGAAAAGATCCTCAAATCTGAACTAACCCCTAAAAACAAAATTACAGCTATAAACCAGCTTGCAATACCTGTGATCACGTATGGTTTCAGTATTATAGACTGGCCTCAATATAACATAAATAGGCTCGATACCAAGACCAGGAAACAACTATCCCTACATAAGGTAACATACCGAAACCAATGCATGGACAGGATGTACCTATCACGAAAATAAGGGGGCTTGGGCCTCATTGAATTTAATCATGTATATCGAGCCACTATAGTAAGCATGGGCCAATATATTAAAAGTTCAACGGACGTGACAATGGAAATGGTGAAAGACCATCATAATCATCTTTCTCAACAAAGCTTGCTGAAAACTTTGGAGAAGTCATACCGGAGAACACTGTCGATGTACACGATAAACCACCGACACAGATTGCAAGAATAAAAAGGAAAAAATACGCCGAAATAGAAATAGAGACAAGAAAAGAAGGATGGAAACAAAATAAGCGAGCAGGGAAGTTCCTAGAGGAGCTGAACCAGGAGTACATTGACAAAGATGCTTCACTCCAATGGCTCAAGAGTGGGAGACTTCCATTTGATGAGGAAAGACTTATTGAAGCCGGGCAAGATCAGGGCTTACTTACAAATGGATTTTAAAAAATGGCTGGCCTACAAACAAATAGGCAGTGTAGGTTTTGCTACTCTGCGATTGAAAGCACAAGCCATCTAATGTCTGCATGCCCAATCTTATTGGCAGATGGCCATTATACTGCTCGTCACAACAAAGTATGTAGATACCTCCATTGGAAGATCTGTGGAGAGATGCAACTTGGTAGATCGCCGAACATTTGGGAACATGAACCACCACCAATAACATCAAACAGAAATGTGACCGTGTTCTATGACAAAGACATACTGGCAGACAGATACATAAAATACAAGTCCATAAAACCAGATATTGTTATATGGAACGAGCCTGAAAGAACTGCACTCATTGTCGATGTCACAGTCCCAAATGATTTCGGCCTAAACAGAGCTGAACAGGAAAATATTAAAAAAATATCAGGACCTAAAACATGATCTAAAACTGACATGGTGTGAGACTAACCGTAGCCCTCGGCGCAAGAGGGTCCGTGTGTGCCTGGCGTGTGGGGTGGTGGCTGATCCTGTGGTCGGGGCAGCGGAAGAAAGAGTTTCAAGATGGCGCCTGCCTGCTTTTATTAGAGACGGAATCTCGCAGGATCGCGCGAGATCTCGCGGGGATGCAAATTAGCTAGGCCATCTTGAGTAATAAAAATCGGTCCATTGGAGGTGCGAGGCAGTCGGGTTCTGACGTTCGTGGCGATCAGTACAGTGACCGTTGGGTTCCGTTTCTATTCGTGCAGTCAGCTGAGCTTTGTTAGTTACATTCGTGCCGTGGCTGTCATTGTTTGTTGGTTTGCTGTGTGTTGCCGTGGTTCTTCAGTGAAACGCTTCGTCGCCCACGACGAGACTCCCCGTCTCCCACACAAGATACTCTTACAAGCTATTTCGGCCCCCCCCACTCCGAACTTGGTTTTCTTTTCTTCAATGGCGGATAGGTTCGATCTAAAGTTGATACCGGAATTCGACGGATCCGACCCGGTACTCAGCTGGGTTGAGAAGGTCGAGTTACATTGTCAGTTATCCGGCGTGAAAAATGTCGAGCGCGTGATTCCTCTGCGGCTGACCGGCGGGGCCTTCGCTGTATATCAGCAACTCAGCGCTGAGGAGAAGTGTGACTACTCGAGTATCAAGGCGGCGTTGTACAGGGCGTTCGCCACTGACCCCGCCACTGCATGGGAGCAGTTTGAGACGAGGTCTATACGCTTGGGCGAAACTGTGGACGTGTATCTCGACGAACTTAAGAAGCTGACGGTGTTGTTCGGCGGTCTTCCCGAGAGGGCCCTAGCCTACAAATTCCTGTCAGGACTCCCCGCTGGAGCAAAGCAGCTCCTGCGAGCAACCTCTACCATGTCCTCACTACCGCTGAGTGACCTAGTGGACAGAGCCAGGACAATAATGAAGAATGACTCGACGGTGCAGGAACCGGTAGTCGCCGTCGCACAGGCCCCACCAAGTGGCGAAGGACTGTCTCAGGGACCCAGCCCGCAAGGTGATGTCATCTGCTACAGATGCAACGGGCGGGGCCACATGGCAAGAAATTGTAGAAGGCGGTCGACGGCTGTTCGCTGCTACCGCTGTAACAAGACTGGGCACATGGCCCGAGACTGTGCGGGAAACGGGGACGGGGACAAGGTGCCAGTGCCGACCTCTTCCCCGAACAGAAAATAAACAAGGCGCTCCCTGTCATTCAGGTCCGAGTTAATGACACGTTATGTTCAGCCCTCCTTGATTCCGGTTGCTCCCGCACCATAGTGTGTGCGGACTTCTGTCGGGCGTGGAAAAAGAAGAACGTCAGGATAACTACCATCACTGGAAAAATACGAATGTGTTGCGGCGTGGGTGTGGTACACATTCGCACAAGAACTGGGAACTCGGCCAACGTCGAAGCGCTGGTGACACGCGAAAAGCCGCTGAGTTTCGACCTGTTGCTAGGCTACGATGCCATCAAAGCCCTGGGTGGCGTGCGCATAACGCGCGCTGGCGTTGTAGAGTTTCAGGATGGGCCCCCGGTGTGCGCAGCACTAAGAGTCGACCAGCCGGACTTCAGTGCGGAATTCGACGACCAACAGAAGGCGTGGACCGCCACTTGGAGGTGGTCAGAAGACAAGGAACCGGCCAAACTACAAAACAAAGTGGCAGAGTACCGTATGCCCGACCAGATAAGGCCTGCATACGAAAGCGAGCTCCGTGAATGGATTAAGAACGGTTGGCTGATTCCATACCCCTACGACAAACTTGGACCCCCCAAGGGCCTGATACCGCTGATGGCAGTTGCCCAACCTAACAAGTCAAAGGTGAGGCCGGTAATGGACTACCGTGAGTTGAATGCGCACGTTGATGCGTTCACAGCGGACGCCGACGTCTGTGCCAGCAAGCTGCGAGAGTGGCGCCGGCAGGGGTCCAATGTGTCCCTACTGGACGTGAGAAAAGCATACTTGCAGGTCCGGATCGGCGAGGCGATGTGGCCTTTCCAGACAGTGATGTTTTCTGGGAAGAGATACTGTCTTACGCGACTCGGATTTGGGCTAAACGTAGCACCCCAGATAATGAAGGCTATCGTCAATGCCGTGTTGTCACAAGAAGAATGGATCAGAAAGGGAACATCGGCGTATATTGACGATATATACGTGAACGAAGATATCGTGTCCTCTTCGCGCGTAAGATCCAAACTTGCCGAGTTTGGTCTAAACTGCAAGGACTCTGAGCGGCTTGAGGATGGTGCCCGCGTATTGGGCTTGAGCGTTCAAGAGGAGCGAGGGATCCTGAAGTGGAGGCGTGGAACCGCAGTTCCCGACGTACCCGACGTTTATACAAGACGTGCCGTGTTCTCCCTGTGCGAGAAACTTGTGGGGCACCTTCCAGTATGCGGATGGGTTCGTGCAGCGACAGGCGTCATAAAAAGGAGGGCAAATGCGGTCACCAAAGGCTGGGACGATGAGATAACTGACGAACTATTGGTTCGAATGTTAAAGGAGACCGTCGCTAGTGTGAAAAAGAATGACCCCGCCACAGGGGACTGGTGCGTGCAGGGAGACGAACTGAGCGTGTGGGTGGACGCAAGTTCTCTAGCGATCGGTGTAGTTTTGGATAAAGATGGGGCCGTAATTGAGGATGCCTGCTGGCTGCGACCGGCGAATGATGCTGCCCATATCAACCTGGCAGAACTCGACGCTGTAATAAAGGGCATTAACCTGGCACTTCAATGGGAAGTGAAGAAACTGCGTGTGCACACTGACTCACTTTGCGTGCACCACTGGGTGTCGGAAACACTCACGAGCAAGGCCAGGGCACGCACCAAGGCAGCCAGCGAAATGCTGATAAGACGGAGGCTCGAGACTGTGAAAAAACTGGTGACGGAGTACAACCTGTCCGTAGACGTAGTGCTCGTCACCTCGGACTACAACCTCGCCGACAAGCTCACTCGGGTATCACGGAGATGGTATGAGGCTATGAAGAAAGAAGCTAAGCCATTGCCTCTGTGTGCTGCCTCCGTCGAGGAGGACGAAATCAGGAAGATACATCACGACAGTGGGCACCCCGGAGTACAACGGACCTACTACTTTGTGAAGTTGGCTAGACCATCAATACCAAAAAGCGCAGTAAGAGCAGTGGTCAGGGAGTGCCAAACGTGCCAGTCCATCGACCCCGCCCCAGCCAGATGGCGGAAAGGACAGCTGGGAGTGGACGCGACTTGGAGTCGGTTGGGTATGGATATAACCCACTACGGCAGCCAACACTTCCTCACGCTGATAGACTGCGGGCCAACGAGGTTCGCGATTTGGCGCCAATTGGCAAGGCAGGATTCCACCAGTGTCATCCACGAATTGGAATCCATATTCTACGAAAGGGGGCCGCCTGAGGAGATCCTCACGGATAACGACACGGCGTTCTGCAGCAGGGAATTTAGGCATTTTATGGACGACTGGGGGATCCGCCTTCGACACCGATGCGCGTATGTGCCGAGCGGCAACGGCATAGCGGAGCGATACCACCGAACCGTGAAGAGGATCGCGGCCAGGAAGAAGTCTACGATCGCGGAGGCGATTTACAGATACAACACAATGCCTAAGGACACCGTGACTGGCGGCAGTGCGCCCGCTGATGCGATTCATCATTATCACGTGCGCGTCAAGGACGTTGAAGTGTGTCTACCCGACCAACGAGAACCCCAGGGGGCGTACCAAGTGGGAGACACCGTCTGGGTGAAGCCACCTTGCGGCCGGTGCACCAGCAGCTTTTGGAGGGGGCGGGTCACCGGCGTCATCAGTGAACAGGCCATACTAGTCGATGATACTCCGCGCCACGTAAGGGATGTCCAGCCCGCTCTAAGCGCTGACCAATCGGCAAGCAGTGGAAGTAGCGAGTCATCCGACGATGAGCGATGGATCCAACCCGTGCCCCACGAACCTGGTGACTCAACTGCGAGCAGTGGAAGGAGCGAGTCATCCGACGATGAGCGATGGATCCAACCTGTGCCCCATGGACCTAATGACTCAACTGCGAGCTCTAATGCTGATGCTGATGCTTCCGATGCCACTTCTGAGAGCTCCGATGAGGAAGTCCCGGCAATACCCCTCCGCAGGAGTGCTCGAATCAAACGGCCACGTCCGCCGTGTCACGTATGTGATCTGGAGACCAGGGGGGAGTGTGAGACTAACCGTAGCCCTCGGCGCAAGAGGGTCCGTGTGTGCCTGGCGTGTGGGGTGGTGGCTGATCCTGTGGTCGGGGCAGCGGAAGAAAGAGTTTCAAGATGGCGCCTGCCTGCTTTTATTAGAGACGGAATCTCGCAGGATCGCGCGAGATCTCGCGGGGATGCAAATTAGCTAGGCCATCTTGAGTAATAAAAATCGGTCCATTGGAGGTGCGAGGCAGTCGGGTTCTGACGTTCGTGGCGATCAGTACAGTGACCGTTGGGTTCCGTTTCTATTCGTGCAGTCAGCTGAGCTTTGTTAGTTACCTTCGTGCCGTGGCTGTCATTGTTTGTTGGTTTGCTGTGTGTTGCCGTGGTTCTTCAGTGAAACGCTTCGTCGCCCACGACGAGACTCCCCGTCTCCCACACAAGATACTCTTACACATGGTCTCCGAAAGAAATAAACATTATACCGGTTGTGATAGGAGCAACTTGTTTAATAAAAAAGAATCTTCATAAATACTTAGAAGCAATCCCTGGAAGACCAAGCTGTAATGAAATACATATAGCAGCCATAAAGGGAACAGTATCTATGCTTAAAAGGGCCCTTGGATATGAATTTAAACGGAATAAAGTGTTTGCTCCAGGAAGGAGCCCCTTGATCTGTTAAACTTTACTGAAGTAAAATACAAAAAAAGGGAAAACATATATCCTTGTGAAGTTTGTGTGTATTCTTGTTCTCAAAAATCAAATTTAGTAACACATATGAGAACTCACGCTATGGAAAACCACATGCCTGCTAGGTGTGTGGACATTCTTTTTCTGCCAAATCAAACCTATAACCACCTGTGAGAATCCACACTTGCTGAATGTCACATTTTTGTGAAGTGTGTGAGTATACTTGTTCTCAAAAGTCACGGTTAAAGATACATATGAGCGATCACACTTGTGAAAATCCACATACTTGTGAAGTGTGCGGATTTTCTTGTTCTAGAAAATCCACATTAGTGAACCATAATGGAAGTCAAACAGGGGAAATGCTACATTCTTCTGAAGTGTGTGCATATTCCTTTACTCTAAGATCAAGTTTAGGGAAACATATGAGGAGAGAACTTGAATGCCTATTAGACACTATCCTCGAGTCTCTAAGAACTCACACTGTGGAAAAGCCACATACTTGTGAAGTTTGTGGATTTTCTTCTTCTAGAAATAATCGTTAGTAGACCATATGAGAACACACACTGAATAATAAATGCAGGTTCTCTAGTACTGAGGTTGAGAGTGTGGGCCACCTGATTTCTGGTTGCAAAGTCCTACTTGGAGATGGTTATTATACAGATCGCCATAACGGAGTTTGCAAATACCTTCACTGGAAGATATGTAAGAAACTCAACATTCAGTGTAGTAAAAACTCCCGGGAACATATAATCGAATGAACAGTTAGGAATTACAACTACACTATTCACTATGATTACATAATCCCTACTGCTACATATCTAGAAAACGCAGTTGTTAAACCAGATATAGTGATTTGGGACAGAGCAAACAAAAAAGCGACGGTAATAGAGGTCAGTGTACCCAATGATACAGGGTTTAACAGAGTTGAGAGGGAAAAGATAACAAAGTATCAAGGACTTATGTATGATATGAAACGAAATTGGAAATTAAAAGACGTTTCAATTATACCAGTCATCATAGGAGCAACTGGGCTTATGAAAAAGAACTTTTAAAAGTACATAGCAAGCATACCCGGTGAACCAAGTGCAAGTGAAATACAAACGATTGCACTGAAAGGGACGGCTAGAATCCTGAAAAGATATCTTGGTTGGACTAACTCAAATAGGGGTAAATGTCAGACATCTGGTTGGATGTCCCATCCCCTAGAAGAAAAAGTTTAAGAAAAAAAAAAGAGAAAAGCCACATTCTTGTGAAATTTGTGGATTTTCTTGTTCTAGAAAATCATTTTTTGTAAAAGATATGAGAACTTACATTGAGGAAAAGGCACATTCTTGTTAAGTGTATTGATTGTTTTGAAAAATCATATTGATAGCGTTTATATTCTTATTGTGTAAATTCAAATATAATAAAACATGACAAGTGACACTGGTGAAATGTTTGGATATTCATTTCTAATCAATTATCCTTAGTGGCACAAATGAGAACTCACATTAGGAAAAAGTCACATTCTTGTAAAGTGTTTTAATCTTATTTTTTAAAAAAAATCACAGTTATGCGAACTGACACATGGGAAGAGCCATATTCTTGTGAAATGAAATGTGAAATGTGGGGGCATTCTTCTATAAAAAATCAAGCTTATTAAATTTTAATATTTTTGATATTCTTCTGTAAATATTATTTAGTAGCACATATGAGAATGCACGCTTGGGGAAAGCTACATACTTTTGAAGTGTGTGCACATTCTTGTTTGGAAGAATCATCTTTAGTGGCACATATGAGAGATCACATATTTCTCTTCTGTGTGGAAATTTTTCTTCTGTAAAATCAGATGAACTCTATGAGAACTCACACTGGGGTAAAACTGAGCTATAGACCTGTCAGTTATTTAGGATAAAAAGGAAAATGAAGCAACCTTATCAGAAGTCAGTGTCTCTAATGATGCTTGGTTAAATAGAGCTGAGATAGAAAAAAAACTGTAATCTTGGGAAGATTTCTATCATTCCAGTAATTATAGAAGCAAATCAGACATTTTAATATGGAACAAGCCTGAAAGAACTGCATTCATTATCGATGTCGCAGTCCCAAATTACTTCGACCTTAATAGAGTTAAACGGGAAAGATAACATACTATGAGGACTAAAAACGATCTAAACCCGAGATTGTCTCTGAAAAAATAAACATTGACTTTATACCAGTTTTGATATCTTGCTGCTAAACTCCCTACATAGTACCCCTGGAACTTAGGTCCCTGATAGTAGCCCCCTACATCAAATTTGTAATATGTCTTGGTTGGGGTGAAAATATAATAAAAAAATCTGGAAAGCTATATATTTTGGTTTCGATCTTCGCTTGAACGGGAAAGATAGCATAATATGAGGACTAAAAACGATCTAAAACCGAGATAGTCTCTGAAAAAAATAAACTTTATACCGGTTTTGATACGAGCAAGTGACTTAATAAAAACGAATCGTCAGTCATAATTAAAATAATTAGAAGCAACTTGCGGTCATAAAATTTGAATCATAATGGAATCAAGTGTTCGCTCCAAAAACTTACTGAAAAAAAGAGAAAAGCCACATTCTTTTGAAATGTGTGAATATTCTTGTTCTGTAAAATCCTTTTACTACGTATGCTAATCGTTAGTGTAACATATAAGAACTCACATTGAAACGTGAAAAAACACAATTAGTAAAATACATATTCTTGCAAAATAAATATGTTTATAGTCATAAGAATTCGCATGTATTTATATAGGAATTTCAAGTCTAAAAAAATATTTGCCACACTATCTGGAAAACCAGACTGGAATCAAAAACAGATACACGTGATAAAAGCAACGTCTTTACTAAGGAAGCACTTGTATGCATTTTAATTGGAATGAATATATGATCCAGTGAGGAAACCACTCGATTTCATGTTACTGAGGTAAATAAAATCAAAAACGAAAAGCAACATTCTTGTCCACATGTCAATAGTCCGATTTTTGTAAATAAAGTGTTGCGAAAATAACTAACAATTTACAGAAGCCATATTCTTACAAAGCATGTGTGTATCACGGGAAGATTGGAGTCTATGCGTACCTTTAATAAATCACCCACGAAGAACACGGTCTGCTACAACATAGTATGTAAATACATTTATTGATAGATTTGAGGAGAGATACAGCATGACACATCGTCGAATATCTGGGCAGATAAACCACAACCGATAATAGCAAATGACAAAGGCATACACGATCATTAAGCCAGACATCGTATATATAAAAAATAAAGCCCGAAAGAATTGCGCTCATTATTGATCACACCGTTCTAAATGATTATTGTCTTAATAGAGCTGTACTAGGAAAAAGATAGCAAAATAGATGAATTTAAAATGATTTTAAAACATGATCTCTCAAAACAACGATGATCACAGATTTGATAAAAGCAACTATCTTAATATAAAAATCTTAAGAAATGCTTAGAAACACTCTGTGGAAGACCAAGCCTTAATGAAATACAGTTGGCAACAATAAACGAAACAATGGTAATCCAGAAACAAACCTTTGTATATAAAAGATAAACGATAAGAGTAATACATTAGAAAGGCAGATACGTAAAATACAAGGTGATTAAGCCAGATATTGTAATATGAAAAACGCCTGAAACAAATGCTATCCCGATTTGGATAAGAGCAACTAGCTAAAACTCTTAATAATACACTCCATGAAAGACCCAACTCTTACGAAATACAGTGAGCAACCATAAACAAAGCCTTTCATATCGTAATGTAATCAAATATTAAGCTCTTTGATCTTTTAAAACTAACTTACGTAAATCAACAAAAGAAAAAAATCAATAACAATCTGACAAATATATCCGGTGAACCAAGTTTCATATATATTCAAGGTCCTGGATATGACCTTAAACTATATCCAATGGTGAGGGCCCCAGCTTGCAGGCCTTAGGGAGTGTGGAGCCACCCTTTAATTGCCAATGCTTCCAGGTCCACTCTGACCCGGAGTGGTAGCACCTGTTAGGGCCCCAACTATGGGTTAAATAGAATACGACTTGAAAAACAAATATACTATATTAAAAAAACGTTCTTCAAAATCACCAGATTCGGCATTAAATAACCTGAAAAGGGTTGATATGCCGTAAAAAAAAACAACCAACCAACCAGCAACAATTGCCCTTAAATGAAACTGGTTTCGTCATCACAGCTAGAAGAACATGATTAGAAAATAAAAAAAGAAAGAATCAAGAAACCAAGCAAATATTGAATATAGCTCAATAAAATGAACAACACATCTTAATGCCAGCACCAAAAATAACGCATGGAATGTTGATATCGTTTAATTCATTTGCAGTATGAAAAAACTTGCTTTGTTTGCCACAGTTTTAGATGAAGGATTATTATTATTATTATTATTATTATTATTATTATTATTATTATTATTATTATTATTATTATTGTATTATATAGTAATTATACCAGTTTTTCATCAATTTGTTGATTAGTAAGCAGACTACACAAGCACTACATCTCATAAAACACAACGCTCCTCATCACTATAACAGCGATCCCATAACAAAGACAGATGTTCCGTCACAATATGAAAGCTCTTCACTCAACTTGTAGCATACAACAATATTACTGTTTGTGGTGCAGCTTAATAAATATCAAGCTGGAAGTAGTTTAGCACCAACAACCAAGTTACTGCTTAACAAGATAATCGTTATTGATTGTTAAATAAAGCGAAAGATAATTCTAATCGGGTTTTGATTGATTTCTAATGAAAAATAATCGAGAGTCTTAGTTAATATTGGATCTAACAAAATTATGAAAGAAAACCAGAATAATGTAAAAGTTGCATCGATTCTAGTATCATAGCAAATATGAATGTTGTTCCACTTCAGACGTGTTACAAGCCTGAAAGAACTGCACTCATTGTCGATGTCACAGTCCCAAATGATTTCGGCCTAAACAGAGCTGAACAGGAAAATATAAAAAAAATATCAGGACCTAAAAAATGATCTAAAACTGACATGGTCTCCGAAACCAGAACAATTTAAAAGTTGCATCGATTCTAGTATCATAGCAAATATGAATGTTGTTCCACTTCAGACGTGTTATTGGTAAGAAAGCCATAAAAGCATGGCTAATAAAATGCAACACAGATTTCATAGCAACAATGATTAAGACACTACGCTATTAAACAATACAGATGAATATTCTTTCACACTAGCAAACATTGTTGTGGAGTGTGACTCCATAGCAGCGGCAGGTTGCAAGAGTGAAGAAGACTGTTACAAAATAAAATATAACAGGTGAAATTTAGTTCATAAAAATAAACAAAGGATGTTGGAATGCAAGATAATCAAAATAAAATTCGCACAAATAGTTTTTAAAGCTGAAAATAAAATACGTGAAAGAATGAACAAAAAAAAATCATATATAGTAAAACAGTCAGAGTCTGGGTCGGCCAGTCGACGTGGATATAGATTTTGTTTCGCAATTCATAGAAGCAGATGGACTAATTTAAAACGACGTAGAACACACATAGAATGGTGTACAACTAAAACAACTGGGATAAATCTATATGAAAACATAACTTGGTTTTATAGTGTTATGTTCAGATGGAGCTGTATTCCTTACACGGGACAGCACTACAGCAGCCAAGATAGCGAGTCTGCATTATTTGTATCAGTTGTGAGTTGTGTTTATATGCGTATACACAGAGAAAACCACAGACGCTGTATACTAAGAAAACAATAAAAGAAAACACTATACATAGATCGAGAGAATAGAAAACACTATATATAGATCGAGAGAATAGAAAACACTATACATATATCGAGAGAATAGAAACACTATACATAGATCGAAAGAATAGAAAACACTACATAGATCGAGAGAATAGAAAACACTATACATAGATCGAGAGAATAGAAAACACTATGCATAGATCGAGAGAATAGAAAACACTATACATAGATCGAGAGAATAGAAAACACTATACATAGTTCGAGAGAATAGAAAACACTACACATAGATCGAGAGAATAGAAAACACTATACATAGATCGAGAGAATAGAAAACACTATACATAGATCGAGAGAATAGAAAACACTATACATAGATCGAGAGAATAGAAAACACTATACATAGATTATGTTGTTCGTATCTTGATGTTACAATACAACTCTTAAGCATTACACGACGAGAGATAATGTTCTGGAGAATATATAAAACACTTTAATCGAATCCATATATCGGAAATATCACTTAAAATAACTGCCACCCATCAAATGATAAAAGCTGTCTTTTCTTATAGATTGCATTTATTATTGGCCACATTGTATCATCAAACACCTTGACACAAACAATCAAGAAAATGCTGTCAATGATGCCAATTACTAAAATACAATATAATGACAAACTATACTCAACATGAAGAGAATAATGTAGTTTTTTCCACAGCAAATCAAGTGTTGCAGATGCTTATCATGTTTAATGACTTGAAAAAAACGTAAACTTACAAGAAAGTCATATAATTATCATGGACGAGACAATCGTCTGAGTTAAAAATATTAAAAATTGGACAGAATTAAAGCAAATTGTAGCAAAACATTTTGTTAAAAAAAATCTAACCTCATTTTATATGGATGTCAGTAATTTAACATTCAAAATTTTATTATAACTAATTTTGTTGATTTGTGGGTTTATGACTGACTATGTTTTACCAAAATACTCCTAAGTGAAACAATCAGTCATAAACTCACAAATCAACAAAATTAGTTATAAAAAAATTGTAACTGGAGTTTTTTTACAAAATGTTCCAAATGTTTTAAATTCAAAAATACATTCAACACATTTAGTCAAACATTTGTTTACTACAACCGTTAAAATATATGATCTTACTTTAAATTAAATTAAACACTAAACAGATATATTGTACACATTTTTGAAAGGAAATATTCCTATACCTGTTTGATGAAGTGTTAAAACATTGAAATGCTATGTGAACTTGATCTTCTCACGACAAGTAATACGCATAAAATATTGAAGTTTCTAGTGAAGCTCAACGATACAAACATTGGAGTATTTCTATGTTTACCAGCGTGGTTAAATGTTTGAAACGTTTTTTTTGTGAAATTTAATTTTCTTAATTTCTGAGTTCATATTTAAGCTTTTTTTTATATGGAAACATTAACAGATAATAAAATTTGTTTTTTCACGTATAATTGTGTCTTGTTAATCATAAATTTTAATATTAATTCATTAATAATCCTTGCTTTTTTAAAATGTTAGTCTATTAGATATTGTTATTATATTTGATATTGTTACGTGGTAAGAAGGTTGAAATCTATTAAAAAAGTTTTGTACATACCGCAATATTAAAGTCATTAACTGATTGGAATTTGAATGCATTAATTTGCATGTATTGTATTCTGAGTAAAAAATAAATGTCCTACATTTTAACGCTCAAGGTAACCAAATATTTTAGTTTAATCAAACATTTATTTAAAAAGAAATAAAATTGATGAAGAGATTCAAAAAGTTATTTGTACATCTTAACATATTCAGAAGTTTGATTTTTTTTTATTCAATAGACACACTTTATCTTTTCTCAATCGGATGATATTAATGATTTTAATATACGACTTATTCATTTATTTAAAAAAGAATATATGCAATGCTATTGAAAAGGATAAAATATTGCGAATATTTAATTTGAACGAACAATATCTAATAAATAAAGGGAATCAAGTAACAATGTTTTTTTGTAGAAACTTGTGGAATATAACACATTTTTGGTTTTGTTTTAATTGTTAGCATTAATTCATGAAATGAGGACGATATTTTAGAGAATTGTTTCATTACTTGGCAGTGAAGAATGTTTTTGTGTAAATCTTCATGTGATCGTATGTAAAAAAAATATAGGGTCGTTTTTTTAATGTGGAGAAAAGGAACAAAAATAAAAATTGTTTCAGTCGTGAATGATTTCTCCTCCACTGACAGAGAACAAGAAATTGAAGTGCAGCATCCGTACAGATACTACATTTGAGATATTAAATCCTTTAATCATGTTAAAAATACATTCAAAATCAACAATGAACAAAAAACTTAGGCACATGGCCAACTCAAAAGGGGGATTTTGGAGGTCGTTGGTCATCCTTCTCACTCCAGACTTGTCTCGAAGGCCAAGTTTTCTTTAGTTTGTTTAAAGAGATCAAAAGTTTATTGTTTAAGGTTTATATGCTTTTAGGGCAAACCCTAAGAAAATAAATAATACCATACAAGCTTCTGAAATGACGAACACAACAACTTCATAAAAGGTAATACAGAAAAGGTTTATTGAGGAGAATGTGATATGTTCCTTGTCAAAAGCTGGACCCAGGCTATCAGGTGCTATCGCGGTACTTATTCCAGTGAAATCGTCAATACCGTTAGAGAAAACCGAGGTAGAGAGAGCGAAGAAAGGAGGTCCATTTTGTTTGGTGTCTTTCTCAGTAAGGACGAGTTGTTCTTCTGCAAACCGGATGCTGGCCGATTTCCTTTGGGGATAGGAAGTATCAATGCGCCGTACCCCTGATTGGTCAGTATGTGGCCAAATAGCACAGGGGAGAGGCATTGATTCGAGGAAGAAAAAAGTTCCATTTGTTTATGCTACAATTGCCTAGAAAAAACGATTTGAATTTATATATTTCAAACTAAATCCATAGATCTTTCATGTTTAGAACTCATTGTTTTTGTATTGGATCCCCGCAAAGTTTTATATACTCTTGTAATTGTAATCAGTCGAAGCAATGCTTTTGCTTATTACGATTTGAAGTTGTATCCGAGAAGTCTTATAATAATATAGATTGTTCCCATTATTATTGATATCTGTATTTTGTTATAGGTTGGTCTTCCAGGGATTGTTCATCTATTCCTTATTCTTATTAAGTATGTTGTAATAATCGTATAATGTTTATTTCTTTCTTTCACAGACAATGTTTTTAATAGTTGTATTGATATTTTGTTATAGGTTGTTCCCTTAATAATTGCTATCTGTATTTCGTTATAGCTATTCATATTGTGTTAATCTTTAGCGGTTTAACTCTGTGAAGACTATACTATTTGGAACGTTGGCATCAATAATGAGTACAGTTCTTATTGGCTTCCATATAACAATGTCTGACTTAAGCGCATTGTCTTCAATGTATTTGCCTGCCTGTTTTCCATTGTCATAGAAGCCTGTCATGTTTTACTTAGATGTTTTCGATAATTGTTCATGTTCAAATTTATCAAATTGTATCGCGCACCAGATCTTCTGCCTAATAAATACTTTGTTGTGGTGGACATTGTAATAGAATTGAGTATCCAGACATAAGGTGTTTTGGATTCTCAAGCAATGGGTACAAAAACCTGGCCATTTGCTTGGAGACGAACTATTTTAAAAGCAAATTTGTGAGAAAGCCCTATTTTGACCAACTACAATGAGGATTAACAAAGTTACTTCAGAACTTTCCTGTACTCTTTTGCTTAGTAGAAATTCTCATATCAACACATTATCTGCGTTTCATTAATTATTTTCACAACAATTTTTATTTTCACATTATTTACCAGAACAGAAATGTTTACACCGTAAATATAAATATAAAAAAAAAATCAATCTTTGGCTTTTCTATTTTTTTACATCAGTAAGTTTTATTGAGTCAATTGATTCACTCTTGAAGCTATCATTTGATTTTATTACCATTTAAATATTTATTAGAGTTTGGATCTATTGGGTTTAACGTAATTCTTGTATAGCTCTCCTCTTTTATCAAAGGTTTGGTGTTCAAGACATTATGCTCATATATTTCCGAAGTTTTTATGAGTTTATTTGCACAATATATATATATATATATATATATATATATATATATATCAGAAATTATGTCGTATTTCAGCAGTTCTTTAGTTCATCATATTCTGTTCTATTCTCCATACTATGCCAATACATATTTCGAATAATTTAGTTAATCAGATATAATACTGTATAGCTTGAAGTTCTCATATAAATAAATTTTAATACTTAGAACAAAACTATTCACTTGTTATGCAAAAATATTGCGTTTAATAACTATGTATTTTTTCATATGCATCATTAAACATGATTTATGAGAACAAGAACATTTACATACTGTGCACATTTATGTTCTTTCACTTTTTTTTTATTTCTGTCAAAATTATCAGAAATCAAGTGGCCCACTACCTGGAGCTAACACTAAATCTCTATATAAGATATATAGATATTCGAATGTTCTATTAAAGTTCTTTATCTTTCAAGCACTGAGTAAATAAATTAAGACCATAATTTTACCTCAATTAACCATTTTTATAGGTTGTAGTATAGCTTTCATTTTGGTCCTTTTGTCTTACTGAATTACAAGACAAGAATCTATCTGATCTGGCGGAGTACCCAGCTTCGTGCTATTATTTGAGGTAACATCATTTAGAGAAAGTGAACCATTCCTCGTAAAAGCTAATGTAAGCCATAGTGAGATCTTATTTGGGTAGCAAATACTTGATGTGATTTTGAATATTTGGAAAGCGTTTACTTCTAGCATAGCAACACCAGCATGGCAGGTTTTGCAGATAAACCTTTGTATAAATCGAGACATTTGACAATCGAGTGTCTAATAGGCATTAAAGTTAACACCTTTTTTCATTTTCTTTCTTTGAATACTGTAATGCAACGTTTGGTGGAGCCAAAGCAGATACCGACATTGCCTTACTTTTTATTGAAACCAACCGATAGCTCTTTTTAGTATCCTCGGTGTTCCCTTAAGTACAATTGTCTGGATTTCTCTTGCATTTAACCAAGAATAACCAAAAATATTAGTTACGTAAGACTTTAGGTTCTTCACAAGCCCTGTGGCACCTACTTCCTTTTATTTTAAATTTTTCATCCTTTGAAGATTGTAACACTGGCTATGAGACAGCCAAACCATCAGCCAACAGTGCGTTGCTTTTTATCGAAACCAACCGATAGCTCTTTTTAGTATCCTTGTTGTTCCCTTAAGTGCAATTGTTGGGGTCTCTTTAGGACTTAGTTCACCAGGAATATTAGTTTGGTAGGACTTCAGGTTCTTCTTCATAAGCCCTGTGCCACTTATAATACCTGATATGATTGATACCTCTCTAAGATTCCAGTTTTTCTTTTCATATCATACATGAGACCTTGATATTTGGTCTGGTTCTCCCTTTCAGCTCTGTTCAAACCTCCATCATTAGAGACACTCACTTTAACCAAGGTTGCAACTCTCTCTGACTTATTTCATATAACTATGTCAGGCTTCACAGCAGCATTGTCAAAAGTCCTTTTCAACTGTTTGTTCGGGTTGATGTTCCCAGGATTTGCTGCTACATTGGATGTTTAATTCTTTACAGATGGTCCAGTGGAGGTACTTACATACTCTATCATGTCTTACTGTATAGTAAACATCTCCCAGAAGGACCTTGCAACTTGATACCAAATAACTCACACTTTCCAATTTCGTGTGGCAGAATCTGCATTTGTTGTTATTGGGTAGACCTGCCGTCTTCTTGAATGCATTGGTACTCAATCCCTGGTTTTGAGCTACCATTATAACTCTTCTTGATCATAGTAGAGCGCTCCCCTCTTGAGCCGTTCTAAGGAACCGTTTTTGTCTATGTATTCCTGGTAAGTTCGCCCAGAAAATACTTTGCACGCAGATGTTGGTCTCACTCTTCAAGATTCCTCTTTTGAAAGGTTGCGGTATATTTCTGCCAGTTCCTTCTTTCTATGTGGCAGGTTTTCTTAGTGTTTCTCTCTCATGTGTGAGACAGCCCTGCCCAGTATGTTCCACCAAACTTGACTTATAACAGAAAAAGAATATACACACTTCACAAAATCAGGGCTTTTCCCCAGTATGAGTTCTCATATGTGTCAATAAAGATGACTTTTTAGAACAAGAATATGCGCATACTTCACATAAATATGGCTTTTCTCTTTTTTTTTTTTTCATTTTTCTTAAACTTTTTCTTCTAGGGGATGGGACATCCAACCAGATGTCTGACATTTACCCCTATTTTAGTGAGTCCAACCAAGAGATCTTTTCAGGATTCTAGCCGTCCCTCTCAGTGCAATCGTTTGTATTTCACTTGCACTTGGTTCACCGGGTATGCTTGCTATGCACTTTTTAAAGTTCTTTTTCATAAGCCCAGTTGCTCCTATGATGACTGGTATAATTGAAACGTCTTTTAATTTCCAATTTCGTTTCATATCATACATAAGTCCTTGATACTTTGTAATCTCTTCCCTCTCAACTCTGTTAAGCCCTGTATCATTGGGTACACTGACCTCTATTACGGTCGCTTTTTTGTTTGCTCTGTCCCAAATCACTATATCTGGTTTAACAGCTGCATTTTCAAGATATGTAGCAGTAGGGATTATGTAGTCATAGTGAATAGTGTAGTTGTCATTCCCAACTGTTCGTTCGGGTGTATGTTCCCAGGAGTTTTTACTACACTGAATGTTGAGTTTCTTACATACCTTCCATTGAAGGTATTTGCAAACTCCGTTATGGCGATCTGTATAATAACCGTCTCCAAGTAGGACTTTGCAACCAGAAATCAGGTGGCCCACACTCTCAACCTCAGTGCTACAGAACCTGCATTTATTATTGTTGCTTAGACCACACATCTTTTTGAAGGCGTTTGTCACGCGGCCCTGGTCTTGTGCAGCCAATATCAACCTCTCTTGGTCGTAATGGAGGGATCCTCTTTTGAGCCAGTCCAGGGAACCATCCCTATCAATATATTCTTGGGATAGTTCAGTCGGTAGGTATTTTGCCCGTTTATGGTTGGTCCATTCTTCTGTTTTAACACTATGGAACTGGCTAGTGTATTTTTTCCGACTTTTCTGGGCTATGTCAGTGGCAGGCTTGTTTGGGTTCTCAGTATCATTTGTAAGGCAATCTTTTCCAAAATGAGTGGCAAGTTGTGTTATAGATGTTGTGCTACTTGCTCGATTCTGATAATGGTCTTTAATTTTCATAAGCTTGGGGTTACAGGAACTTATTATGTACTGACCTATGCTGACGATTGTGGCTCTGTGTTGATGATTGACTTCCGAGAGTCCCATACCTCCTTCTCGCCTGGGTAGGTACAAACGAGGCATGCACTAATTTCGATAAATAACTCGGTACAAGGTTAGCATTTTCCTTGTCTTTGTGTCAAGCCAATTTATGTCTTTCTGAGGCCAGTCAATAATGCCAAAACTATATGTTAGTACTGGCATGGCAAGTTGGTTAATTGCCGTAATTTTTTTCTTGTTTGTGATTTCAGTTTTGCAGATTTTTCTTACCCGGCGTAAATATTCTTGGCTTAGTTTCTCTCTCATCTTTGAATGCTGGATGGACTCATTTTCATCAATGCCGAGGTATTTGTATGTTTCCTGTTCATCCAGTTCTCTGATTACACTATTTTCATCGTGCTGTATATTTTCAGTAGATACCTTCTTGCCAGCTTTCAGAGTACACATAGCACACTTATCCAGTCCGAGCTTCATTTTGATGTCATTAGAAAAAGTGTGGACAATTTTCAGTAGATTATCTAAATCCTTATCCGAGCTAGCATAAAGCTTAAGATCATCCATGAAAAATAAATGGTTTATTAACTTGGAGGATTCTCTTTGGCGGCTGTAGCTTAGATTATAAGCACCTTGGTAGTTCTTTAGAAGCTTACTTAGAGGATCAATTGACAGGCAAAACAGAGGAGATAAACTGTCTCCTTGGAAGATACCTTTTTTTATTCTTATATTTGGGATGGATATCCTTCCCCCGTTATGGTTTAAGGTAATGGATGTGTGAGTTCTAATATGTTTCACTAAATTTGATTTTGTTGAACAAGAATAGTCGCACATTTCACAAGAATGTGGCTTCTCGCCTGTGTGAGTTCTAATATGAACCATTAAATATGATTTTTCAGAACAAGAATATCCGCACACTTCACACGAATGTGGCTTTTCCCCAGTGTGAGTTCTCATATGTTGCACTAAATATGATTTTATAGAACAAGAGTATCCGCACACTTCACAAGAATGTGGCTTTTCAACAGTGTGAGTTTTCATATGTGCCAGTAAATTTGATTTTGTAGAACAAGAATATGCGCACATTTCACAAGAATATGGCTTTTCTCCCGTGTGAGTTCTCTTATGTGTCACTAAAGAAGATTTTCTAGAACAAGAATATCCACACACTTCACAAGAATGTGGCTTTTCGCCAGTGTGAGTTCTCATATGTCTCACTAAATCCGATTTGTAGTAACAAGAATATCCACACTCTTTACAGGAGAGTGGCTTTTCCCCACTTTGTACATGCATGTCTTAATAAAAGTTATCCAGTTTCTCACTATTTTATTATAAAAAAGGCGTTTTTCCACACTTTTTCAGTCGTAATTCAGTGTTTTTGATGCAAGTTTAATTTTGTGTTAAAGAAAGTTCAGTTTATATCGCTTATCATTTATTGATAAGAAATATTTTGTAAAAGTTAAAATATTGTCTTTTCTTATTTTCCTATTAATTTGAGATGTGTGACGCTTTTATAACTATTTGCTAAACAATCCTGATAAAACAACTCCTCACACATATTGTCAATAAAGTTTTTGGCATACGTTTTTGTTGTCTGCCACATAAGGCAATAACTGTCCATAGAATATTGTTTAAAAAATGATGGTCCATAACCTTGTATTAAAAACGTTCAAGCAGAACATCTGCAAATAAAAACAATATAATTTAATATTTTAATATCATTAATGTTATCAAAACATTTCAAAATCACATGAATATACCCTTAATTCACTTTCATATTGTTTAAGTGTTAAATATTTTATAATATTTTGTAATAGATGAAATTATTTAAGTAAAATAAACAATAATATCGTAGGAATTTTTTAGCATAATTTTATATTAAAATATAAAAAGTGAATTAAAATACTAATTTAAAATTTTAAGTTTATAATCTAAATCAATGTCGAATCCAGTTACTTAACAATGAATAAAAATATAATAAAGTTACTTAACATATGGATAATAATATTGTTGAAATATTGATCAATGTAGTAAGTACCTATTAATTTTAGGTTGTATACGATCAAGTTATATGTAGTGAAAAAAAACGGACTATATCTCCACAGTTTATTTCATTTATTTTAGTTCATATACGAGCAACGTTATTGGCAATGAAAAAAAACTGAATATCAATATTGTCATTATTTTGTTTACTGTTTGTTCCGCACTTTTCCCGGTCATGAAATTAAGCTTATGCTGTTGTTATAAGTCAAACGAACATGACCAATACAGAAAGTTCTGATCAATTCTATGTTGTATACGACCATATGTAATGAAAAACAGAATAGAGCTTCACAATGTCTTTCATTTATTTTATACGAGCAACGTTATTATTTATATATGAGCAACGTTATTATTTATATACGAGCAACGCTATTATTTATATACGAGCAATGTTATTATTTATATACGAGCAACGTTATTATTTATATACAAGCAACGTTATTATTTATATACGAGCAACGTTATTATTTATATATGAGCAACGTTATTATTTATATACGAACAACGTTATTATTTATATACCAGCAAGGTCATTGATAATGAAAAAAACAGCAGGAATAGTTTCACAAGCATTGAAAAGGAAGGTACTGGAATATGCTGGTGTATTATAACGAGGATGTATTATATTATTATTTATAATGTATTATAAAGTATGGTAGCTGAATAACGAATCGATGAAGAACAGCAGTAGATCAACTGAGTAAACGAGCTGAAACTCTTTGTTTCTGTCTTTTTGTTGATGATTCTTTTGCATCAATTGTGGTGTGTGTAGGTGATTGACTACTTCTCTATTTTCACACAGATTCCAGTAACTTAATCATGACGCACAGAAGACTTATTGGTCTGTACTGGGAGGGAGATGACCGACCACATGAGTTTTTAAATACACGTCATACTGATGAGAGTTTCCAGAGTGGTAAGAAGTAATTCTCCTTAAGTCAACGCTTAAACAGCTTTGTAAGTATGGGAGCTAGTTCTGGTTGAAGCTTTTTCAGCACTATAATTGGAATGTCGTCAGGACCAGTTGCTTTACTGGAATCAAAGTTTTTGATCAGCTTGGTAACATGACGCAAATCAATATAGAATCCCATTACTTATCAATGGATAATAATATTATTGTTTATTTATAAGTCAAACGCTTTGTTTCTGTCTTATTGTGGATGATTATTGTGCATCAATTGTGATTTGTGTAGATAAAGTTTGTGGTTAATTTGGTGAGTTTTTACGGTTGTTACACCTAATGCTTTATAAAGATAATTACATGAACATTGTATTGAGACAGTATTCTACTGTTGCTATCAATTTTGCATGTCGTCTAAAAGTTCTGAGATGATATTAAGTATATAATAATAGCAGTGGATAGGTAGGTGCCATATTGCAAGATGTAATTATTAAACGAACCCCGAGTATTCCTATTGTACTTAACCTTTATTTGGCTAATTGAGCTTATAAAAATAAGAACTGTCTGTGATTCACATATTAATGAACTGATAAAATTAAACTTGAAGGATTTTTAATTATTACACAATATGACATTACATTATACACATTATTTTTTATTACACAATAGTAAAAAATATATGCAAATTGAAAAGAATTTATAAATTGATATATTTCTCCATATTAGGGACCATACGTTGGTGTCGATAAGGTTACTTAATGTGCAGGTTGACAAGACTTAGTTCTCATTTCTCAGCTGCCACTATCCAATTAGCGTGTGGTTTATGAAGTTCAGACAAGATGGTATGGTAGTTGAAATTAAACTTTAATTACAAGTAATAAGATCAGCAGTGGATAAATAATACAGGTAACACTGAGTATCAATATTGTACTTAATTATTCACTTTACTGTTTGTACCACGAACTTTTCTTGCCATTAAATGGAGGTTATGCAAATAAATATTGTATGTGCTTCACAACGCATATCTTTATGAAATGATGACATATATTGAACTTAAATTTGAACCACAATTTTTATGTACTTTTAAAAGATACGTTTTACAGAATAGTAAACGAAATGTGCAAATTGCAAAGAAGTTTAATATTAGGGACCATATGTCGGTTGCCATAATGTGCAAGTTGACAAGACTTAGTACATATTTTAACTACCACTATTCATTTTGCAAGTGGTTTATGAAATGCAGGCTGGGATGGTATGATATCATAAAATATGCAGTGCTGTATGCGGTATCGGACGATATTCAGATTGCTTAATGTGTAAGGATGGTGTAGCAATTCCGCTACAAAACATTTAAAATGTTTAGATGTTGTATCAATATTATTTCATCTACACGGAATAATCAGACAGTATATATTGTTAGGGGAAAGAAAAGTTTAAAATCAATATATTTTTGGAGGGATTTTTTCCAGCGGCCGTGGCAACAGGTTTGATGTATGTGTTCCATTTAAGATCAGGTGTAAAGGTCAAGCCCAGAAGCTTATCAAAACTTGAGGCCAGATAGGGATCAGAACGCTGATGATGTAAAGAGAGAAGCTTGGTTTTAGATGCATTAAAAGTAACCAGCTACTCCTTTCTCCATTGTACCACGTGCTCAAGATCAGAGGAGAGAGAATCAGAGATAACTTGGTCGTTCACTGTCTGAAATGTGATACCATAGATGTCTATGAATGATGTAAGGACTCAAGCATTAATACAGTGAGCTTCTGATTTTTGCCCATCAACTACTACTCTTATGAACCTATCAGACAGAAATGATATAATAATTGAGAAAAGATTTCCAGCTATACCATAGCTGGAGATCTTTTGAAGGAAACCTTTATGCCATACCTTATCAAAGGCCTTTGATATGTCAAGAGCAATTGCTCTAGAAAGGTTGGCTCTGTCGAGAGATTCGCTAATCCTATGAGATAAACTGTAAGCACATCTGCTGTAGATCTAGCAGAACGGAAACCATATTAAGTGTCACTAAGAAGGTTATTTTTGCTGAGATGGTTGATTACTTCTCCATTTAACACAGATTCCAGCAACTTACTCATGACGCACAGGAGACTCATTGGCCTGTACTGAGAGGGGGATGAGCGATCACCTGAATTCTTAAATACGGGGCATACTGATGAGATTTTCCAGGGTGATGGGAAGCATTTTTTCTTAAGACAACGTTTAAACGGTTTTGTAAGGAAGGGCGCTAGTTCTGGTTGAAGTTTTTTTATTACTATAATTGGAATACCGCCAGGGCCGGTTGCTTTACTGGAATAAATGTTTTTGATTAGCTTGGTAACATCACGTACGGATATTTGTACATCACATAGCGTGTTTTCTGATACAGGAGGAAATATTGGGGTTGGCGGCCTTGGTCGCAAAGGGTAAAATTAGCTGCAAGGTTCTTGGCAAAGAGTTTGCTTTTGTCTGATGCTGACGAGATTACATCAGGTCCATTGATGATAGTTGGGATAGAACACATGCCTCTGTTCAGGATTCTGTTTGCTATTTGCCAGAACTGGTGGGAACCAAGCCTCTACTCACCTACTTTGTACTAGACGGACTGTGCATACAACTCTCTGGCGTTCTTTATTACTTTCTTACAATCGTTGCTGGCAGTCATCTAGAACAATTTTAATGACTTCATATGAAACATAACTCAATCCCCACACAAAGTAATACGGTTTTGTTTTGTTAGATATGTGGAAATTGAAATTCCCAGGCTAACTCGCTTGTCGCCCTTTAACTCAGAGAGCGACCTAGCTATATCACTTCCTGTTTCTCATATCTCTGTCTCTTTTCAACTGAACGCCCGACCAGTCAAGACGTGACAGAAATCGATCCGGGTGGGGGCATCGGCCACCCAACCAGTTCCTGACTAACTCGTCAGCCTATTATCAATCGCACGTAACGAACTCTTATTTCTCAACAAACTCTTATTCTTGCTATCTGCTTCTTAATATTTCTCATGTACATTTATGTAAATAAATTGCATTTCTTTCGCTGATAATTATCGGTAGGTTTTCGTCGATTTTTTGCTTTTTCAATCCTGCCATTCAATACATTCTTTCACCATACACAATGAGGATGGGGTCGTCTATCACACAAGCAGGCCATCCTGTCCTCTCCTCTCTCAACAGATATATAGTTTCTCCGATTAACATATATAAAAAAAGACTGTTTTGAAAGTTAGATAATTAACGAGAAAGTACTCACAAATCATAAAAAAATCCCTACACAAGGTAATATGGTTGTGTTTTGTTAGATATATATTTTCTTGGATTAAAATATATAGAAAATATAACCCTTGGTGTAAGGACTGTTGTGAAACTCAGATAATTCATAAAAAGTACTCGCAAATCGTAAAAAAAGTTTCATGTTTGCGGTAATGAAAATTCGTAGGTATTTACAAGCCAGAACTTTTACGTTCACAAGATGTTACTAACGATTTCCAGATAAAAAAAAAGGCTAAACGCCGTATAGTGTCAATAAACTACTGAGACTAAATTATGACATTAAATTGGAGTTTATCTTAACTTTATCCCTATTCAAATAGCAAACGTGTGAAAATATTAAATAAACAATGATTAATTCAATGATAATAGAATTAGTTTCAGATATAATTTTTTTTTTTTTAGTTATATCGATTTCGTTAATACGATGTGTAGGGACTTATTTCACAGTGTTACTGAAAAAATATAAGGGGGTTCAATATATTCCGTGATTATTATTTGATAAACACTGACATTTTCATAAAATTGATTAATTTCTTGAATTTTTAAGTTAAGAGGGAAAGAAAGAAAGAGAGAGAGAAAAGAGAGAGAGAGAGAGAGAGAGAGAGGGGGGTCCAAATGTTTATAAATTTCGAACATCGGCTATTCATTTTGCACTACATAATTTTTATATTTCCTACATTTCAAACACAATAAAATAAATCCATTACCTATCAAAACACAATAAAAACGGAATTGAAAATTAAAATAAATCATTTTGCACAATAAAAAGAAGTAATCGAAAATTAAAAAAAAAAAACATATGATCTGTCGAGTTATATCGAATTCATTAATACAGACTTTAGGGGCTGTTTTGTAATGTTTTTGAAAAAATTAAATTCATTCAATTTTTTTTATTTATTTATTGAAACCGAAAATTTTGGTAAAGGTGCCTTTGGTTTAACCAAAATATACTATTAAAAAAGAAAAATGGGTTCCTTACATTTAGTGATCAGTATTTGAACATTTCATAATAATTGGTTAAATTCCAGATTTATGATGAATTTCCACTAAGATTCGGATAAAAATCATATTTAGTGATCATTATAGTAAAATAAAATACAATAAATAAATAAATCATTAAAATTGGTTAATTTAAGTAAAGGGTCAACATTTTTATACATTTGGAGCATCGACTATTCATTTCGAACATATTTACTGTTCAATTGTCTAATAATTCGATTAACTTCAAATTATATTATTGTTATTATAACATTTTTTTTGGTCAGAAATCACACAAGTTTGACTTAAATAAACGTATCTTCAACAAAAATCTTAATGGCAGATGAAATAATATTTTTAGGAGATTCCTTTTTTTAAATCAGGGATTTATACTTTTTTTCTGTTATAAAGCATGGGCTAATCAGTAATCTTTTATTATTATTGGATTGCGAATAGTGAACGGAATTTTTCTTAAAGTGTAAAAAGAAAAACTTACCTTTCATTCTTGGAATTCAATAAAAAAAAATCCCGTATGAATTCGTTTTTTTTTTCTTTGTTCAAAACATAAAATGTGTTTTGTTTATGATTTCTTTAGTAAATTGATAAAACTTTTGTTTTGTGTGTCCAATTCATTAAGAAACAAAATATATGTAAATATAAAAGAATAAAAATTAAAAGATAAAAAACATAATTTAACATAAAACTATTAAAAGAGAAAATCGATTTCTAATGAACAATGAATTTAGGTTATCGAATCACGGTGTAATCATTAATTTGTTCCTCGTATAAAAAATGCCTGTTCATTAGTTAAATGTGTCGAATTGTTTTCCTGTCAATTCAAAATTAGTTGTCCATTCTTAATACAATATATACAAAGAATAAAAAAAAAAACACAACACGATTTAAACATAAAATCATTTAAAGAGAAAATAACTGTTAAAAACAATGATTTCAGGTCACCGTAAACAGGTGTAATCATTATTTCGTTCCTTGTGTAAAAATAAGAAAATAAACAAATGTGTTCCTATCAAGTTTAGATTATGTCAATGATTAAGGCTTGTTACGATTTCTTATGTGAATTTAAAAAAAAAAAGAAAAAAAAGTTGTTACTACAGTTTATCGCTGAAACTGGAGACGCCATTTTATTTCCGCGCACCCGTCGTTCAAATCCAAGTGAGAAATCATTATTTTCAACTATGACTGAAGTTAGAAATAAATAACAAAAAAAAAAAAAAAAAAAGATAAAAATTAAAGTAGATATTAATTAATTCCGGAAAGAACTTTGAAAAAAAGTAAATAAAGAAAGTGAAAGAGAACATCTATCCGTAAGTGTTTAATTGGAAATGTTTCGATTTAATTGATGAAAACGGGAAAGTTTACACACGCACACACACACACACACACACACACACACACACACACACACACACACACACACACATATATATATATATACACACACATATATACATATATATATACACACATATATATATACATATATATATATATATACATATGTATATACACACACACACGCACACACACCCCCACATATATATATATATACATACATACACACACACACATATATACATACACACACACACACACACATATATATATATATATATACATACATACACACACACATATATACATACACACACACACCCACACACACACACACACACACACACAAACATATATATATATATATATATATATATATATATATATATATATATATATATATTAAAAACTGAAATTGAAAATGACATATTCATAATTGGATTGTCTAAACTGGGCGAGCGCCATTTAGTGTATAAAAAATTATCAAAATAGTAAAAACATTTATTGAAAAGCTTGCGTAAGAAAATATAATTTTAATAAAACAATTTTGTAATGAAAGCAACATTGGATTTTTATAAAATAGTTTGTTGTTGTTGTTGTTGTTGATGATGTTGTTTTTTTAGAACAAATAAATAATTTTAATGATACATTTTTTTGAATTAAAGCAACTTTGAAGAGTCAACAACAAATTAGTTTAAATAAAACCGAAAAATCATTATTTAGTTTATTTTTGTTATTTATTTCATGCTTCGGTCATAGTTTAAAATAATGATTTCTCCCTTGGATTTCAACGACAAGTGCGCGAATTAAAGTGGCGTCTCCAGTTTCGGCGATAAAGTGTAGAAGTACCAAATAAAAAAATATAACGATTAAACAATCAGGTTTATTTATTATTTAATCGGAATTCATTATTGAGATGAGTATTATCTTATTTATTAATTTATTTATTGCGGACTATTATCCTCAACTTATTTAGTTGTTGTTTCACGACGTTTCGGCCAACTAGGAAGACAGTAATTGCTGGGGATGTCGTTAGGAGATTCCAAGTTCTTATCCCATCGCGGTTACCACCTGGCGAAGGCCAGGGGAATAGTTGGCTGAAACGTCGCGAAACAAGGAAAAAAGATGAAGATAATAGTCCGCAATAAATAAATTAATCAGGTTTATATTTTACAACCGAGCAATCAAATGGACATAACTCCCTAAAGAGTTATTTACTCATTTATAAGGAACAAAAATGATATGAGCCACAAAATTGGAAACTGCGAACGATTGCATGCCTCATTGACCATGAAGTGGGTGCACATTTTACGTAAAATTTATATAGGAAACTGATACTTTAAAATTTAAAATATTTATTATTATTTTGTAAACAATAATTTCAAGTTAATTTCAAGTTTGACAATTTCTTATCTTATTATTACTATTTAGGTAAAAGTACAGAATAATCAGACCACACTAATCCCACCGCATGATAAGAATGGCATTCGAAATAATATCGCTATGATTTTTACACGGTACAATAAGTACATATGTACCGTTATTGAATAGAATTTTTATGAAGTGTAAAACAAACTTAACTTTCATGGCAACACTTGAGTTTAGGTGGCAAAATACCCTCGAACCCTCAATCACATAAAAAGAACCGAATTCTCTAATCACTGTTATATTACTATGCCAACAATATTTAAACACTGACATCGGTATTTCAGAAGTTAACAATTTTAAATAAGCAGTCATGCGCAATATTATCACGTTCCACGTATATTATATTTGTATATATGTTAAAACCTTTTCACATAAATTTATATTCGTTTTACATGAATATGTGTGTTTGGTCACGATGCTAAAAATGTAGTGTATACTTGGTAAGCGGTATATACAAAATCTGTCACAATACCTTACAAAACGGTGTTTGTAAACTCGAAGTGACAACTTTAAAACTAAAAGCTCAAATACATTTCTTTTCGCATAAAGTTATATTTGTACAAACCTTTTCCTACATTAACATTTATACTACGTTGTCACCTTTCACCCATTGATGTTTGTACGTGTGTTTTTATATTTCACATAACCTGACGTTATCACCTTTCATATATGTTTGTGTTTGTGTAATATAAAGAAAAGTTCGTTTGTGCCAATTCCGACTTAATAGAGTAGACTTGACTTTAAACGCCCTAATCTTTCTCAATGGCTCGTGATCATTTAAATGTCTACAAGTGTGTTGTGTCATGTGTGAAGTAAAACATCTTAAGACATATCTTTTGATCGTTTCTTTTCTGTGCCTTCCTCCTGAGCTCTCTTCCATTGTCTCGGGTGGCTGGCAAAATCTGTTCTGGGTGAGAGATTACAGATGAACCAAGACAGGTGTTTGATTTCTATATAGAATCTTTATTTAAATTGACCAGGAATCAGACGTTTAGATGCAGATCGGGAGAGATTTGAACCCTTTCCTGAAAGTGGCGCTTTCCATCTCTGTTTCAAAACTTATTGAGTCTTCCCAAAGGGGAAACTCGCAAACACGTCTGTCCTCTCCGATGATCTAGGCTCAAGTCTCTCTTTTTCTAAAACTCGGTGCAATCACTTGTGCCCCCACGACGTTAGCACCCTCGAAAAACCCGACAAGCTACTAAATCCCACCCCCACACTGTAGAGATCCCTAGATGTAAAATATCTTTTTACTCCAATAGTTTCTTCCCCAGAACCGCTAGACTCGGGAATTCCATTCCAGGTCCCTGCTTCCCCAACAGTACTGACGTGCAGAAGTTTAAATGTTTTTTTAAATACACCCCTCTATCTAAACAAACATAATATAAGGAATACCCGAAAAGACTGAAACGAAAGATCACAATACTAAAATCCAAGAATCCAAAAAATAAATATCAAAATAGAATGAAAGCAGCCCTACCCTTATTTCAGAAGAGTTGGTCCCCCCTCCTCACACATACACATTAGTAACGACCTTGGATCACAGTCACCTTCCTAGGGAAGCAAATAACCTCATAATACTATAAAACAGTGCACACATTCTCAAACCAATAAAAGAAAACTCTCTCTTTCTCACACACACACACACACTACCCTAAAGGAAAAAAAAAAACACAAGCAGAAAGAGAGAGTGACTACAGCCGAGGTCAGCGGCCTCGACAAGCCCAATAAAAGAGTAATAAAAATTGAACATGCCAATGAATAATAGACACTTACACGTGTCCACCCCTTGGAAACACTTCAAATGAATTACGAAAATGCCATTTTTACATCTCCAACACATTTGAAAATAATGTCTGACGAGAACGCTTCGCAGAACATCTGAAACGCGTAAAAACGATTTCAATGATTTAAAAAGATTATTACAATGATCCAAACAGAATTCTCAATGAAAAACCAAGACACGGAATAATAAAATAATGTTAAAAAATACACATTGTTGGTGACTACCCCCTTATATATATATATATATATATATATATATATATATATATATATATATATACATATATATACATATATATATATATACATATATATATACATATATATACACATATATATACACACATATATATACACATATATATACATATATATACACACATATATATATACACATATATATACATATATATATACATATATATATACATATATATACATATATATATATACATATATATACATATATATATATACATATACATATATATATATATATATATAGTCATCCACATACAGTACTGTTTCGCTGTATCACAGCTCATCAGTACGACTAGATAGGAAACTGCCTCAAGCCAGTATCGAAACCCGATAGTCAAGGCTTCTAACCATTACGCTAATTGGCGGCTGCTGTGCGAGTAGTGAATTAACGATGTTTTGATATCGTCTGAAATACCTAAGCTCGATTTGTTTCCACAAAGAGCATCGCTTAATGCGCCAATGGTAATTCGTGTATCATTTCTAAATATGTTCAATTCAATATACGAAGCATTATAGCCATGTGCATACAGTACTGTTTCGCTGTGTCACAGCTCATCAGTGCGGCAAGACAGGCAATTAGATAAGTCACTGATTAGAGATCAATTGAATTATCCTGTCAGATATTGCATTGAGGTAATACTTTCAGAATGATCCTAGTCAATATTTAAAAGTAGAGCAATATATACGTTTAAAATACAGAACTCATTCTGATAATGGATAGCCCAGGTTGTATGAAATCCATTTTTATATAACTCTTATTCACCATACAAATAACATTTTCAATATATGTGCTGAAATGCAAAATATTTGTTTATTCATAGCTGAACATTTTGCTAATTGCATTTAATTTCCTCTGGTGATATGAGCCATTATTGAAAATCCATGGATTAATGAAATAAGCATATGTTTTCTCTATATATTTCTTGTTTCAAACAATAAATTCTTAACTTAAATATATTTGTATATATTTTGCTTTAGAGAATTTAACTTCAATATATATATATATATATATATATATATATATATATATATATATATATATATATATATATATATATATATAACACATTAACTTAATTAAACATAGCTATTTGAAAACATATGCGATAAAAAAAATTTAAAAAATTGATTTACGTATTTTTATATAGAACATTTCATGAGCCAGGAATTCCTGTGGTGTCGCTGATTTAAAAATAACTGTTTCGGCAATATCATTTACTGGATTCGTACATATTATGTTGTTTGAATTTATTTTAAACTGTTAAACAGTTTTCTGTTGCACATTCAGTTTTTTAAAACTACTAAAACTGTAAAAAATGCGATACATTTATGTCTTTTCAAATAAATATATTTTTAAAATATCTAAATAGTTTGACAAAATATATAACATATTAACTTAAATAAGAATAGTTATTTGAAAAGATTTGCGATCAAAAAATAAAATGTATTTTATATATTTTATTATAAGGGGTGAGAAAAATAAACATAAAATATAATTAAAAATTGTATCGATTCTGTGCTTCCATACCTCAGTTGAAAGACGTATGTGCCAACTTCCGGTGTGTTTTAAAGTTAGGGTCTCCCTTTATGCACATATTACCACATTGTCTATTCGCCAGGCAAAACACCAGCTAATCCTTTCACAATTAAGTTAAGAGAATTGAGTCTTTTCACGAGTCATCCGTCTACAACATCCACCTTCATTAAATAATATATTTTGGTAAGCAAAAATACCTGTTCACATAATTTCATTTTGTTTAGATGCCCAATTTTCGGGGTTATGTGTGCAGTTCAACCATAGACACACTAATTCTGCGGTAGTTTGTTTAGAGGTTTTCATTCATCAATCTATATCGAAAGAAGACACTTTCAGTTGTTGAAGTTGACAGCTCGGCGGATTTCTTACGCTTACGAGATTGATATGTTCAGAGCAAACGTTGATTATATGTACATGCAGATTAGATACTATCACAACGTTGGGATTGAAATGGATGATAAACTGGTGACACACGTCTTTGGGAGCTGAAGACATACGGATGGGATGTAGCTGGGAAATGAAGGTTTTCTGCTCAGAAGAAGTAGTATGGTAGGGTTTCTGATTTTGATTATATTATCGGGGTAAGCGCGTACGCAGACCCCACACTTAGAAATAACGCGTCCGAGTCGTCCACATTTGAGACGATCGCACAGGTCAACCAAGGGCCTCACTCTGGAGGAACGACCTAAATGATCATCGTTGACCTCTACGTCAGGTAAGTATAAATTTTATGGCAGTCACACTAGTGTATTTATATTATACGTATATATATTTACGTATTTATATTATTATACGTATATATATATACGTATTTATATTATACGTATATATATTTACGTATTTATATTATTATACGTATATAGTAACTACAGTAATCAATAAAATACTAAATATGTTCCATATAATTCTCAACAATATTAGCATATCACAACATTTTATTCACCAATAACAACAATTCATAACAAAAATATTACTATCATTTAAACTTACAAACACTTGCACAAAATAGTAATATCATTTTTTATTTTAAATGTAATATGAAAAAACACATTAATATAATTTATCATTTTTAATGTAATATGAAGAAGAATTAATATCATTTATTATTTTTTATATAATAAGAAAAAAGACACATTAATATAATTTATTATTTTTTAATGTAATATGAAAAAAACACATATTAATATCATTTATTATTTTAAATGTAATATGAAAAAAGACACATATTAATATAATTTATTATTTTTAATGTAATATGAAAAAAGACACATTAATATAATTTATTATTTTAATGTAATATGAATAAAAAGACACATATTAATATAAATTATTATTGTTGATGTAATATGAAAAAAGAACACATATTAATATCATTTATTATTTTTAATGTAATAACGAAAAAAGACACATATAAATATAATTTATTATTTTAACATGTAATAACGAAAAAAGGACACATATTAATATACTTTATTATTTTTAATGTAATAAAGAAAAAAGACACATATTTATATAATTTATTATTTTTAATGTAATATGAACAAAACACATATTAATATAATTTATCATTTTTAATGTAATATGAAAAAACATATTAATATAATTTATTATTTTTAATTTAATATGAAAAAAGACATATAGTAATATAATTTATTATTTTTAATGTAATAACTAAAGAAAAACATATTAATATAATTTATTATTTTTTATATAATAAGAAAAAAAAGACACATATAATTATAATTTATTATTTTTTAATGTGATATGAAAGAAAATATATTAATATAATTTATTATTTACATGTAATATAAAAAACAGACACATATTATAATTTATATTTTTTAATGTAATTCGAAAAAAAGACAGATGTTAATATCATTTATTATTTTTTAAGGTAATTTGAAAAAAAGACACATATTATCATTTATTATTTTTAATGTAATATGAAAAAAGACACATAATAATATAATTTATTCTTTTTAATTTAATATGAAAAAGGCACATATGAATATAATTCATTATTTTAATGTGATAACGAAAAAAACACATATTAATATAATTTATTATTTTTTCTATAATAAGAAAAACACACATTAATATGATTTATTATTTTTAATGTAATATAAAAAAGACACATATGATTAGCATTTATTATTTTTGATGTAATATGAAAAAACACATAAAAATATAAAAAATTATTTTAATGTAATATGAAAAAAGACAGATATTAATATAATTTATTATTTTTTAATACAATATGAAAAAATACATATTAATATAATTTATTATTTTTAATGTAATAACGAAAAAAAGACACATATTTATACAATTAATTATTTTTAATGTAATATGAAAAAACACATATTAATACAATTTATTAGTTTTAATTTAATATAAAAAAGACACATAGTAATTTAATTTATTATTTTAATGTAATAATGAAAAACATATATTAATATAATTTATTATTTTTAATGTAATATGAACAAGAGATATATTCATATCAATTATATTTTTATATAATTAGAAAAAAGACATATATAAATATCATTTATTATTTTTAATGTAATATGAAAAAAACATTAATATAATTATTATCTTACATGTAATATGAAAAAACAGACACATATTATTATAATTTATTATTATTTCATATAATTTGAAGAAAGACACATATTAATATCATTTATTATTTTTTTAATGTAATTTGAAAAAAGACACATATTTATATCATTTATTATTTTTAATTAAATATGAAAAAGACACATATAAATATAATTTATTATTTTAAATGTAATATGAAAAATACACATATTAATTTAATTTATTATTTTTAATGTAATATGAAAAGAGACAGATAATTATATAATTTATTATTTTAATGTAACATGAAAAAAGACACATAATTATATAATTTGTTATTTTTCATGTAATATGAAAAAAGACACGTATCAATATCATTTATTATTTTTAATGTAATATGAAAAAAAACATAAAAATATAATTAATTATTTTTAATGTAATATGAAAAAAAACACATATTAATATAATTTAATTTTTTAATGTAATAACAAAAAAAACGACACATATTTATATAATTAATCATTTTTAATGTAATATGAAAAAATATATTAATATAATTTATCATTTTTTAATGTAATATGAAAAAAAACACATATTAATATAATTTATTATCTTTAATTTTATAGAAAAAAGACACATAGTAATATAATTTATTATTTTTAATTTAATAATGAAAAAAACACATATTAATATAATGTATTATTTTTAAAGTAATATGAACAAGACATATATTCACATCATTTACTATTTTTTTAATAATAAGAAAAAAAGACACATATCAATATAATTTATTATTTTTAATGTAATATGAAAAAAACATATTAATATAATTTAATATTTAACATGTAATTTAAAAAAACAGACATATATTATTTTAATTTATTGTTTAATATAATTTGAAAAAAGACACATATTAATATCATTTATTATTTTTTAAATTAATTTGAAAAAAGATACATATTAATATAATTTGTTATTTTTAATGTAATATGAAAAAAGACACATATTAATTTAATTTATTATTTTTAATGTAATATGAAAAAGACACATATTAATATAATTTATTATTTTCAATGTAACATGAAAAAAAGACACATATTAATATCATTTGTTATTTTTAATGTAATATAAAAAAGACACATATTAATATCATTTATTATTCTTAATGTAATATGAAAAAAGATAAAAATCTAATTTATTATTTTTCATGTAATATGAAAAAAAAACATATTAATATATTTTATTATTTTTAATGTAATATGAAAAAAGACAGATATTAATATAATTTATTATTTTAATGTAATAACGAAAAAAAGACATATATTTATCTAATTTGTTATTTTTAATGCAATATGAAAAAACACACAATAATATAATTTATTATTTTTTAATGTAATATGAAAAAACACATATTAATATCATTTATTATTTTAAATTTAATATGAAAAAGACACATAGTAATATAATTTATTATTTTTAATGTAATAACGAAAAAACAGATAGTAATATAATTTACTATTTTTTAATGTAATATGAAAAAAACACATATTAATATAATATATTATTTCTAATTTCATATGAAAAAGGCACATATTAATATAATTTATTATTTATAATGTGATAACGAAAAAAACACGTTAATATAATTTATTATTTTTTTATATAATACGCAAAAAACACATATTAATATAATTTATTATTTTAATGTAATATGAAAAAAGACATATTATTATTTTAATGTAATATGAAAAAACACATATTAATATAATTTCTAATTTTTTCATGTAATATGAAAACACACATATTCATACAATTTATTTTTAATTTAATATAAAAAAGACACATAGTAATTTAATTTATTATTTTAATGTAATAATGAAAAAAGCATATATTAATATATTTTATTATTTTTAATGTAATATGAAAAAAACATTAATATAATTATTATTATACATGTAATATGAAAAAAACAGACACATATTATTATAATTTGTTATTATTTCATATAATTTGAAAAAAAGACACATATTAATATCATTTATTATTTTTTATGTACTTTGAAAAAAGACACATATTTATATAATTTATTATTTTTAATTAAATATGAAAAAGACACATATAGATATAATTTATTATTTAAATGTAATATGAAAAAATACATATATTAATTTAATTTATTATTTTTAATGTAATGTGAAAAGAGACAGATAATTATATAATTTATTATTTTAATGTAACATTAAAAAAAGACACATATTTATATAATTTGTTATTTTTCATGTAATATGAAAAAAGACACGTATCAATATCATTTATTATTTTTAATGTAATATGAAAAAAACCATAAAAATATAATTAATTATTTTTAATGTAATATAAAAAAAACACATATTAATATAATTTAATTTTTTAATGTAATAACAAAAAAAACGACACATATTTATATAATTAATCATTTTTAATGTAATATGAAAAAACATATTAATATAATTTATCATTTTTTAATGTAATATGAAAAAAACACATATTAATATAATTTATTATCTTTAATTTAATAGAAAAAAGACACATAGTAATATAATTTATTATTTTTAATTTAATAATGAAAAAAACACATATTAATATAATTTATTATTTTTAAAGTAATATGAACAAGACATATATTCACATCATTTACTATTTTTTTAATAAGAAGAAAAAAAGACACATATCAATATAATTTATTATTTTTAATGTAATATGAAAAAAACATATTAATATAATTTAATATTTAACATGTAATTTAAAAAAAACAGACATATATTATTTTAATTTATTGTTTAATATAATTTGAAAAAAGACACATATTAATATCATTTATTATTTTTTAAATTAATTTGAAAAAAGATACATATTAATATAATTTGTTATTTTTAATGTAATATGAAAAAAGACACATATTAATTTAATTTATTATTTTTAATGTAATATGAAAAAGACACATATTAATATAATTTATTATTTTCAATGTAACATGAGAAAAACACATATTTATATCATTTGTTATTTTTAATGTAATATAAAAAAGACACATATTAATATCATTTATTATTCTTAATGTAATATGAAAAAAGATAAAAATCTAATTTATTATTTTTCATGTAATATGAAAAAAAACATATTAATATATTTTATTATTTTTAATGTAATATGAAAAAAGACAGATATTAATATAATTTATTATTTTAATGTAATAACGAAAAAAAGACATATATTTATCTAATTTGTTATTTTTAATGCAACATGAAAAAACACATAATAATATAAGTTATTATTTTTTAATGTAATATGAAAAAACACATATTAATATCATTTATTATTTTAAATTTAATATGAAAAAGACACATAGTAATATAATTTATTATTTTTAATGTAATAACGAAAAAAACAGATAGTAATATAATTTACTATTTTTTAATGTAATATGAAAAAAAACACATATTAATATAATTTATTATTTTTTAATGTAATAACGAAAAAAGACACATATGAATATAATTAATTATTTTTAATGTAATATGAAAAAAGACAGATATTAATATAATTTATCATTTTGAATGTAATATGAAAAAAAGACACATATTAATATGATTTATTATTTTTAATGTAATATGAAAAAGACACATATTAATATAATTTATTATTTTTAATGTAATATGAGAAAAATACATATTAATATAATTTATTATTTTTAATGTAATATGAAAATAAAAAGACAGATATTAATATAAATTATTATTTTTAATGTTATATGAAAAAAGACACATGTTAATATAATTTATTATTTTTAATGTTATAACGAAAAAAAAAGACACATATTAATATAATTTATTATTTTTAATGTAATATGAAAAAAAAAACAACTTCATGAAGCATTTCTGTTACTACTGTTTTCGGGTAAACTTACAACAAATAACGAATCCAACGTCCCATATTAAGAACGACATTCGAAATAGACACCCCTAACCTTCTCATGTTAAAAACGTCTTTCAGATTAAACGCCCATAACCTTTTCAGCATACCCGAAAATCTATAAAATTGACATGTCGAATGTGAACGATGAGTTGGACGTAATGTAAAAATGATCAGAATTTAAAACAGAACGAAATTTAAATTCTCTTTTTCATTTTACAAGAACCGTAAAAGTGCGCATTTGCCGCAAGTTTTACCATCATTTATTATTTTTAATGTTAGAAAAAAATAAACACCAACTGCTTGGAGCATTTCTGTTGATCTCATGAAATAGTTTTTAATTAATATAAATTGAAGTTTTTAAGGCAATCTCCTATAATATATCGATAATATAGCATATTTTCTTTTTTTTTTTAGGCGAACCACGCTTTTTTTTTTATACAAGGTCATTATGCAGAGGGAGACAACTCCATATTACTAAGAGATTCGTTCATTTTTTCATCTCATAATTTAGGACGTCACTCCTAACGATATTTTTTTTTATTAAATCAAAACATAAAAAACAATAAGCTGAGACGAATGTTTTTAAAATCTAACAATATATATATACAAAATAACATTATTAAAACAAAATGTAGTTTTTATGCGACTATTAAGAGAATCGTTTTTGTTTTCATGTCACATTTTGTTTTTCGACTACATTACAAAAAATGAAAATGCAACAATAATTGTAGAGGAATTATTTTTTCATCTCATAATTTAGGATGCTAAAACCAACGATATTTTTATTAAGTCAAAACAGTAAAAAAAATAACTGCAGCATTTTTTTTTATATAACAAAGTTAATAACCTTAATAATATAAAACGTAGTCTTTATGCGACTATTAAGAGAATCGTTTTTGTTTTCATATCACAATTTACGACGCTAAAACCAACGATATTTTCTTTTGATGAAAACATTTGAAAAGGAAAGTTGCGGCAACTTTTTTTTCAACTACATTTTTATTAAAACGTAAATATTATTGTGAGTTTCTATAAAAAAATAATCTTTAAGCTTAAAACCAAAAGAATGAAAACATTACAAAAGAAAAATGGAGTTTTTCCGACTACTTTTTAATTTTTTTTTTATTTTTTTTACTACTTTTTAAAATTAATTAATAAATGTTATGGGAAAATGTGTTACAGAAAAAAGTCGCCACAGCTTTAAAAAAAACATTTGTTTGTTAAAATCACAATTTCCTCTTCAGCTATCGTTGCATTTTCCTTTATTTTAACAACAAATCTTACCAGACATTTATTTGTTAGTTTAAAAATGTAGTAACAAAATGTTTTGTAATGTTTTCATTCTTTGGGGGTAAAGCTTAAAGACTAATTGGGTTTGTTTTACTGTACACATAGATTCGAAAAAGTTGTCACAAAACAAATATAGAACAAATCAATATTATCAAAGGCAAGATAAGTTACTTTTCTAAATAACTGGATATGTTTTTAGTGTTTATATTTAATGTAACATGTTTATTCAGCTCGAAAAACATACAGTGTTTCTTGGTGTATTGGAAAGTTAAAGATGGCGCCTGACTCTCTCGTTGACACGGTAGATTTGGTAAAAGAAGTTAAAAACAAAAAAACTATGCAAAATACTGTTGGAAACTCGCTAAATATATGTTACCGCGACATAAGCTGACATATATTCGGTGTTTTTTTAACAGTATTTTGTATAGTTTTTAAACTCCTTTTCCCAAACTTACCGTGTCAAACATTAAAAAAAATTCGTTGCAGCTTTTTTTTATGTTTTGATTTAATAAAAAAATATCCTTAGTAGTAGCGTCCTAAATTATGAGATGAAAAAAAAAATGAACGAATTTCTTAGTGAAATGGCGTTGTCTCCCTCTGTACAATGACCTTGGATATAAAAAAAGGGGATAACATTTTACATTAAGGCCCGTCTCACGTTCGTATGTAACGAAATTTTTTTTTTTTTTTTTTTTTTTTTTGTAGATTTTGGTGTGCTAAAAACGAATCTGAAAACCGTTTCCGTCGCAAAAAAATAGTTTTCATGATATGAAGAAATTATTTTTTCGAAAAGTGGGTGGTCACTTTTCTATGTAAATTTAACTTAAAATGAGTACCTACTTTCTAGCCACCTGTGAGAGGGGGCATTTTAGTGTTTATTGGTTAAAAGGTTTCGATTTTTTTTTCATTTTTCAATAAAGACATGAGGAAATTAAAAAATAAAGAAAAACTTTAAAGGTTCGTCTCACATTTGTATAGAAAAAAAAAGTTTTTTGTAGTTTTCGGTGTGCTTTAAAAGAATATGGTAACCGTTTCCGTCGCAAATTTACCGTTTGTATGGTATTAACCCCTTAGCTCTGGGCCTATTTTCCATTTCACAGCCCAGCCCCCCAGCCTTCGTTTACGCTACGCACGATCATAAACGAAGGCTGTTAAAAATGCACTCGCGTACCGAACTGCCTTGTCACAGTGTAGTATTAGCGAAAATTTTAAATTAGACGAAAAACAAGTAGTTTTCCAAATATGAAGCCATGTAATTCTATGTTATCACGGCTGGCCATTTTTGTACGCGTAAGCGCGCGCACATATCCTATAAGGATAATCAAGAAACTGTATTCCGTGAGGGAAATAAAGAGATACATATGTACTGCAGTACTGCACATTTAAATAAAAGAAGGAAAGTTTTTTTAATATAATTATTATTATTATAGGGAGACAATGTGTACTGTTTACCGTGTTCAGTCGAGGGAGGATCCCTCTTCTCGTATATCCGATGACCCATGTTTGCAATTCAAGGGACATAACTCCCAGAAGAGTTACCTTCCCCTGAAACTATATATAAGGTAAATAAAAGAGCGTTTGATCAAGTCACACGGCGAGCCGTAAATTGTAAAATATTGATTTGTGTCCTTTTCTATTCTTTACCATATTCACACCCGGGAGCCGGTGCATCATTTTACAACATTAAACTACTTCTCTATTAAAGAAGGCGTTAATGCATGGGAGGATGGCACAACAACCCATGACAAATAAAGCTTCTCTTGAAATAGCTACAATGATGATAACGCAAAACATGGATGAAATGAGCAGACAAATTAGAAACAGGTACTACACTTTCATCGTTGTTTGTTTAACGTTGATGTTATGTAAAACAGGCATACTAATAAGCAGGTTTAAATCTGGAATAATGAGTGAAGGTGAAGGTCATCGCAAGTTTAACCGAATCAAGTTTGATAACAATAAGTTGCAAGTCCCATTTACGTCATAGTTTAATTTCTTGGACCAAATCTATTTTTGTCATTTGACTGATTTCACTGTTTGTGCAATTCCTTCCTCTTATTGGATTTGTTTATGTAAAATATTTAGTTTTACAATTTTTAATACGAACATTATTTGGATTATTATTCGGAATACTGTTCTCATTTTGGACGTTAACAGTAATTCGACTAATCCAAATAATAATGAAATGTTTTATCTAAAAAATGAACCTGATTTTTAAAGCTTCATATTTTTTTAATGAATTGAACGAAATATAAATTTGCAATAGAAATACCCCAAAACGTTTAAGAATTGCCAAATCTAAACTTTATAGAAAAACAATTCAGACATTTTTACACAAGGAACAAAATAATGATTTCACCGTGTTATTACGATGACCTTAAGTTCTTTGTTCTTTAGCAGTTGAGTTTTTCTTTAAATAATTTCACGTTTAAATCGTGTTTTTCAACTTTTAATTTTGATTCTTTTATATTTTCATATATTTTGTTTCTTAATGAATTGGACACACAAAACAAAAGTTGTATCAATTTACTAAAGAAATCAGAACAAACAAACAAAGTTTCTGTTTTGAACACAAAAGAAAAAAACAATTTTTCTCGTATTGAATGAAAGGTAAGTTTATTTTATTCAACATTTTTTAAAATATCAGTCAACAACTTACAAATAATTTTAAATATTTAAATAAGTTTATTTTTATTGCAATCAAATGTGAAATGTAATTTATTTTTACGCTTTTAAAAATCCGTTTGAATAACTTTTAAGAATAATGTGAAACAGAAAAACAGTTTATTTTTTGCACCTCAGAAATATTGATTCTTGAAAAAATTATTTTTTTTTTATTGCAATCCAATCAAAATATTTAACTTGAATAAGTCGAGCGCCATGTTGGATCGACACTTTAATTATGAATTAACTTAATAAATAAATAAATAAACTTGACTTCTAGTAAAAAAAAAAAAGATTAACTTTTTTTTGTTTTGTTTTTTAGAACAGAGGGTTTGTCTTAATTTATCAGTTTATATTTTTTTTTCATTCCAAATAAATAACTGATTCGGACATTTTATTCCAAATAAATAACTGAATCGGACATTCCTAAAAAGGAAAAGAAGTCGTTATTGTTACTTTATTAATTTGTATTTGTAGTAGGAAAAAGTTTGTTTTCGGCATTTCAGGAAAAAAAAATACATAATATGTCAATTATCTCCCCCTTCTTTGATCCGTGGATCGCATTTGGCTGTTAGGTGGCGTTAGCTGACATAGTGTCGATCCAACATGGCGCTCGACTTATTCTCGATTAACTGTGCTTTAATATTTGATTTTCTTAAATAAAAAAAAAACTACTTCATCGATTTACGTGATTCTTGGAATATGACATGTACATGCAATGACAAGTACGTACGTTATACTGTTTTTTTTGCAGATTTTCCATGTAACCGATTTCATTTTCGGCCCATTAATAGACTTGCACCGTTTATTTTTGCACCTCAGAAATACTGATTCTTTAAACAATTATAATTTTTTTTATTGCAATCCAATCAAAATATTAAAAAATATGCTTTATAGCTTGAATAAAAATTTATGAATCTCCGATTAAAAAAAATCTGGTAAATATGAAGAATTACTCCACCTTCGAAAATTCATTTAAAATTACCATTCTTACATGTTTTCGAGGTCGCTGAAAACGAAATTAACGTTTAAAATTACGGAAAACGAGTAGTCTCCAAGATATAAAGAAATGTTAGTTTTGAAAAAAGTAGGGAATCATTTTCCTATATTAATTTAACGTAACTTTGTGGCCATGATTTTTTTTTTCGGAAGGAAGTGGGTACTTTCTTTCTACCCTCGGAAAATCCTTTAAAGTTACCACTAACTTTTCAAATTCCAGGAAACAAGTAGTTTCCAAGATATGAAGAAATGCACTCACTTTATCTTCGCCTTTTTATTTTTTATGGGGGGGGGACTGCCGGTTAATTTTCGTTCTTTTTTGGAGGAGGATATTCAATTATAAAACTTGTGTAGTTTTTAACTAACTGTTTTGAGCAGAAGAACTGTTTAATATTTTACAAATTCTGTTTACATTTGGTAGGAGGCGGTGGAGGGGCGGGATTGTTGTGGCTGCCACCCCTCCACTGCCTCCCACCAAATGTAAACAGAATTTTTGTAAAATATTAAACAGTTCTTCTGCTTGGTCAATGTCGGCACGTTACTTACGTTAAAACGGTTAATTAAACTGCATAAAAGCACCTGTTAAAAACTATACAAGTTCTATAATTGAATATCCCACTTCAAAAAAGAACGAAAAACAAACCGCCTTCCCCCAAAAAAAGAAAGTTGACCATGAAGTGAGTGCGTTTCTTCATATCTTGGAAACTACTTGTTTCTTGGAATTTTTAAAGTTAGTGGTAATTTTAAAGGATTTTCCGATGGTGGAAATAAAGTCTCCATGTCCCCTCAAAAAATCGTGCCCACAAAGTGCGTGCTCATTTTACGTTAAATTAACATAGAAAAGTAATCTCCCACCTTTTAAAAACTAACATTTCTTCATATCTTGCAAACTATTTACTTGCCGTAATTTTAAACATTATTTTCGTTTTCAGCAACCCCGAAACCCTGCGACTTCGAAAACCTATAAGAGTGATAATTTTAAAGGAATTTTCGAGAGTGGAGTAATTCTTCATATTTACCAATCTCCCTTTAAAATATAGTATTCAATCTGACTATTAGACGTTTTTGTCAAAAATGTGTTTATTTAAGCAAAACTTACGTGATTTCTAGTAAAATAATAATGTTTACCATAAACAAAATAATTTAATTCAAAGTTGGTTTAAACTGCTTTTTCGATATTTAATTGTGCACTAGTACCATTTTATTCAATATTTAAGGTTATAGAATAGGTAACACTTTCTTTAATAAAGTTTACATAAAAATGAGCACCTATTTATTGACAATCACCAATTAATTAAAATTTAATGTAGAAAAAATAATTGGTAAATGTTTACAATCGAAGCCACCATAGTTCTAATCCTACAAAAATGAAAATCTACTTTTTGTTTGCAATTGCGTCTGAAAAGCCATAAAAAATATCCCGAAAAATAGAATAAAAATAACACAAATTATAGATATTTAACACGTTCTTATATAAATTTAACATAAATTTAGCACCTACGTCCTGTCCAAATTTCATTCAAAGAGACATGTAATCGTTCGCAGTTTCAAATTTTTATGGCAGGAAAAGGGAGAGGGAATTCCTTGTATCGATTTTTGTTTTGATTTTACGAAGGTAGGATTAAAACCCACATGTTTTTAACTATTCTCTACTTTCACCTAACAATTTATTTGTCAGAAAAAGTGATGCACAACATTTATCTGCGACTGTCTGGAAGAGCTAAAGCAAAGACAATGTTTGTTGGAATGTTGATTCTTTTTATGCTTGAGGTAGCCATTACGGCCGACTGATTTGATTGGATAATTTGGGTATAAAAAGTCACATGATCAGACTGAAGGTGTGGATAATCATTCCGAAGTTGTGATCAATGGAGATGAAATCTTTTCTAACATTAGCAGACCAATGAGGTTATACTTTTTGTGTTACCTACGGCACAAGTCGCAACAATCCCTTGTGGCAGACTTAAAATAACTGATGCTCTATAGTGGAAAAATACCACATAATTCTAATAAAAAAGACACTGGAATCTTGTCAACATTCAGATGACATTCTAAGTTCCATCATGTTCCTTCCTGTTCTTCAGAACTCAACAGCCGCCATCTTGACTGCCGGCCTTATATTCCCTCATTCCAGTGTCTAACCTTATTGATATGCAAATCACATCAAACCACATTCCCCTCTGATCCTTAAAGATCACCTCATGAACCTACAACCATGCTACTTTCACTTGCTATCCCACTCAAATATTTTTGTCAGTCTTGCTTCCTAGCCAATAAAATATCCCTGCTAGTCCTGCTTCCTAGCCCACTCCGATATCTCTGCTAGTTTTACTTCCTAGCCCACTCGCATATCGCTGCAAGTCCCGCTCCTTAGCCCACTCAGATATTCCTGCTAATCTCGTTTCCTAGCCTCCTCAGATATCTCTGCTAGTCTTGCTTTGTAACTCACTCAGATAACCCTGCTAGTATTGCTCCCTAGCCCTCTCAGATATCCATGCTCATCTCATTTCATGCCAAATAAGATATGCCTGCTGGTCTCACTTCCTAGTCCACTCAGATATCCCTGCTCGTCCCGCTTCCTAGCCCACTCAGATATCCTTGCTAGTTTTGCTTCCTAGGCAACTAAGATATCCCTGCTAGTAACGCTTCCTAGCTCACTCAGATATCACTTCTAATCTTGCTTCCTAGCCCACTCAGATATCCCTGTTTTTCTGATTCCTAGTCGACTCAAATCCCTGCTAGTCGTGCTTCCTAGCCCATGATAACTCAGCTAGACACAGCTAATCCTCACGTAAACGTGACTCCTCCTCCTCCTCCTTAATGCGAGAAAACTGAATCACATCTCCAAAATTATTAATTTTAAAACAAATTTTTAATTTCTTCATTTAAGAGCGACAACGTTTTTCAGCAGATGCAACAAAATTTCTTTTTAAATTTCTTATTTAAAAACGACGAGTTTTTCCATACAAGTCAACTGAATTGCATAGCAAGTTCTTTTAACAGCAACGACTTTTTTGTTCAAATACAACCAAATTTAAAATATGACCGAATTTCAGCATCACACACTCTAATTGCCATTGTAAGTTCTATAGAATATTTAATTTTCAAATTTTGACTTGCATGTGCAAATAACAAATTCTCTATAGTCCGACAAATAATCACAAGTTCGGGCTTTGAATGCATTTTTCACTTCTCAATAGCATCATTTTTTTTCCAAAGTCAAACTTTTGAAAACGTATATAAAATCCACAGCATAACAAATTTTCACTTTGACTTTTAAATGTGCATTTAACATTCAACTGAATATTTTTTTAATACGTTTATTTTATGATGACAACAAAAAAATCCAACCAATTTTCCCTTTGACTTTTAAATGTGCATTTAACATTCAACCAAATATTTTTTTTAATACGTTAGTTGTATGATGACAATAAAAAAATCAAAGAATTTTCACTTTGACTTTTAAATGTGCATTTAACATTCAACCGAATATTTTTTAAAATACGTTTGTTGTATGATGACAATAAAAAATCCAATGAATTTTTACTTTGACTTTTAAATGTGCATTTAACATTCAACCAAATAATTTTTTTTAAATACGATTGTTGTATAATGACAATAAAAAATCCAACAAATTTTCACTTTGACTTTTAAATATGCATTTAACATTCAACCAAATAATCTTTTAATGCGTTTGTTATATGATGACGACAAAAAATCCAACACATTTTCACTTTGACTTTTAAATGTGCATTTAACATTCAATCGAATAATTTTTAAATACGTTTTTTGTATGATGACAATAAACAATCCAACGATTTTTCACGTTGACTTTTAAATTGTTTATTAATTTGTTCGATGAAAGTACAGAAAAGTTAACATGCAGACTAATTCCCAACAACGTAACAAACGCATCCTTTGTTTATTAACTTTTAAGTGAAAGTACAGAATAGTTAACAACATGTAGACTCTAATCTTCCAACAACGTAACAAACGTTTTGTTTATATAAAATGATTGTAAAAAGCCGCAACCGATATGCTACTCTTATACCACTATCAGCCGGTCACTGAGGTGTATGACCGACAGACGTGTTATATTAAATGTCTTAAAGTGGTCTCAGGGAGACGTAAAGATGGACCAGTCATTAGAGTCTTTGTATAAAGAAAATCATACCTGATATGTTGAATGTGCTCTGTTGCTCCTTTTTCTCCCAGGAAACGTCATGACCTCTTCACCCTTGTTGACGTTCTGACTGGAATTTTGTTTTCATTTTCCGGACTGCTTCATTGTTTCAATGAAGGCATTTATGAAGGCATTCATGGCAGACACAAGAAAAACGACACGCGACACAATTGTAATATATATAAAGCATAACTATTTTATTTTAAAAATATATTTTACAAAAAATTTTACAATTAAAAACTGGACAATAGGCTTTTCAAAGCTTACTAACCTAACTAGTATTGAGGGAGGGGGTGCTCCCCCCATTTATGGAGAGACAGAATATGCGTCTTCACTTCATGGTGGTCGTGTAGGAAAGAGACAGAAAGATAGCAAGGGAATTATGGGAAGGAATCTTTTGTATCTATATACATATCAGTATCTCTCTCTCTATATATATCAAAATATATAACATAAAAAACGTATATTTTGTTTATTACTTTGTTAGGTGAAAGTACAGAATAGTTATCAACATGTTGACTCTAATCTCACAACAACGTAACAAACGTTTTGTTTATAAAAAATTATTATAAAAAGCTGCAACCGATATGCTGTTCTTATACCACTATCAGCCGGTCACTGAGGTGTATGACCGATAGACGTGTTATATTAAATGTCTTCAAGTTTTTTTATTTCCAATTTTAGTGGGAAAATTAGATTCGGTTTGTGTAAGAAATGGATCCGTAATTGAACAAACATTATTTAACAAACCTTTATCTTTCAAATTATATTATATAATGATATAAATATTAGCATAGCTAATAAAAGTTTATTTCATACATATCTGCCTCATTTGTTTGTGTTTTCAAGTAGTTTTTATTGCTCTTTATTTAATGTCACATTCAGCTTTTCCGAGCAGATTTGAAAAAAAGATAAAAAATAAAAATAAATAAGGGCATCTTCTTTATTTAATCTACAATTCAGTTTTTCAAGCGGATTTGGGAAAACAAATGACTTTTTTTTTTTTTTTTTTTTTTTTTAAGAAGCACGCGTCGTTTTGAATTTTAGTTTGGTATTTTTGTAACAATACCTAGCGTACTATAAACACCAACCTCCATATGTTACGAACGGCTTTCGACGTTGAATTTTTATTCTTAAAGCCGTTCCTAACATGGCGAGTTTTTGGTGTTTATTCTACGCTGAGCACTCTAAAAACATTCAAAACACCTGTAAACCTTGAATTCAAAACGAGGCTTGCATCTTCCAAAGATGTGGCATGTTTTTTTTTTTTTTTTTTGTTAATTCACTAGAAAAAACTGAATTTTTGAGATAAAATAAAAAGCAATAAAAACTACGTGAAAACCAAACACAAATGAGCCAGGTATTGATATAAAATTATTTTTTATTGGATACGGTAACATTTATTTCTTTTATATATTTTTTTCGTATACTTGTTTGTTGGCTTCTTTGCTGAATATCCAAATTACAATTTAACTTTTTGGTCCTTATACAAAACACAGATCGTGCTGAAATAGTGACCGATAACATAAAAATGTTCTCTAGTTACATCTTGCATTTAATAAACAAGAGAATATAAGAATTGAATTTAACCTGAATATCCTATCTAAAGTAAAAGACAATATAATCTGTAAAAAGTCTGATTCGAACTGTTTCTTATTGTTATAAAAAAAATCATAAAAGTTTATAAAAAGATAGAAGTATTTAGCAGAGAAGAAAATAAATGAATATAACAAACGAAAAAAGATTGATATTATATACAGAGCAAAATTACTTGAAAACCAAAACAGATGAGCCAGGTCCCAGGTAGGTATGAAATTAACTCTTGACCACGGTAACATTTATTTCTTATATATACATACATTTCGTATGCTTGTTTGTTGGCTTCTTTCCCTAAGTATCCAAATTAGAATTGAACTTGCTGAAATACTAACGTTAATATTTAGAAACCCGTGCTCTGTAACCGGGAACATTAAAACACCCTAATCTATAGCTACATTGTGACCGTAACATAAAAAAAGTTCTCTGGTTACATTTTACATTTAATAAGCAAGAATTGAATTTAACCAGAACATAAAGTAAAAGGCAATATAATCTTGAACGTATTTTAAAGTTTTAAGTTAAATCGAAGCAAACAAGTAATATCGAATTTACTGTTAAAAAACACATGGCCGACAAGTATAAATGTCTCTGTAGTTTGCTTTATTTTTATGATTTAAGCGATTATCTACACCTCCCAGTTGAACGTTTGAATGTCAGCAACCTTGTCGGTCTAACTAACCAACTCGTCATCACTTGTGTTTTGAAATAGACGCTTTAAAATATTTACAACCACACAAACTTATCCATGTATGTAAAAGAATAATTTATCTTGCCTTTGGTAATATTTACTTTTCGTATATTTTAATTTTTGACCCATTTTTTTTTTTTTGTGTGTGCTGTGCTAAATTCCCAAATGTGTTATATATATATATATATATATATATATATATATATATATATATATATATATAATTTAAATTTAGTATATAATCATTTATTTAAATTAAAGTATATTTATACAATAAACCTATATAGGTTACGGTTTTTTTTAATTACATGAATATTAAAATGTCAAGGAATATGAAATACAATTTAAAAAAAAATTTCTTATTTCTATTAAACATAAAGAATAGACTATATATATCATTTATATTTAAAATACTTAATATTCTATATACGTCATCATTATTTAAAAAAAATTGTTGCTGTTCATAAAAAAATTAAAAATATATTGTGTGAGATACGGCAATATTAAAAAAAAATATTGAAAAATGGTACTTGTACAGTTCAAGCAAGGCATTAAAAATATCGAAAGATTATATTGTACGTATCCATCTTGGACTGAAGATCCCCCCCCCACCAAAAAAAATCATTTAATTTGATCGAGATTTTTTTTTTTTTTTTTACCGCGGAAAAAGACGTTTTTATCACAGCGTGTTGAAGTCAGCCATCTTTGAATTTTTGAAAAAACACCGGCACTCCCTCCCCATCTTTTATACTAGTTTTTCTTCGTAAAAATCGAACCTTTGCTCAATATCCTAACAAAGTGTTTTTTCTGGTTAAGAAAAAAATTACTTGACGAAATTAAGTTAATTTTTTTTCTGAGAACTTCGTTCCATAGCGGATACATACAATTTAAACTTATTTCGATATTTTCATTTTTTAATGTCTTGATTAAACTGTACAAGTACCGAAACATATTTAAGACTAGATTATGTGAGATACGGCAATATTATTGAAATTTATATTTAAAAAAAGTATTTAAAAATATATTATGTGAGATACAGAAATATTAAGATTTACATAAAAAAAAAATAGTAATATAGGATCTGAACAGTGGCGTACCTATGTAAAATGGCGCCCATGGCAAAGTTTGAATGTGCGCCCCTTCTTAATAATTTATACCTTAGATATACCTAACTACTAATTTTAATTTTTGTCAAGCAAATTTTTGCGCCCATGTCAGAGTGGCGCCCATGGCACGGGCCATGCCTGCCATACCCTAGATACGCCACTGGATCTGAAATAAAATATTAGGTGTTACAAGCAGTAAATTATAAATTAATTTAACTTGAAAAATACAGTTTTTAAAATCAAATTTTATTATTTAAATAATTTTATAATTTAATTAAAACATTATGTAAAATATATTTACATTATTTACATTAAAGAAAAGATCCTATAAAGAACGACAACCCTAACAGAAGTTTATATAATTTGGAATACGACATTACTATGAGGTGTAAAAAAAATTAAATAAAAAAAGTATTTTATGAATATTTTAATCTGAAAAAATGCTATTTATAAAAACAGATTTAATAATTTTACTGTTACATAAATTAAGAAAAAAAAAACACTGCGAAACAATTTTCTAAATTGTAAATTGAAATAATAATAGTTAAAACCCAACTAGAAGAGGACGGGCTTCATTTAACTATTTCTTACTTTTACCTAAAAAATGAATACTATGAATTTAACCCGAAACGCCTTTCTAAAAAAAATAACATTTTGTTTCACATAAAATAGGTTAGATATGTGGCTTAAAAGGGAATTTAATGATTCAATTCTGCTTATGAAAATAGAATTAAATTGAGGTTATCTAGATCCGAACAATAGAAAATGTTAAACATATTTGGAAGTAGATTAGACCGAAATAGGTTAGAACAATTCTGTCAAGAAAATGGGATAGACATGTGAAGAACAGTGCATGTTATAGACACGTGAGGCATGTCAGGCCACGGGATCGATATGCACGTTTGTTGGCCATGCAATGACGCCATGGCTAAGAGATGAGTTGTCAATAGAGTAAGAGCTTTAGTGAGACAAACAGAGAGTGCCGAGGCAGGGTCGAGTAAGGGTCGGATAGAGCTGACATGAGTCAGAAGGAACTCAACTTTGGAGGCGAAAGGTTACAAGTTGAAATAATGTAAGACTTTAAATTCCTTCATGCGAAACCATTGACCGGTCAAGAAATAAAGGACGTCATCATATTTTGTAACAGCTGTCTTGTGGTATGTCATTCTACGAACAAGGTATTGTGAATTTGTATTCATAAGAACTTGTGTTCCATTCATCTGTATAAAGAACTTTGTGTGTGAAATCATCTTAAGAATGTGTCGCTCTCTCAGTATCAAGAAATAATGAATGTCCCTTCCTATGATAAAAGACTGATAATCCTCATTTCAAAAATGTGTTAAGAAAATATATGTGTCAATGTTATAGAAACACTCCCCAAACTGTCTAAATCTTTCTATCTCTTCTATCTTTCTATATCCCTCATCTAAATGGATTACATGTCGCTGTCACATTAAAATGTACTCTGCCTTTCTCTCTAATACGAACACTCAAATACAATATATAATATACGTCTGTCACGAATACGAACACGCAACAAATATATAACATCCGTCCCTTACAAATATAAGCCCTCTGCAATAATTATGCGTAAATTTTAGAACTTACGCTAATTTGGACATGACGCATCAGTACATAATGTATTCGATATGACTTTAAACTATATCCGATTCTGAGGCCCCAGCTTGTGGGCTTTGTGGAGTGTGGAACTACTCTTTAATTGCCATTTCTCCCAGGTCCATTATGACCCAGAGTGGTAGTACCTGTTAGGGTCCCAACTATGGGTTAAATAGAAACCGAATTATATATATATATATACATATATATATATATATATATATATATATATATTAAAATGTTTTCAAAATCATTGGATGTGGCATTAAATAACATGAAAAAGGTTGATATGCCGTAAAACAAAAACAACCAACCAACATAATGTTTTCACGTGAAATGCGTTGGCTTTAAATGATCACTAACCTAAAAAAAACTATATTTCTTGTAATTATTTTCAAAATGGGTTGATCTTTATGATGTACATAACCATAACAAAACGAAAATATCACATTTTAAAAATCATGTAAATTGATAAAGTAGTTATATTTTTATTGATAAATTTATTTTAGGCGATTAATGGTAATTAAGCTAGTAAGTACGGCTTATTGTTGAGTTATATTTCTTTACTGATATTTTTAAATAGCGGACAAGAGACTATTTCTCCGACACTCACCTAAAAATAAAACTACTGTAAAAATGTACGTGATTTTTGGAACATAATATTTTCGTTTCGTGAAAACCTCGAGTGAATCAAATAGTAGCCTGGACTTTCGGTGAAAAAATATACAAATTGGGCCAAAAGAAAATATAAAACTTCTGTAAAACAAACAAATTGGCATGAAATAAAATGTGAAATTTTTCTAAACAAATTTGTAACTTGTGTTTTATAAAAATAAGGAATAGTTGCTTCAAGCTTTGCACTTCGAACGTGTCTGCGAGTCTGTAAGGATTACGATGTTGAGGAGAAATTAATCCAATTGAAGAGTTTTCGATGTTTGAAGTTCATTTTATTAATAAAATGCGAGGTGTTCTTTCTGTTCCATTACAACTTCCAGTACAGACTTTATTAGGCATACGAACAAAAATGTATTCGAATATCTGAACTTTTTAAAAACTATTACATACATAAGAAATATATATATATATATATATATATATATATATATATATATATATATATATATACTTTGTAAAATTCCTACCAGTTTGGGGGGGGGTGAGATTTTTTGTTTTTTTTCGAATCAATGATTTAATTTTAAATAACAATTAGCATTGACGCTTGATTAAAAACTTGGAAAAAAATCCAATAAAATATATATATATATATATATATATATATATATATATATATATATATATATTATGTTTGAAATACATGAGAAATGTAAAGAAAAAATCTTTCATAAATAATTTTTTATTATGTTTGGTGAAAGAAATTTACAACATTTATATGATAAAACTTCATAAGAAATGTAAATAAAAATAATTTTAAGTCTATTTTAATTATGTTTGGTTAAAGAAATTTGCAAACCTTCTTTTATATACGTATCTATCAATAAATATACACACACATTATATATATATATATATATATATATATATATATATATATAAAGTACGACCAAAACTCGACGAATAAAGATAGGGGCCCTAGTTTTGAAAGCCGATTTATTATAATTTTTTGTAGGTTTCCATGACTTTTTGATTGCATTTGAAAGAATAAAGTTAATTTTCCAAACGAAAAGAATATTTGTACACGTGAAAAAGGTTATAGAAAATGTTTTCACGGCGAGTTAATTAATTCATCTAAATTCTTAAGTTAAATGAATTCATTGTAAAAAAATTATCTGAAAGACGGATAGTATTTTCTGGGTCTATTTCAAAGATAATTAGTAAAGTCCTAAGACATTCAATTAAATAAAAAAAAAATATTTGTACAAAAAATAGCTTAATTAGCCCAATCGGCGAAGAGCAAAATCGCTACATATGGAAGTGATATAAACACTGAATCTACGGAAGCCCAAAATTTCAGCCAGTCGAAAGACTGTGAAAATGACGTCATGTAATTAAAAGAGAAGAAGGGGTGCTAGTTTTCTTTTATTCCCCCCCCCCACATATGTGCCCAAAATTTCAGCCAGTCGAGAAAGAGAAGAATGGGGTGCTAGTTTTCTTTTTTTCCCCCACAATGATTATTATTCCTATCCTGAACGTTTGTATCATTTTTAACATTATCTATTTAATTATGGTTTCTATGTTCCTGTTTTTAAATAAATTGTTTAAAGTATTGTTCAAGATTATAGAAAAATTATGTTACATCGAAAGTTTCAAATTCATGCCAGTAAAGAAAATATTAAAATCTTACATATAAAAATATGCGAAACCTGTAATAAAAAAAGTAGAAATATATTTTGTATTATAATTTTTTGTGTGAAAATATTAAATAAACAATGCTTATTCAATGATGATATCGGTAGTTCGAGAAATATTTTTTTCTTTTGAATTAATCAATACGGACTTTAGGGGCATTTTTCATAATGTTCCTCTTAAAATTAAATATTTTTAAATTGTTATAACTTACGAAGCGTTATTTTCATAGAAAAAAAATTATTCATTTATTTTTACTACTGAAAACAATAATTTTAGTAAAGGTTTTTTGTTTAAACAAAATAACACATTTCTACGAAGATTTAAATAAAAATGAGTTCATTATATTCCGTGATCCTTATTTAATAAATATTGAACATTTCATAAAAATTGGTGAATTTTAATAAAGGGAGAGGTCAAAATGTTTGCACGTACCTTATATATATATATATATATATATATATATATATATCCTTCATAATTATATTTAATCTTGTTTTATTACAATGATTAATATAATGTATAAATTATAATTCCCTTTAGAACATGTCGTAATGTATTGTGATTATAAAGTCAGGTAATAAGAAGACTTAGGTTAGCCCAGTCATTAGGCTCCTCCTCTAGACGTGGCAGATAAATTTCAACTAATTTCCAAGCTAATACGGTCGAAGTCCGAGCAGCTGAAGGAGCTGCCGGAAAGCTGCTGCAGTGCTTTACCATTTACATATCGTCACTCCAAACTGGAATTTTTTGTCAGAATAAACTCCCCGTTGCTTTACTTAAGCATCCACAAAGCAGTGGAGCTGATAAAAAAATTCATAATTATAATTCTGACGAAAACAACATCTTATTTATGCTTAAATTATGATTGTATCAATATAAAACTGAAATTCCACAGTCATTGTTAAAAAGACACGAAAATTTCGTAACGTGAACATCTAAAGATTATTTTAGATAAATAACTTTAAAATAAATATTGACATATTTTTTCTATTGCAGATACTCCTGTCTTTGTTGGATCTGGATCTTCTTTCATATTTACAACAGCGAAAATATAAACATCTGTTGCAGAAAACATCCTAAATTCCAATATTTATCAAATCTCTAGAAAAATCTGAATAATAAATATCTTGGTATTCTTGTTTCAAAAATCATAATGACTAAAATATGCAAGTACACTGTAAATATGAACAATATTTTTGTTTAATATGTAAATATACTTCTAAGAAAACATCTAGTGCAACATAGGATAAGCATTATTTTGGATCTATTTTTTTCTCAGAAAGGAAATCTAATGCCACAAAATATACACCACGCTGAGGCCACATCATATTCTTGTGAAGTGTGTGAATATATTTGTCATGAGAAACAAAAATTAGCAAGGCATATGAAAACTCACACTGGAAGAAAAACATATTCTTCTGAACAATGTAATCTTTCTTGTACTACAAAATCAAATTTGGAGGAACATATAAAATCTCACACTGGCGAAAAGCCATATTCTTGTGAATTATGCGATTATTCTTGTTCTAGAAAATCAAACCTAGCAAGGCATATGAAAACTCACACTGGGGGAAAAACATATTCTTCTGAACAATGTAATCTTTCTTGTACTACAAAATCAAATTTGGAGGAACATATAAAATCTCACACTGGCGAAAAGCCATATTCTTGTGAATTATGCGATTATTCTTGTTCTAGAAAATCAAACCTAGCAAGGCATATGAAAACTCACACTGGGGGAAAAACATATTCTTCTGAACAATGTAATCTTTCTTGTACTACAAAATCAAATTTGGAGGAACATATAAAATCTCACACTGGCGAAAAGCCATATTCTTGTGAATTATGCGATTATTCTTGTTCTAGAAAATCAAACCTAGCAAGGCATATGAAAACTCACACTGGGGGAAAAACATATTCTTCTGAACAATGTAATCTTTCTTGTACTACAAAATCAAATTTGGAGGAACATATAAAATCTCACACTGGCGAAAAGCCATATTCTTGTGAATTATGCGATTATTCTTGTTCTAGAAAATCAAACCTAGCAAGGCATATGAAAACTCACACTGGGGGAAAAACATATTCTTCTGAACAATGTAATCTTTCTTGTACTACAAAATCAAATTTAGAGGAACATATAAAATCTCACACTGGCGAAAAGCCATATTCTTGTGAATTATGCGATTATTCTTGTTCTAGAAAATCAAACCTAGCAAGGCATATGAAAACTCACACTGGGGGAAAAACATATTCTTCTGAACAATGTAATCTTTCTTGTACTACAAAATCAAATTTAGAGGAACATATAAAATCTCACACTGGCGAAAAGCCATATTCTTGTGAATTATGCGATTATTCTTGTTCTAGAAAATCAAACCTAGCAAGGCATATGAAAACTCACACTGGGGGAAAAACATATTCTTCTGAACAATGTAATCTTTCTTGTACTACAAAATCAAATTTAGAGGAACATTTAAAATCTCACACTGGCGAAAAGCCATATTCTTGTGAATTATGCGATTATTCTTGTTCTAGAAAATCAAACCTAGCAAGGCATATGAAAACTCACACTAAGGAAAAACCATATTCCTGTGCACAATGTGAATATTCAAGTTCTCGTAAAGAACATCTTATGACACATATAAGAACTCACACAGGTGAAAAGCCATATTCTTGTGAACAATGTGGAAATTCGTTTTCTCGAAAATCATATTTAGTGGACCATATGAGAACTCACACTTACGAAAAGCCATATGCTTGTGAATTATGTGAACATTGTTTTTCTCAAAAATCCAATTTAATGTCACATATGAAAACTCACAGTGGCGAAAAGCCATATTCGTGTGAACAATGTGATTATTCAAGTTCTCATAAACACCATCTAATGAGACACATGAAAAGACACACTAAAGTGTAAAAACAATAATATAGCAATATTCATGATATAAGACACAAAACAATGCGACACATTTGAAAACTTGTGAATATTTCTTTTGATAAATCAAGTTCAATGAGGCATATTCGAATCCACAAACTACTGAATGTCTAGGTAGAGTACTCCACAGCGAGACATGATGGAGTATGTACTACATCCACTGGACAATCTGTAAAAAAATTAAATATCCAACGTAGCAGAAAATCATGAGAACATCAAACAGAAAGAATAGTTGGAAAGGACATATACCATACATTACGATCATGTAATCCCTACAGCCACCTAGCTTGAAAATGCGGGTGTGAAAACTGACGTAGTTATATGGAATAAGTCAGAGAGAGTTGCAACCTTGGTGGAAGTTAATATTCCTTATAATGGTGGTCTAGACAGAGCTGTAAGGGAGAAACAGGCCAAATATCAAGATATCATGTATGATATGAAAATAAACTGAAATCGTGAGGATACTATTCATTATAAGAAAAGCTTGACTAAATATTAATAAAAATGATGTCTCAATCCATCAAGCACATCTCATGTTGAGAATTGGGACAGTCTTTATTAATAGAAATCATTTGTTTATCAAGAAGCCGTTGTCCACGACGCAATAACATGGAAATATAAGCATATACAAACAAATTCTGCAAGCCTCTATCTTTGAGAATTGTAGTCCAGTAAGGACAAAAATTCGTCAGTCAGATATTAAGTCTTGATAAAATATATACTCGTCATTTCTATCCATCATTTGTAAATACAAAGAACAGAAAATATGGAGGCTTAAAAGCTCGCCCATTGATTTTTGCTCCAACTTTGAAAATCAGAGCAAATTAGAAAATAAAAATCAAATAAAATCCTGAGACAAACAGAAAGCGAGCTCACTGAAAAAAAAAAACAATAATACACTGGTTCTCCCTAAATAGTTTTAGCTACACAAGTATCCTAGTTTTTAATGAACACACAAGTATAAGCTCTCACAAGTAAATTGAAGGAGAATCATAATTCCCATCATTTAGCAATATATGTTGAGAAGCAGAGTTAAAACCATATCACCATTCATCTTTTGATCTCTTCGAACAGTTTCTGCCATCGACATCTCAACACTTGCAACCATGATGTTATTTGTTGATTGACTCCGTTATATGTCCCGTATCATTAGCAAAACTCCTCCATCATCACACAATTAACGACTAAGCTATCGCAAAGAAATCGAAAATATTCTTAGAAATTGTCGAAGCCAGAGCGTCTGTTAGTCCAGAGTAGGGAGTTGTGGGAAAGAGCTCAGTTGTTAAATGTCAAAACTACGAGAATTACAAGGACAGAAATAAAGACTTACTGTTAATACTCAGAGAGTTGTCACATAAAACAACTCCCTTCTGAAGCTTTACCAGATAATATCTTAAGCTGCAAGGCTCTAAATTATGAAACTCTCAATTCGAAAAACAAGAGACGTCCTTATCATAAAACAAGATAACATATTGGAAACGGAAGCTCCGGAATTGGCTGGATTTTTGCAGAAAACAAATTGTTCAGATCAAACAATTTCTCTTCAGTGCTGAGACGGCTGAAGAACAGGAGATGCAGCTCAGTTTAATATATAAGAGAGAAGTAGGAGGAAACACAAGGGTAGAACCACAACAGTTGACATAAGAATAAAGAAAGCAAGAAACCGAAAATAAACGGTTTAAATAGAATGTACGATTGTTTTAATAAATTTAATAATGGACACAGAAACGTCATTGGAAAATCAAGAGCTCGAGGATTAGCGAAGTTTTATATTAGAGAATGAATGATGGAACATACAATGAGGAGAGCAAAGAAATCTATGATTTGATTAAAAGCAACAAAAAACAATCATAAATGATACGATAATGGATAAATGACACGATAATAAATAACGATAAAACACAAGCTGAATGGATTCCAAAATTACCAAAACATTAATTTAATAAGACATGACAACTCACATGGAGAACACAGCCTTGGCTCTATCTGCCCATATTGGCATGGGGTGGCGGCCATCTACATTGTGTCGCTATTGTGAGCATTGGGTAATATATCCGAAAATCCAAACCTCAAAACAGTACACCAACATCACTTAATAAGGGCCATTTTGCACACGATTGCCTTATAAATGAGAAAGAATTAGAAAACAAATCTGCTACGGAAATATCCCACAAGAGACACAAGCAATACAAGAAAAAATAGAAGAATGAGCCAATAATATTCCGCGTGAATTGAATAAGGACCATTTATGACTTATGATGAGCATTATAATTGCTGACAATAATCAAGACTTACTAATGATTTTAAGGTGTTTTTTAGAATATGAATATAAATATGCTCCTTAGATTATCTGTAAAAAGTAAAATACCGAATGCCTTAGCAAGTGTTTTGCACTGTTGTGAACATATACAGAAATACACAATCCATTATTGTGTAATTCCTATGGTTATGTATCAAAAAACATATCTACTAAAGCAGACATCGTTATATGAAACGCGAAATAATATGAATAACCTTAGTAGAAATAAGTGTCTCCAACGATGCAACATTAAACAAAGATGAGAGGGAAAGATAACGAAATACGAAAGACGTTTGTACGACATGAAAAGAAATTGGAATCTTAGGAAGATGATAATCATATTTAAATGATGTAATTATATCGGTATTATATGATTAACTGGACTCATTTACAAGAAATTGGAAAACTACCTGGCAAATATATCCTGTGACAGGAAATTGGAAAACTACCTGGCAAATATATCCTGTGACAGGAAATTGGAAAACTACCTGCCAAATATACCCTGTGACAAGAAATTGGAAAACTACCTGCCAAATATACAATGTGGCAAGAAATTGGAAAACTACCTGCCAAATATACAATGTGACAAGAAATTGGAACACTTCCTGGCAAATATACTCGGTGACAAGAAATTGGAAAACTACCTGCTAAATATACAATATGGCAAGAAATTGGAAAACTACCTGCCAAATATACAATATGGCAAGAAATTGGAAAACTACCTGCCAAATATACCCTGTGAAAAAAAATTGGAAAACTACCTGGCAAATATACCCGGTGACCTGAAATGAAATGATATTTCCCTTTAAAATATTTACGTCATTTTAATGCCAATGTAAGAGTAGGATACGCATTCGAAAACACATTTTGTTATTTTAAAACAACATAATCTATTGAAAATAAGTAACATGATCCTAAATCGAAAATATGCTAACTCTATGACAGCTTCTATGAAAAATACCATGAACAGAAAAAAGCGCTGTCCATTGACTTCCTCGATCTAACGAACGCTATTAACTGTGAGGCCTAAACAACAAATCCAATTTACAGTAATATATTCCTTCATGCTTAACTCCAAATACCCATTGGCAGGGCAGCAACGACCATTGTTGGATGGACGATAAGGATCTGGAATAGTACGATAATGATCACTAAACAAATGAAAGTGTACGGGGATTACATGTCCAATGTAGAACTGGTCATTTACCCCCGCCATTGAAGCTCAAACTCATTCTAAATTCTTACCAACTCGTTGAAAGCTTCTCACATTTTTGCATTTCAAATTTTTACTTTTCGTTTGCCGTATATATTGAATATAATGACCGTACAGATTGCAAATAAAATCATGATATCAGCATAAAACTGTTTGTCTTTATTTGTGCAGAAAAGTTACAGATTTTTCGAACATGTTTTTTCCTCACATACACACACCCACATGTACGCACGCACATACGCACAAACACGCACATATATTCACGTTCACGTATATACATTCACATTCATGTGCATACACACACACGCTAACGTACACACATGTACCCACACATACGCGCACATGTACGTACACATAGGAAACGTCACTTTCCCTGAAAGGAAATCCAGACATGCGCAGTCAGAACACTGACCCCGGTATAAAAGTCAACAACACCATTAACATCCTCTTTCTTGCCTTTTGCTTTGATTCATGTACGCGCGGCTTTACTGAGGTCAACCTCCTCTCTCTTTCTTTGTCTACATACTGGACTGTCATTTCTCGTTCCTCTACTTCATTCCTCTTTTTTCCACGCGCATGGTCGTCAACGACTGAATGAACACGTGTTCCACCTAAACCCTTTATTTTCGACAGAAAATAAACGACATGTTTACTTTATTCAGCAATTGAGTTTTGTTCCCTTCTTTCCATTCATTTCATTATCTTCTTTTGTAGCGAGTTAGGATTATTATATCCTGGTCCGCAACAAGATAAACAAACATTTCTTTAAACAATTCAGTTACTTTATTGCGTAGCCAAAAAACAGTAATAGAAAATTCGCAATTGTATTTCATTTGTATAAAGAAAACATTTCAAAAGTCGTAGTTTTTCCTTCTCTGAACTATAATTCATTGGGAGATGAATAATGCCAGCAATGATTACAACCACATAATTAAACAAAGGTTCATCTCTAAATTTTGGAACATAATTTTATAAAAAAAAATATATCATTTTTGTAATCTAATCTAATTTGTAAATTTATATTTTGATACATTAATATGAGTTGTTAGAGGTATTGAGAAACTATTAAAATACACATTATTGATTCATATCTGAACATAATCAGACATATAATATGCGTATACTTGATAAAAAACTTATGTAATTTCTATCTTTTTTATTTTATTAATAAATGTTGTTAATGATAATAGTGTAATCTGCGTATAATTAATAAAACTTTATGTAATTTCTATCTAAGTCGTAGTTTTTCCTTCTCTAAATAATACACTGCACTATAATTCATGGGGAGATGAATAATGCCAGGAATGATTACAACCACATAATTTAACAAAGAAATCCTTGTTAGGTTCATTTCTAACTTATGGAATATAATTTTATTTAAAAAAAATATATCATTTTTGTTATCTAATTTGTAAAGTTGTTCTAAGCACTTTATATTTTGATAAATTGAAAAGATATTATCAGATTTACGATTACATTAATATGAGTTGTTAGAGGTATTGAGAAACTATTAAAATACACAAAAGTATTGATTCATATCTGAACATAATCAGAAGTATAATATGCGTATACTTGATAAAAAATTATGTAATTTCTATAGTTTTTATTATATTATTAAATGTTGTTAATGATAATAGTAAAATCTGCGTATACGTGATAAAACCTTATGTAATTTCTATCTTTTTTTTATTATTAAATGTTGTTACTGATAATATTTTAATCTGATTTGGCTTGGTAAACTTTATGTAATTTCATCTTACTTTTTGTTTAATTAATGCATTTATGTGCATATACGGAGGACATTGCTGGAGATGTAAATAATAATACATATTACATGAATAGATTTTGACATTTTAATAAAGAATAGAGTTGTTTGTTAAAGATATATTATTATGTATAAGTAAAAATGTTTAACACTCTACATAACATGTGAAAATATCATGAATATGACGGAACGGATACGACATCACCGCCATTAATTCAATTCGACTTTAATAATTCAATGATTATTGTATTTTATTTTGTTTTTTACTTATTATAAATAAAATAATTCTGTGTTTGTTTTTGTAGTTATTTAACTTTTACATATAATTGATCCATTGGTTATTTATTTTCTGTGTTTTTTTTTTGTAGTCATTTAACTTTTACAAAAGTTCTGGACCTAGTAACTCAGTTGGTCATGGGTTCAGTAGAAATCGACTTTTTTAGGTTAATTCTTAAATGTTGTTCTCCGTATATATGAAAGACATTGCTGCAGATGTAAATACATATTAAATATGTTATATAAATAAATTTAAGTATTTTCATAATGGACTTTTTTAGGTTAATTCTTAAATGCTGTTCTCCGTATATATGAAAGACATTGCTGCAGATGTAAATAAATATTAAATATGTTATATGAATAAATTTAAGTATTTTCATAATGGACGTTTTTAGGTTAATTCTTAAATGTTGTTCTCCGTATATATGAAAGACATTGCTGCAGATGTAAATAAATATTAAATATGTTATATGAATAAATTTAAGTATTTTCATAATGGACTTTTTTAGGTTAATTCTTAAATGTTGTTCTCCGTATATATGAAAGACATTGCTGCAGATGTAAATAAATATTAAATATGTTATATGAATAAATTTAAGTATTTTCATAATGGACGTTTTTAGGTTAATTCTTAAATGTTGTTCTCCGTATATATGAAAGACATTGCTGCAGATGTAAATAAATATTAAATATGTTATATGAATAAATTTAAGTATTTTCATAATGGACTTTTTTAGGTTAATTCTTAAATGTTGTTCTCCGTATATATGAAAGACATTGCTGCAGATGTAAATAAATATTAAATATGTTATATGAATAAATTTAAGTATTTTTATAATGGACTTTTTTAGGTTAATTCTTAAATGTTGTTCTCCGTATATATGAAAGACATTGCTGCAGATGTAAATAAATATTAAATATGTTATATGAATAAATTTAAGTATTTTCATAATGGACTTTTTTATGTTAATTCTTAAATGTTGTTCTCCGTATATATGAACGACATTGCTGCAGATGTAAATAAATATTAAATATGTTATATGAATAAATTTAAGTATTTTCATAATGGACTTTTTTAGGTTAATTCTTAAATGTTGTTCTCCGTATATATGAAAGACATTGCTGCAGATGTAAATAAATATTAAATATGTTATATGAATAAATTTAAGTATTTTCATAATGGACTTTTTTAGGTTAATTCTTAAATGTTGTTCTCCGTATATATGAAAGACATTGCTGCAGATGTAAATAAATATTAGATATGTTATATAAATAAATTTAAGTATTTTCATAATGGACTTTTTTATGTTAATTCTTAAATGTTGTTCTCCGTATATATGAAAGACATTGCTGCAGATGTAAATAAATATTAAATATGTTATATGAATAAATTTAAGTATTTTCATAATGGACTTTTTTAGGTTAATTCTTAAATGTTGTTCTCCGTATATATGAAAGACATTGCTGCAGATGTAAATAAATATTAAATATGTTATATAAATAAATTTAAGTATTTTCATAATGGACTTTTTTAGGTTAATTCTTAAATGTTGTTCTCCGTATATATGAAAGACATTGCTGCAGATGTAAATAAATATTAAATATGTTATATAAATAAATTTAAGTATTTTTATATTGGACTTTTTTAGGTTAATTCTTAAATGTTGTTCTCCGTATATATGAAAGACATTGCTGCAGATGTAAATAAATATTAAATATGTTATATGAATAAATTTAAGTATTTTCATAATGGACTTTTTTAGGTTAATTCTTAAATGCTGTTCTCCGTATATATGAAAGACATTGCTGCAGATGTAAATAAATATTAAATATGTTATATAAATAAATTTAAGTATTTTTATAATGGACTTTTTTAGGTTAATTCTTAAATGTTGTTCTCCGTATATATGAAAGACATTGCTGCAGATGTAAATAAATATTAAATATGTTATATAAATAAATTTAAGTATTTTTATAATGGACTTTTTTAGGTCAATTCTTAAATGTTGTTCTCCGTATATATGAAAGACATTGCTGCAGATGTAAATAAATATTAAATATGTTATATAAATAAATTTAAGTATTTTTATAATGGACATTTTTAGGTTAATTCTTAAATGTTGTTCTCCGTATATATGAAAGACATTGTTGCAGATGTAAATAAATATTAAATATGTTATATGAATAAATTTAAGTATTTTTATAATGGACTTTTTTAGGTTAATTCTTAAATGTTGTTCTCCGTATATATGAAAGACATTGCTGCAGATGTAAATAAATATTAAATATGTTATATGAATAAATTTAAGTATTTTCATAATGGACTTTTTTAGGTTAATTCTTAAATGTTGTTCTCCGTATATATGAACGACATTGCTGCAGATGTAAATAAATATTAAATATGTTATATAAATAAATTTAAGTATTTTCATAATGGACTTTTTTAGGTTAATTCTTAAATGTTGTTCTCCGTATATATGAAAGACGTTGCTGCAGATGTAAATAAATATTAAATATGTTATATAAATAAATTTAAGTATTTTTATAATGGACTTTTTTAGGTTAATTCTTAAATGTTGTTCTCCGTATATATGAAAGACATTGCTGCAGATGTAAATAAATATTAAATATGTTATATAAATAAATTTAAGTATTTTCATAATGGACTTTTTTAGGTCAATTCTTAAATGTTGTTCTCCGTATATATGAAAGACGTTGCTGCAGATGTAAATAAATATTAAATATGTTATATAAATAAATTTAAGTATTTTTATAATGGACTTTTTTAGGTTAATTCTTAAATGTTGTTCTCCGTATATATGAACGACATTGCTGCAGATGTAAATAAATATTAAATATGTTATATGAATAAATTTAAGTATTTTCATAATGGACTTTTTTAGGTTAATTCTTAAATGTTGTTCTCCGTATATATGAACGACATTGCTGCAGATGTAAATAAATATTAAATATGTTATATAAATAAATTTAAGTATTTTCATAATGGATTTAGTTGTTTGATAAAAATAATGTTTGTACCAGTGAAAATATTTAACATACTCTACATTACGAATATCGTTTAAGGAATACATCTTCAATAATTTTTTTTTTGTGGCAGACGTATTTTCTTTGACACCATCGTGATAGAATACACAATCGTGAATGAGTTTTTAAATAATTTATTTCTTTTAATACATTAAGTTGCTGACATTATTTTTTTCAGACTGAATCCCTTTCCAATCTTATCAAAAAAGACATTTTCTCTTTTAAACAAAATAGAAAATTTAGTTGATTATTTGCTTTCTTTGTGTTTTTTAATTAAAGTTATGAATGGTTTCTTTTTTATTTTGTATTTTACTTATAATTAAAATAATCCTGTGTATAAATGATGTGTTTGTTGTTTTTTTTTTCATTTATTTCGATGTTGTGTATAAATAATTCATTGTTAATTAAGTAACTCAGTTGATCATGAGTTCAGTAAAAATCGACTTTATCTTACATGTCTATAATTTGGCGATATTGGATACAAACCTAAACATAAATAAATGTGGATGATTATAAATAAACTTTAATTAAAATTTTCAAACAAGAAATCATAAAACGTTGTTAATTATTGCTAAAATACTGATGATAGCGAGTTTTTTATTCGCAGAAACCCTATTTAAAATCGTTTATACTGCATGAATAAATACACACATATTCACACAAAATTAATCGATAATCTATTTGCATATCAGTTATATGGCATTGAACAATTAGGGTTGTTCTGCTTTCTATTTGATTGTCGATGCTTATGTCGTTTTTAACAATTTTACGATAAAATGATTTATGTCTGCTAAGACAATTTCATGATTAAATCGTGTTTTATATATTTTAAATTGTATTCTTTTAATCTTTCTGAATTTTATATTTACTAAATTCCATGCAGAAAACTTAAATTATATCCAAAGTGGATAGAAAATGCTTTTGATTTGACAAATTTCTCAATAGTAGTGTGCTTGCATCTTGTTTATTTCTTACACATTATCCATCAACATTTCAATTGTTTTCACTTTTCATCAACTTTTAACACGAATACTTCTACGGATATTTTAAACAAGATTCGACAAAAACAATAAAAAGTTAGAAAAACAAATACAAATATGAAAGCAGCAAATGTTACTTATCTACATCTACTATAAGGTTTTATCTTTAATTCTGTATTGAACTGGGAAATGCTTAAAATAAATTAATTTCAACTATAGTTAGAATGAGAAAATATGGATGACATTGAACATAGAATATCGATAATCGCTAAAAACCGAAAATTGAATAAAAATCACAGCTAAAACAATTGAACGAAAAAATAATGTTCAATCGAACTGTATATTGGACGGGAAATTAATGTTCAATCGAACTGTACATTAATTATTATCAATAAATTCAATTCAACATTAACCTGTAAAAACAGATGACAATAATAACGTTAACCGGCATGTTTTGTGGATTTGAATAAAATGGAAGACTTTAAAAATAAGTGTGCGATTATTTTATTAAAACTATTCCTCAAACATTTTGTTCACTGTACATCTTCATCATGTTAGTTTTTATTCATTGTCGTTAGTCTGCACACATCCCATCTTACTACTTCATAAAAATAATAATAAATACAGCAGGTTATTCATTAAAAAAGTATATTTTAGAACCACAGTTGCAATTAGAGAATTTGGAAAAAGAATCTCGCCTTTCTTGCTTTGATTGTGTGTCTCAATGTGTGGAATTTAAAGAAAAACTCTGTCTCACCTCAAACAAAATATACTGCAACTTTGATCTGAATGGCTATTAATCAAAATCATTAAGGTGATTATGCGGAAACTTAAACAAGTATCTATTATAGTTACCTTAAAACTTCTGCATGTTAATATAGTAAGGGGAAACGGGGAGGGAATTTCCGAGCAGTCTGAAGAGATAAACTATTCGAATAGAATGCTTTCCAGCATCTACATGTCACAAAATTGAATCCACTACGACTATGTAATTCCTACGATTACGGATCTAAAAACTAATCTATTAAAGCTGACATAGTTATGTGAAACAGAAAAAAGAATGAATGAAACTTAGTAGAATTTAGTGTTTCCAACGATGATGCTTAGGTTAAACAGAGGTGAGAGGGAAAGAGAACGAAATACGAAGGTCATGTGTACGACTTGAAAAGAAACTGCAATCTCAGGAATCTCTTCATCATAACTATATGATATAATATTAGATGATGTAATTATAGGATGTAATTATATGATATACTTATAATAATATTGATGTAATGGTAGGATGTAATTATAGAATGCAATTATACGATGTAATGATAGGATGTAATTATAGGAGTATAACAGCATCTACATATCTTAAAAGTGAAACTGTTTAATGTTGTTGATACGCAAGAACGCCAAGTATATGTACATCGAGGGAGCACGTGCATTAGAGGGCATTTCGTTAAAAATACTTGTAAAAAAGATACAAGGATGCAACATTACAGTGATGGGACAGGAGGTTGAACTTGATTCATATTAGAATGGAGATTATTTTTATGCAATTTTAAAAAAAGTGAGTGACAAGTGGTAGATGCATCAGCTGAATTGTGACTTTCTAAACATATGGTGTACATGTTTCAGCTGCGAATAATTTTCTTTCACGGTAGAAAAACGCCCACTTTCTTTGCAGCAGCCTTGGCAATGCCTTCAATGTATTTGTTCCAATTCAAGTTGCCTGTGAATATTAAGCCGGTGAGTTCAAACAATGAATTCGCGGTTTCAATTTTGTATTCTACAAGTTGCACTTGTGCATTTTACCCTTGCGCAGCAAGTTCCCGTTCTGTGAGCCGTGGCCAAGCAACATTTAAGAGATGCAATGTTTGACAAATATCTCGTGCTTTTTCAGAATGCGCGCCATTTAAACATTGAATGAAATTCAGGAAATGGACGTCATTAAATGTTTACATTACAACGTTGAATAAAATTGTAGTGCAATTTTAAATCCTGATCATCGTTGTTTTGCTTATACATGTAATATAGATAATATTAACTGATGTCTTTACATGTAATTTGCCGACACGAAAATTCGGAGACTAAGTGAAATACTTCAATCTTATTCGCCGATATCGCCATCTATTTATTTTACTGTGAGGACGGGGTGATTCTGAAGTCTGGATTGCATTGTAATAAATTTTATAAATATTTTTTTATGTCCCAACAAGTCGGATGACTAAGGATGTAAGCCTGTCTACCAAAAGATGCAGTCTTCAGGCAGTGTCCAGGAAGTCTGGGGAATCTATCTTCCTTGCTGGCGGAAGTTTCTTGCCTGGGTTACTTTATTCGTGACATCATTACTTGATAGACATGAAAAATTGCCTATTGCTTTTTCTCGGGGTAAAGTCTTTGGGCATAATCCAGAAAACAACATCCCTTAACATAGACAGACTCGCGTAATTCATGATTTAAAAAAAATTGCTAAAAAATACAGGATGTAAATTCTCCACCCCCCCCCACTTTTTTTTAGTTAATTATTCAGTTTTGCAATTTTTTAATGAAGATTATTTGGATTATTCGGATTTGTTAATATTGAAATAATATATATATATATATATATATATATATATATATATATATATATATATATATATATATATAATTAAAAATAATGAAAGGAATAAATTATACGATGGTCAACATCATGAATTTGGGAATATAACTTTTGTCATTTATTCTCTATATTGCTCTGTAATTACATTGAGCTTCTTAAATAAGGATTGATATATAATAAGAAAATATTTTTCTACAGAAATATATATATAGGCACCGCCAAAAATGGCCGCAAAATCAAGTTGTTGTTTTTTAAAACGAAATTACATTTATTAAAATCCATTATTTCTGAGTAACTTTTTTTTTCCAGAAAGATAAAACCCTGAATTTTTTCATATAGAAAACAGAATAATGTAAAACTTTTTCTACTATTTTTAATTCAATTTTAAATGTTAAATTTTCCCAAAAAGTTAACAATTGACATTTTTTGTCTTGCACAAAAAACGGACATAAATATTTAAAAAAAAAAAAAAAGGGTTTGGAAATAATTAATTTATTTATTTATTGTCTAACTAAGATTTAGGATGATTTTCTAAGAGAATATGCAAAAATATTATAATATAAGTACCTGGATTTCAAATAATTACACTTATTCATATAGGTAACCAGATATTTCCCGTCGATCTAGAGTCTAGATCGACACTGTTTACGTTTGCGTTTGATAAGAAGAAAACTATGGAAGACCAAACAGGCAAAACAAAAACTTATTTTTCAGTGACGAAAATTTCAATGTATTATTAAGCTGAGGCTTGCCAGTACCAGATGGGTGACCATTTGTATGAGTTTGGTTTTTAATATGTATGTGTGTGGGGGCCAGGCTCCCCAAAATGGGGGATGGGGAAATTTAAAGCAGAATAAAAAAAAATTATTTCAGCGCGTTTGGTCCACCGTAGTCGAAAGGCGGCAAACGTTTTCAAACGGGATCGAAAAAAATGATGCTATTTTTAACACAAAGGGCACAATATTTATCGATTTTTTTTGTATCGATTATTCACAGCATGCCCTGTTTAATAATGGTCATGCATTATTCGGCTCGCTAAAAAAAAATTGTTAATTTATTTATCAAAAATTTTAAAATGGCTTTTTTCGTATAAATATTTAAAAAAAATTTTTTTTTTTTTTTGCTTAACTTAAATTAATTATTTTACTTAACGTATTCACCGAATTTCACACTTCAAAACTCCAAAGCGGGATAATTAAACACAATCGAAGTTCTGATATTCCGACGTCAAAATAAGGTATGCAAACAATTTTTTTTTAAATCTATAATTCTGTCCCTTACAACAACACAATATCTTGTGTTCAGTTTCAGATGATTATTTTAAGCATATTTGCTCCCACTTCAAAACAAGGGGGGGTTGTAAGCAATATATATATATATATATATATATATATATATATATATATATATATATCGTTTATGAAAAATAAGTACACTGTTATAAAGTTCATTCTTCTCCTAATAATCGCTTAAAATTTCATATTGATCGGATAATTACCTGATTTTTGGTAGATATTTAAAAAGACGGTCCGTCAAAAAGTACTGACCTGCCCCCCCCCCCTAGTTTTGGCGGTGCCTATATATATATATATATATATATATATATATATATATATATATATATATACATTAATTACTACCTAGATAACTTTTGTTTTAATGTATTTTAATGCTTTTATTCAGTACAAAAATGGCCACCACTTATAACATGTAACAGTTACATTGCTTAATATCCGGAAAACTTCAACTATGGCCCCCGCGTTGCATTATATAAAACATGCGGAAAAGTATCTTTTCAGTACCGTGAAAATTTGGTTTAAGAGTAAATGTATTCATTATAAAGCCCCGATAGTTCGAATTCAAGGTAGGTAGAAGAGTAACTTATCTTACTTTTGTTACTTTTTTGTTTGTTGGCTTCTCTTAACAGAAATCCATACAATGGTGGAGTGTTATTTTTAATTCTACTTTATTTTTTGTTGCGGTAAAAAATGCAGATACAGAAGAAAATAGTTAAAACTAAGTATTGCACTGATTAAAAATAAAACTAAAAAAAAAAAAAAAAAAACGGAGCAATTTTCGTTTCATTTTGCTAGTAAAATTATGTCTTCATTCTTAAATCATGTCCAGTTTCTTGATACAACTTTAAGACGAATTATTTTTCGTTCACGGAAGCCGATAAGAAACCTGTTAATATTTTATTTTACGGATTTTAACCGTAGTTCGACTAATCTAATTAATAAAAGAATGTTCAGTTTTACAAAAATAAGCCTCACTTTTATATTTTCATGTATTTCATTATTTAATGAATTCGACACAAAACGAGAAATTAAAAACAAAACAAAACCAAAAAAACAAGACTTAATTAATTGACAAATATAATCTAAACAATTCGGCACATTTAACTCATGAACTCATTTTTAAAAACAAGACTTAATTGACAAATATAATCTAAACAATTCAGCACATTCAACTCATGAACGGATATTTTTACACGAGGAACGAAATAATGATTACACCGTGTTACGGTGACTTTTAGTCATTGTTTTGTAGCCGTTGATTTTCTCTTCAAATAATTTTACGTTTAAATCTTGTTTTTCGTCTTTTAATTTTGATTCTTTTATATTTTCATATATTTTATTTCTTAATGAATTGGACACACAAAACAAAAGTTGTATCAATTTGCTAAAGAAATCATAACAAACAAAATTTCTGTTTTGAACACAATAAAAAAAAACGAATTACATCCGTTTTTTTTTTTTTCAAATTAAATTCCTGGAATGAAAGGTAAGTTTATTTTATTTTATTTTATTTTAGAAGAAAAAAAAAACAACAACAACAACAACAAAAGAATTCACCCCCACCCCACCCCGAAATGGCAGGTTAGCTTTTTTACACTTAAAAAAAATAAATTTAATAACTTCTTAAAATAAGTTTAATTTTATTGCTTTCCAATCCAAAAAAAATGGCACTTTTACAGAATAGGGACGAGATTTTGTATTCGATAAATATAGTTATCAGATAAAAGCAATGGTTTCAACTGATTTTTTTTGTCAATTCTAATAAGTTACAATGGTAACTTCCAACTTATGCAGTCGAAATTATCTGAATTTTACTGAATTATTAAACAACTTTAATCGTGTTAGCAAGTGAAAAATCTCTGCCAATTTGGTTAAATAAAAACGGAAAATTATTCCCTTTTTAATTCTGTGCTTGACGATCTTTTTTCATCAAATATTTTTTATTTTCTTTCCAAAATAATTTTCCACCATATCGATAATCGTAATTTTTGAATATAATCAGCTTAAAAATACGAGCAATACATAGATACCGTTGTTTTCATGTGAAAATCAGTTTTACGATTTCCGAAATTTCGTCCCAATAGTGTAGAAGCACTAAAAAGTCTCTTAAAAAAATATTCAATTTGACATTTAGATTTTTATTTAAAAAATAGGTTTATCGAAATAATACTTATATTTCTAAGAAAATAATAAAAATTACGATAAACACAATAATGTAATTCGAAGTTGGTTGAATTGTTAAACAAATTAACACAAACACTGCTTTTTAATATTAAATTGTTTTAACATTAAAAAATATTTTTCTATCCGCATTTACATTTTATGTTGATAGAACATTCTGTTTGATTTTCTAAAATCCCATTTGAGTTTTAATGTTTTATCCAATGTTTCAGATTTTAGAATGGAGATTACGTCATTTTATAAAGTTTACATAAAATAAGCACCTATTACTAATTAGCAGAAACTTAATGAAAAAAAAAAAGTTAAATTTTTACAATAAAACCCAGTGTAGTTAATTCATTAAAAATATCCAAAATCTACCTTTGCGGAGGAGGATGCTATTACACTTAAAGTCCTTTTAAAAATCTTAAAAGAAGCAATTAAAAAAGCTAAAAAATAAATATTTAAGATTTCCAAGTTGGGATAACTTTCCTATATAAATTTAACGTAGAATGAGCACCCACTTCATGGCCAGTTAATGATCAACAATACATGTAATCGTTCAGTTTCCATAATTTAGCTATAGACTCGTAAAGATTTTTGCTTTTTTATTTTTATTTTTTTCCGGAGGAGCTGTAGAGCCCCTGTGTTTTTTACTATTCTGCACTTTCACGTAAGAATTTAATAAACAAAATATACTGTAAAATATCGCAAATAAGATTACTGAATGGTTCAAAACAGCAATTGATGCACATGTTCATACACGGATGTTCTTCAGTAAAACCTACTCTCCCCAATGGTTTACTTCTACATGTGCAGTTGCCATTGCTCAGAGGCAACATGCATACCGTAGATTTATCCAACGTAAGTCCTGTACAAACAAATAAAAGTATATAGAAGCTAGAAATAAGTGTAGATTTTCCAGAAATCACAAGTTCCTAATTTTTGTGCTTAAATGCGTTTTCTGGTGGTTTCAGTATATTTACTCATAGCTCCTTCTTAGCAACAGCTAAGAGTAAATATACTGAAAACACCAGAAGACGCGTTTAAGTGCAAAAATTAGGAACGTGATTTCTAGAAAATCTGCAGTAGTGTAGTAAATAATGGGCAACCGACAATATCCCCAATATCAAACAATTATGAAGTTGTTTGCACAGCAACTGAGAAAGCTATCATGCTTGCTGTCCAGTTTGCCTCAAACTCTACCTTGGACCCAGCAAGCCATTCCCTCCCTAATTTTCCTCTGTGGACAAAAACCACACTAGATGGTCTAAAGATTACGCCCGCCCAAGTACATGATATTATAAAAAACCTTGACACCTCAAAAGCATGTGGACCTGACCTCATCTCAGCTGTACTATTAAAAGGTCGCTCATGTTCTCTCTAAACTCTTTAACAAATGCCTTAACGAATCTTGCTTTCTTGGCTGCTGGAAAACTGCTTCTGTGGCACCAGTTTACAAAAACTCTGGCGAAAGAACTGGCCCATTAAATTATCGCTCAATTAGCCTCCTCCCTCTTTTCGCCAAAATATTTGAGTCCTTAATTAATCAAGCTCCAGTCCAACACTTTACAGCTGTTAAACTTCTGTCAGACCACCAATATGGATTTAGGCAAGCCCGTTCTACTACAGATATTTTAACTGTAATCTCTGAACGTTTATACTAAGCACGGAATAAAGCAGGGGAGGGTAGGGTAGTAGCCCTTGATATACTTAAGGCTTTTGACAGAGTATGGCACGATGGTCTTCTGATGAAAATAAAATCCTATGGTATTACTGGACGAACGCTTAGCATTATTAGATCCTTCTTAAAAGAGAGAAGAATCCAGGCTGTCTTCGATGAGCGTATGTCAAAAAATGTTTATATAAATGTGGGTGTGCAACAGGGATTGATTTTTTGACCTTTGTTATTTCTGATATTCATAAATGACTTGCCTGATAAAATTGTCTCTGAGATGGGTATATTTGCCGAAGACACCACGCTCTATAGCAGGCACGTGGGTAAAACTAATGAGCACATATCCAAGGAAATGGCCAAAACACTAGAGGAAGACCTCTAGTCTGGAGTGGAATAGGGTCAAACATGGATGGTAACGATATTTCAGCATTAAGTGAAACACACTCAGCTAGTGATTTACATTAGATCTGTTAATCAGTTGTACATCTTCAAAACTAATCAATTCAAAAAGTGGGTTATGTAAAAACAAGTCGATTGAAAAAGGGGGTTGTTACACACTTTTTATACATTAGATAAATTATTCACGATACTGCCTCAGTACAATAATCATGTACATGTTTTATAAATATTAGGCGTAACAACCATCACTGGAAAAGATGGGCATTAGAGAAGTTTAATTCATGAAAAGTAGAATCATCCTTTGTAGTCGCTATTTCACAAACCACAATCTCATATACGTGTAGAGGAAGCTGTCAATTTTAGATATACTATACCCTCAAGAGTTTAAGTGGTTGGGGTTCTGGAACTCACGGCAGTTATTCCTCAGAATCTTGCTTTCAGGTACCTACAATACCTTCCAGCAGTCAACTTCAGAAAGCATGCGTTGGGAAGACAGATAAACTCAAATTAACACTACGAAAACAACTATTACGTTGAAAACGCTTTATTAATTAGGTAAAAAAATCTGAAACAAAAATAAAACAAAAGGAGTAGTTAAATGGAGAAAACATAATTAAACAAAAGGAAATAATACATGCAAATAATTACATTTTGGACTGGGCTTCCAAATAAAAAAATTCTGGGATTTATTTTATCTTTTTCAATCAACTGTTAGGTGAAAGTCCGTAACAGTTAAAAAAGTGTATTTTCTCCATTAAATTGTTGAGTGAAAGTATGAAGCTGTTAGAATGTGTCTCTTCTTTTTTATTAAATTGTTAGGTGAAAGTATGGAGCGGTTAGAAAAATGTCTTTTTTTTCTTTTTTATTAAATCGTTAGGTGAAAGTGTGGAGCAGTTATGTTTCTTTTTCCTACGGAGGTTGTTATTTTAGTACGGTGCATAAACTACACAAGCGTCCACAAAATAAAAATTAGAAATAAAAGTCTGAGAAAATATATAAGTTCTGTGCGAGCGAAGGAGAGAATAAATTAGAATTTCTCCAAATTGTAGAAAGAACTTAAACACTGGATTAATTAAACATAAATAAGGTTTCAAGTTTTTTTATAGAAGGAATAGGCAGTTAAAGTCGATAAAGATGAGGAATATCGGGATGTTTTGAACGTACCTCATGGCTTAGGACGGGAGATAGCCCAGTTCATGGAGTCCACTAAAGACCGTGTGTATCGTTTCAAATTCCGCGGTGAAAAGGAAGGACAGAATCGAAGACAAGACTAGGACGAGATCCCGTGAGAACCCGAAGTTCTCAAAGGATAGCAATATGAAGTTTTTCCTTTTCTTATTTTTATTTTAAACGGTTAAGTTTTCCATTAAAGAAAGATCACGAAGGGAAGAAGTAAGAAAGGAAAACTAATTAAAAAACTCGCACAGAGATGAATGAAAAAGAGGCACGGGGCACCGGTGCTCTTAAAGTATGTTTCCTTGTTAAAAAGAGCCCGGTCTGAAGACAGAACAGTTAATCTGCCAAATATAAATAGTGTTCTTTGAAGGTGAGCTTTACACGACTTTGCAACTCTTTATTCAATGCGATAAAGAAGCACTCAGTTTTTGTTTGTTGATATGTATATATATATATATATATATATATATATATATATATGCATAATATATATCAATATGTATTTATATATCAATATGTATATATATATATATATATATATATATATATATATATCCATATGTATATATATACATATCCATATGTATATATATATCAATATGTATATATGTATATATATCAATATGTATATATATATATATCAATATGTATATATATATATATCAATATGTATATATATCAATATGTATATATATCAATATGTATATATATATCCATATGTATATATCAATATGTATATATATATATATCAATATGTATATATATATCAATATGTATGTATATATCAATATGTTTGTATATATCAATATGTATGTATATATATATCAATCTGTATATATATCAGTGTGTATATGTTATGTAATGGGTGATATTTTACAGAAGGTACCAAATGTGTTACGTGTTCTTGTTTAGTGTTCTTGTTTGTAAGAGAGATGCAGTCTTATAGATAATATACATTGACATGTAATACAAAATGAGAGGAGATTAGACCGAGAGTTTGCGCGTTTGGCATTTATACGTTTTACAGTTCTGTATGAATGGGAGTGTTTCTATAAATATTGATACATATATTTGCCTGTTCTACAAGTATTTTAGTGGTGAATGCTCTGATGAACTGCAATCACTTGTGCCCCCACGACGCGAGCACCCTCGACAAACCCGACAGGCTACTAGATCCCACCCCCACACTGTAGAGGTCCCTAGATGTAAAAGATCTTTTTACTCCAATAGTTTCTTCCCCAGAACCGCAAGACTCTGGAATTCCATTCCAGGTCCCTGCTTCCCCAACAGTACTGACGTGCAGAAGTTCAAGTGTAACGTGAACCGACACCTTGCTGCCCAAATCCCTACATAGTACCCCAGTAGTTGTTGCCCCTGATAGTAGCCCCCTACACCAAAGTGGCAATTTGCCTTGTTTGGGGTGAAAATGTAAGAAAAAAAATATATATATATATTTCTTACCTATTTTTGAGATGATGATTTTCACAAAGTTCTTAGAATATAAATATATTAGAATACCTTTTCTGTTGAATCACAACACGAAGACACAGATACACAACGATGATGACGCCCTTTATTCTATGGTCAGTCCATGATTTCGCTTGAGGAATTCAAAGTTTATTTACATGTTTTTTTCTTCTCCTAACATTCGCTTCCAAGGTTTGACGTCAGCAGCCGTCTCCGACCTGTCTCTCGGCTCCCTCTCTCCAACTCTTCTCCTCTTCTCCCAGACTACATCTAAAACTCTACCTATATTGAGAACTCGTCACGTCATCGCATGATTAAACATGTGGTCATAAAGCACGTTGGATGACATGCATTACACTGAAATGATCCAACAAGTTCATTAACCTATTTTTCAAGTAATATGTTTACAATTTCAATTGACGATTAAATTCCTTATTTTCATTTTTATAACTGAAGAAATTTCATCATTACATTCCTTTTCCAATAACAGATATGTACGCTAAACAATTGCAATTCAACATTCCTTATTTCAATAACATTCTGTATTTATTTTAACTTATCATTGGCAATTTTAATTCCAAATGTACCTTCGCACGTTCGAATCCTTTACAATCCTATTACATATTTACATTGTACTAAATCCCCATTATTTTACTTACATGAAAAGTAACCAGCCCGTTACCATGTAATATATATATATATATATATATATATATATATATATATATATATATATATATATCACTATGTATATATATAACTATGTGTATATATATAACTTTGTATATATATCACTTTGTATATATATCACTTTGTATATATATCACTTTGTATATATATCACTATGTATATATATATATCACTATGTATATATATCACTATGTATATATATAGGTATATATATATCACAATGTATATATATATATATCACTATGTATATATATATCACAATGTATATATGTCACTATGTATATATATATATCACTATGTATATATATAGGTAAATATGTATATATACGTATATATCACTATGTATAGATATGCATATATACATATATATATACCAATGTATATATGTCACTATGTATATATAAATACTATGTATATATATATATAGGTATATATGTTTATATACATATATATCACTATGTATAGATATGTATATATACATATATATAACTATGTATATATATCACTATGTATATGTATATATATCACTATGTATATATATATACCACTATGTATATATATCACTATGTATATATATATCACTATGTATATATATATATATATCACTATGTATATATATATCACTATGTATATATATATATCACTATGTATATATATATCACTATGTATATATATATATATCACTATGTATATATATATATATCACTATGTATATATATATAACTATGCATATACATATCACTATGTACATATATCACTATGTATATGTATATATATATATATATATCAAATGCCTGAGGGAGTATCTATACAAAGATGATGTTACAGAGTCTTAGCTTTGTACGGCAGCTAAGTCTCTCTCTCTCTGTTCAAAATGTTGAGATCCATCAACAAGCAAGAGCAAGATAGCCAGCAACAAATTAAACTGCAAACCAGCTTAAGGCGGGTACTGGTCTCCCGCTTTATGTGTTTTTTTTTAAACCAGAGATGTGCTTCTGCTGGAAAGGTTGCCTTCACCACGACTTACGGGAGCCCTCTTCACCCTAATACACGTATACACACACACACACACACACACACAAATATACACGGTGCTAGTTGGCCGTTGACCCAGAAAAGGAGTTAATTCACACTTTGAATGAATTAATGTGTATATATATATATATATATATATATACCACTATGTATATATATATATACCACTATCTATATATATACCACTAGGTATATATATACCACTATGTATATATATTTACCACTATGTATATATATATACATACTATGTATATATATACATATATATATACCACTATGTATATATATACCACTATGTATATATATATATACCACTATGTATATATGTGTACCACTATGTATATATATATACCACTATGTATATATATTTATATATCACTATGTATGTATATATATCACAATGTATATATATATTACTATGTATATATATTACTATGCATATATATCACTATGTATATATATCACTATGTATATATATATCACTATGTATATATATATCAATATGCATATATATATCAATATGCATATATATATCAATATGCGTATGTATCAATATGTATATATATGTATATAACTATATCAATATGTATATATCAATATGTATATATATCAATATATATATGTATATATATATCAATATGTATATATATCAAAAACCTTGATTCGAGTAAAGCAACTGGCCCTGACGGTATTCCAATTATAGTACTCAAAAACTTCAACCTGAATTAGCGCCCATACTTACAAAACTGTTTAAACGTTGTCTTAACGAGAATAGTTTCCCATCTCCGTGGAAAATCTCATCAGTATGCCCTGTATTTAAGAATTCAGGTGATCGCTCATCCCCCTCTCAGTACAGGCCAATAAGTCTCCTGTGCGTCATGAGTAAGTTGCTAGAATCTGTGTTAAATACAGAAGTAATCAAACATCTCAGCAAAAATAACCTTCTTAGTGACACTCAATATGGTTTCCGTTCTGCTAGATCTACAGCAGATGTCCTTACAGTTATATCGCATAGGATTAGCAAATCTCTCGACGGTGGCAATCTTTCTAGGGCAATTGCTCTTGACATATCTAAAGCCTTTGATAGGGTATGGCATAAAGGTTTACTTCATAAGATCGCTAGCTATGGTATAGCTGGAAAAGTCTTCTCAATTATTAAATCATTTCTTTCTGATAGGTTCATAAGAGTAGTAGTTGAGGGGCAAAAATCAGAAGCTCACAGTATTAATGCCGGTGTCCCTCAGGGATCCATCCTGGGCCCAACTCTTTTCCTGATCTACATTAATGATCTTCCAAATCATATCCTTACATCATTTGTAGACATTTATGCTGACGACACTACCATTTATGGTAGCACATCTAAGACAGTAAATGACCAAGTTCTCTCCAATTCTCTCTCCTCTGATCTTGAGCACGTAGTACAATGGGGAAAGGAGTGGCTGGTTACTTTTAATGCATCTAAAACCAAGCTTCTCTCTTTACATCATCAACATTCTAATCCACATTTGTCATCAATTGAAATGAATGGCTCTCGTCTTCAGGAGGCCTCAAGTTTTGACAAGCTTCTGGGCTTGACCATTACTCCTGATCTTAAATGGAACACGTATATCAAATCTGTTGCCAAGGCCGCTGGAAAAATGGTGGGATCTTTCTATCGATCCAGTAGATATCTCACTGCTGATGCTATTCTCTACCTATAAAAGAGCCAGGTACGTCCAAGGATGGAATACTGTTGCCACATCTGGGCAGGAGCTGCTAGAAAGGACTTGTCCTGCCTTGATAGAGTTCAAAATAGACTTCGTAGCCTCGTAGGAGATGTCCTTTTCTCCTCCTTGCAACCTCTATCTCACAGAAGAGATGTTGCGAGTTTGTCTCTGATGTATCGTTATTTTCATGGAAAGTGTTCAACTGAGCTTCAATCTATGGTCCCCCCTCGCCAAACTTTCACAAGAAACACTCGTCTAGCTGTAAACACTTTCAATAATTTCCCCCACTCTTTATCTGTGCCTAAACCTAAACGTAGATTCCATGAACAAAGCTTCTTTCTTAGAACTGCACGCCTGTGGAATTGTCTTCCGTTTTCCTGCTTTCCGGCTGACTACAATATGGTTGTGTTCAAGTCTAAAGTAAATAAGTTCTTGATGAGCCGTTCCATATAAGTTATTAAATTTACCAAATTTTCATTACTAATGATTACTATATTGACCAATTTCTACTGTACACTCTTTAACCCTTATCCTTGAGTGGCCTCTGGGCCTTGATAATGTGGTGACGCCTTTGTAAAAAAAAAAAAAAAAAAAAAAATATCAATATGTATATATATAAAGATGTATATATATCAATATGTATATATATAAAGATGTATATATATCAATATGTATATATATCAATATGTATATATATCAATATATATACATCAATATATATATATATATATATATATATATCAATATGTATGTATATCAATATGTATATATATCAATATATATATATATCAATATATATATATATATATATATCAATATATATATATATCAATATATATATATATCAATATATATATATCAATATATATATATATATAATTATATATATATCAATAAATATATCAATATATATACCAATATTTTTATATACCAATATATATATCAATATATATATATATATATATATATATATATATACCAATATGTATATATACCAATATATATATATATATACCAATATTTATATATATATATATATACCTATATATATATATATATATATATACCAATATATATATACCAATATAATTATATATATACCAATATATATATATATACCAATATATATTCCAATATATATATATACCAATATATATATACCAATGTATATACCAATATATATATATATATCAATATGTATATATCAATATGTATATATACCAATATTTATATATATACATATATATATCAATATGTATATATATTAATATATAAATATGTATGTATATATAAATATGTATATATATATTAATATATCAATATGTATGTATATATCAATATGTATATATATATATTAATATATCAATATGTATGTATATATCAATATGTATATATATATATTAATGTATCAATATGTATGTATATATCAATATGTATATATATATATATTAATATATCAATATGTATGTATATATCAATATGTATATATATATATATTAATATATCAATATGTATGTATATATCAATATGTATATATATATTAATATATCAATATGTGTATATATCAATATGTATATATACATTAATATATCAATATGTATGTATATATCAATATGTATATATATATAAATATATCAATATGTATGTATATACCAATATGTATATATATATATTAATATATCAATAGGTATGTATATATCAATATGTGTATATATATATATATATTAATATATCAATATGTATGTATATGTCAATATCCATATATATATTAATATATCAATATGTATGTATATATCAATATCTATATATATATATATATATATTAATATATCAATATGTATGTATATATCAATATGTATATATATATATATTAATATATCAATATGTATGTATATATCAATATCTATAAGTATATATATTAATATATCAATATGTATGTATATATCAATATGTATATATATATATCAATATTTATATATATATCAATATTTATATATATCAACATTTATATATATGAATATGGATATATATATAAATATATATGAATATATATATAAGTGTGTATCATTTTTTCTTTTGTTATTCCTTCCAATAAATTGAAAAAAAGAATGTTTAAACAATGATACTAAAATATAACTTAATTTATTTCTTTTATTTACAGATGCTGCTGCTGGATGACTGTTATTACATTTTTATGGATCAGTGTGTTTTATTATAGAAAATTATTGATATGAAATGCGAATATCATTATATGTCATTACATTTTTATAGATCAGTATGTTTTACTATAGAAAATTATTGATATGAAAGGCAACATATATATGTATGCGAATATGTGTTTCCTAGATTACTACTATTCATAAAAAGTAATGGAAATAGTGTAGAAAATCACACACACATGTAAGATAATATTCACATATGCGGTAAATTCACATATGTGGTAAATGTTCAAATGAATGGAGAGGTATAAACAAGAAAATCACAATTTTCAGAAAAGTATGCAGCTTTTGAAAAGACAGTTTGGTACAAAAATCGATTCCAAGAAAATATATTTTACATATGTAAAAATAAATATTGTATTCTTGTATAAGATCATTTTTGAAATAATGCTTAATTTATATTCTGTAGTATTCACAACAGGTTAAAGTTTAGTGAAACATGCAAGTATACAGTAAGGAAAAGCCGCACTCTTGTAAAGTATGTGGATATTCTGGTTCTCGAAAATCACATTTAGTGACACATATGACAACTCACACTGGGGAAACTCCGCATACTTGTGAAGTGCGTGGTTATTCTTGTTCTCAAATATCACAGGTAGTTACACATTTGCAAACTCGCACTGAGGAAAAGCCATATTCTTGTGAGGTGTGTGGATATTCTTGTACTCGAAAATCATCTTTAGTGACACATATGCGAACTCACACTGGAGAAAAGCCACATTCTTGTGAAGTGTGTGGATATTCTAGTTCTACAAAATCACATTTAGTGAAACATATGCGAACTCACACTGGAGAAAAGCCACATTCCTGTGAAGTGTGTGGATATTCTTGTTCTACAAAATCACATTTAGTAAGACATATGCGAACTCACACAGGGGAAACGCCACATTCTTGTGAAGTGTGTGGATATTCTTGTTCTAGAAAATCATATTTAGTGACGCATATGCGAACTCACACTGGGGAAAAGCCACATTCTTGTGAAGTGTGTGGATATTCTTGTTCTACAAGATCACATTTAGTGACACATATACGAATTCACACTGGGGAAAAGCCGCATTCTTGTGAATTGTGTGGATATTCTTGTTCTACAAAATCACATTTAGCAAGACATATGCGAACTCACACTGGGGAAAAACCACATTGGTGTGAAGCTTGTGGATATTCTTGTTCTCAAAAATCATCTTTGGTGACACATATGCGAATTCATACTGGGGAAAAACCACATTCTTGTGAAGTGTGTGGATATTCTTGTTCTACAAAATCACATTTGGTGAGACATATGCGAACTCACACTGAGCCTGAAGTTGTGGGCCCCTTGATTTCTGAGAACTTCGACTGAATTAAAATAAACACAAAAAAGGGAAAATCCAAACTCTTGTGAAGTTTGTGAATATTCTTGTTTCCAAAAATCTATCCTATTGAATCATATGAGAACCCACACTGAAGAAATGTGACATTCTTGTAACGTGTGTGGCTATTCTTCTATAAAGTAACATTTAGTAACACATATTGGAACTAGCAAGCATACCCGGTGAACCAAGTGCAAGTGAAATACAAACGATTGCACTGAAAGAGACGGCTAGAATCCTGAAAAGATCTCTTGGTTGGACTCACTAAAATAGGGGTAAATGTCAGACATCTGGTTGGATGTCCCATCCCCTAGAAGAGAAAGTTTAAGAAAAATGAAAAAAAAAAAGAGAAAAAAATGTGATGCTGGGTACAATCTCAGTAGAGGCAGAAATAAAGATTAAAGTAAAAGAGTGAATCATTTTTTTACAAGGTGGTCGCCACTTATCAAGGCCCGGAAGCCACTCTGGGATAAAGGTTATTGCGTGTACAGTACGTTACTGTTCAGATTTGATAAAGTGTCTACTTAGGGGCGATTCATCAGGAATTTTTTATGTTGGACTTGAACACAGGCAGATGGGCAGAGTTCAACAGGCGTGCACTTCTAAGAAAGAAGCTTTGTTCATGGAATCTACGGTTTGGTTTTGGCACAGATGAAGAGTGGGGAAATTTTTGACAGTGCTTCCAACTATACGGGTGTTTACTTTTTATGGAGGATCTAAAACTCTATGCAGAGACAGAAAAACACCTTGTCCCCCTGATCGAAATTGTGGAAACGTTTTCAGAGGATATCTGCATGGAGTTTGGATTTGTCAAATGTGCTAAATGCCCAATAAGAAAGGGGAAAAAACAACATCCGAACATCTTCGCATCAATGACAGCCTCAGTGAAGATTTGAAAGAGGATTCCACATACAAATACCTCGACATTGAAGAAAACATAAATGTGGAACATAAAAAATGAGACGCAGGGAATAACAGGAATATGCAGTACATCTGAAAATGATCCTCAAATCTGAACAAGCCCCTAAAAACAAAATTATGGCTATAAACCAGCTTGCAATACCTGTGATCACGTAGGGTTTCGGTATTATAGACTGGCCTCAATATAACATAAACAGGCTCGATACAAAGACCAGTAAACAACTATCTCTACATAAGGTAACATACCGAAACCAATGCATGTACAGGATATACCTACCACGAAAAGAAGCCTCACTGAATTCAACCATGCATATCGTGCAACTATAGTAAGCATAGGCCAATATATTAAAAGTTCAACGGACATGAGAGACCATCATGATCATCTTTCTCAACAAATCTCAATCAAAAAGCCTGCTTAAAACTTGATAGGAGTCATACTGGATCACACTCTCGGTGTACACAGTAAACCACCGATACAGATTGCAAAAATCAAAAGAAAAATAAACCAACATTGAGATAGAGACAAGAAAACAAGGATGGAAATAAAATAAGCGAGCAGGGAAGTTCCTAGAAGAGCTGAACCAGGAGTACATAGACAAGGATGCTTCACTCCAATGGCTCAAGAGTGGGAGACTTCCATTTGATGAGGAAATACTTATTGTAGCCGGGCAAGATCAGAGCTTACTCACAAATGGATTAAAAAATAGCTGGCCTACAAACAAATGGCCAGTGTACATTTTGCTTCTCAGGCTTGATACTTCACCAGACTAGATAAATTCTTGTCCTGGAATCCAGTAAGACCAAGAGACCAAAAAAATATACTACAACATATAGTTCAAGTGTTAGCTCCAGGTTGTGGCCCCTTGCCTTCTGAGAACTTTGACTGAAGTAAAATAAAACAAATAAGTAAACAGAGGAGCCATCCACAATAGATAAAGAAGCTTCCTTGGACTGGCTCAAAAAAGGAGCCTTCCACCACGATCAGGAAAGGGTTCTAATGGCTTCTCAGGAACAGGGATTTATAACCAAGTCATTAAAGAAGATGGCTGGTCTCACTAATGACAATAAATTAAGATTCTGTCACACGGAATTAAAAATAACTCAGAAAGAGTTGAAACCTTGGTTGAAGTGAGTGTTCCTAATGATGGAGGTTTGAACAGAGCTGAAAGAGAGAAACAGACAAAATATCAATGTCTCATGTATGATAAGAAAAGAAACTTGAATCTTAGGGAGATATCAATCATACCAGTTATCATAGGTGGCACTGGGATTATGAAGAGGAGCCTGAAGTCCTACCTTACTAATATTCCTGGTGAACTAAGTGCAAAAGAGATCCAGACAATTGCCCTTAAGGGAACAACGAGGATAATAAAAAGAGCTCTGTTGGTTTCAATCTTCAAAGAAACAATTTTTTTTTAAAAAGTGATAAGCCACATAGTTTGTATGAAGTTTGTAAATATTGCTTTTCTCAATCAGATTTAGTGAAACATATGAGAACTAACACTTGAATGCCTACTAGACACTGTCCTCGAGTGGGTAAGGTCTCTCTGTACAGGGCTTTGTCAGAACAATCTGGCATGAGGATACTTTTTCAATAGAAGTAATCCCTACCAAAATATTCAAAATCACATAGTATTTGCTGCCCAAATAAGATCTCATCGCTATGGCTAACCCATATTAGCTTTTACGGGGAATGGTGCACCTTCTGATGTTACCTCAAGTAATAGCACGAAGCTGGATACTCCACCAGACTAGATAAATTCTTGTCCGGGAATTCAGTAAGACCAAGAGACAAAAATAAAAGATATACTACAAGATATGAAAATGGTTAATTGGGGAGAGGAAAATTATGTTCTCAACTTCTTTACTAACTCAATTTTTGAGAAATAAAGAACTTAAATGGAATATTCGAATATCTTTGTATCTCATATAGTGCACCTTCTCTAAGTGATGTTACCTCAAGTAACAGCACGAAACTTCGACTGAAGTAAAATGTAACAAAAAAAGAGAAAAGCCACATTCTTGTTCTCGTAAATCTCATATGAGAACTCGCTGAGGAAAAGCCGCATATTTGTGAAGTGTTTGAATATTCATGTTCTAAAAAATCACATTAAGTCGGAGATATGAAAACTCAAACTGGAGAAAACCAGAAAAGAGCTCTCGGTTGGTTTCAATGAAAAGGAGGACAATGTTGGCAGCTGGTTTGGCTGTCCTATATCCAGCGTTACAACATTCAAAGAAAGAACATTTAAAAAGAGAAAACCCACATTCTTGTAAAGTGTGTAAATATTCTTGTTCTAAAAAAATCAACGTTAGTTATGCATCTGAGAACTCAAAATTCGAATATCTATGTATCTCATATAGAGTTCAAGTGTTAGCCCCTGGTTGTGGGCCCCTTGACTTCTGAGAACTTCGACTGAAGTAAAATAAAACAAAAGGGAAACATTCTTTTGAAGTGTGTAGATATCCTTGTTCTAAAGCAACATTGATCACACACATGAGAACTCACACTGGAGAGAAGCTACATTCTAATGATGTGTGTAGATATTCTCGTTCTGAAAAATCCAAGTTAGGTACACATATATGTACTTACATTTAGTGACACATATGAGCGCTTACATTGGAGACGAAAATAGGCAAATATTTCGGACACCGTTGTCTTACAAATGAGACAGAATCAGCCAATATCTCTGCTACAGAAATTGCTCCAAAATGGCAAAAAATATATCATGAACTTTCATTGCAAGCATCTCAATTGGTCGTTCTGGTCCCCCACCACCCTGCCATGGCCAGGCGATTATTTATCGCACACGGAGGCATACACAGGAAAAGGTGAAATACAGTGCACTTCCTATTCCCTCGATCTTTTTTGCTCCGGACAGCCATGGGAGGAGCACATTTTCTGCCTCACTGTAAACGACGGGGACACACCCTCTCCACCAACACTAGTTAGGACTATCTACATAGTTCAGTGTAATAATTTTTAAAGTTTAAGTTATAATTGCTCTTGCTCCTTTTTGTAAAACTTTGTAAAATATTGTAACATATTTGTGTATAGAAATAAAAAAGTATTTCTCATATATTACAATTGTGTCGTTACGTGTTATAGAAATAAAAAAGTAAATATTTCTCAATAAAAAAGTAAATATTTCTCATATATATTACAATTGTGTCGTGTCGTGTTATGCCTGCCTTAAATATTGAGATGGCGCGACAGCATCAACATTCCTATCATATTGACTGGCCATCATGTTACAAGCTACCATTTCCAGGACATTAATATTGGCCGGCCTATAGTGTTATGCTATCACTATACAATCTTTACAGCTATGTACACCCTCTCCGCCAACACTAGTTAGGACTATCTACGTAGCTCAGTGTAATAAGTTTAAGTAATAATTGCTCTTGATCCTTTTTTTATAAAACTTTGTAAAATATTGTAACATATTTGTGAAATAATATATTAATAATAAAATATTTGTGTATAGAAATAAAAAAGAGTAAGTATTTCTCATATATATTACAATTGTGTCGTGTCGTGTTATGTCTGCCTTACATATTGAGATGGTTCGACAGCTTCAAGACGATACCAGCCAAGAAAAAAGAGCCACCAGACGAGAGCGAAGACATTATCTTGAGTGAAGGCACCCAGGTAGTCTTTTAATCTTCACCCTGACAAAAGACGTCGGACCGACAGAACTTCATACTCCTATCATATTGATTGGCCATCATGTTACAATCTACTGTTTCCACGACATTTAATATAACGTGAAGGTCGCTGAGGCCATTTAATATAACGTTTAGATCGTTCATGCCATTTAATCTAACGTGTAGGTCGTTCATGCCATTTAATATAACGTGTAGGTCGTTCATGCCATTTAATATAGCGTGTAGGTCGTTCATGCCATTTAATATAGCGTGTAGGTCGTTCATGCCATTTAATATAACGTGTAGGTCGTTCATGCCATTTAATATAACGTGTAGGTCGTTAATGCCATTGTCCGGCCGATAGTGTTGTACTATGACTATGCAATCTTTACTGCTATGTACCTATATATTGGGTGATCCGCATATGTACCTATATATTGGGTGATCCACATATGTACCTATATATTGGGTGATCCGCATATGTACCTATATATTGGGTGATCCGCATATGTACCTATATATTGGGTGATCCGCATATGTACCTATATATTGGGTGATCCGCATATGTACCGGGCAAGAACTTGTATGAATTGGTTTGTGGGTCCAGTGAAAATAATTTTTATATCCGTTTCTGCAAATCCTCTGAGGAGATGGTAGACATCGAAACCCTATAGGTTAAAGAGATTAATTTTCTAAAGTATTCTTTGTCTTGCTTAGAATAATAAAAATCTTTTATATGAAACAACCACTTCATTTCAATAAGGGTTTTTTGAAATTCGTTGAATCACAATTTAATTTATTTGCTCTATCTTGCATATCGAGGAATTCTTATTTAGATGGGATATATATATATATATATATATATATATATATATATATATATATATATATGGAATTGATGTGTAGTTTGCTTGGAGAATTGTGTGGGATATATACCTATATAGTAGTGAATTAGAAGGTTATCACAATGTGAACAATGAGAAATAGTCGTTGCTGTTGGAAGAAGACGAAGACAAGTTGCAATTTACAAATCAATAAGTACACACATATATGTCTATATATACATATATTTATTCAGTTGTATTAAATGCAAATGTCTTCCTTGTTATTTCTGCGACAATATCCATTATTAATTTCGGAAAAAAATCCCTTTTCAAATAATAGACGTGAAAGATCGATTCAAAGCATGCTAGATGATGGAGCGGAAATTGGATGGCTGTATGGAGCCTCGGAGCAGATGAAAGGAGGGGGTTTAATATAATTTTTGTTCCTCTTTCTTCATAAAATTTCTTTTGTATATATATATTATTTATTTATGTTTTTAGTTTATATATTGTTGCTTTAACGTAAGCTTTTTTAATTTTGTATATTCACTGTCTATTTTCTTGCCTTTATTATTTTTTCTGCAGCTCTGTTTTATTCATTTATTTGTTTAATTTGTTATCATCCTAGCATATTCAGTGGGATGACTTGGTGTATCTAGGTAACGTAAGTTGCTAGTAGGCTGGTACTGGTTAGCTTTTAGAGGAGAGAAGTGGAAGGGGATGTGAGAGAGGGGTTTAGGTTAGGGGTGTGGTTGTCAGGAATATAAAGATAGCTGGGAAGAGGGGCGCTGGATTGACATTCCTTGGGAATTGTAAATTTATTTATTTTAATAAAACTATAAATGGTTATAGATGGGACATTCTCTTCTATTTAATTCTTTGTTTGTTTATTAATTTATTTGTGTTGGTGTTGTCAGTGTTTATTTGGGTTTGAATAGGTGGCTTAGCTTAAATCAAACTTTTTTTAAAAATTGGTTTATGGTATTTCAGCTATTTTTATTAATATTTATATATTGCTGTTATTTACTTATTTAATTTATTTATTATTTTTTATATATAATTTATATCGTCGGGGGCAAGTGGTAAGGTCCTGTCTGGACTGTGATTTAGTGTATGGGCGGTGTGCAGTGGTGTACCTGTTCTAATAGGTGAAGGTTGCAATGGTAAGTCTTTGGTTATATAATGAATTATGATCCGAGCTCCAGTCTGTTGTTGAGTTTTGCCCGTAATTTGGATATTAGTAATGATTCCTTTGTGCGAAGATTCCCAATATTGCATTCTGTGGTTAAAATATCGACATTTATAGATATATTAGTGTTTCTGCAGGTGTTGAGGTGTTTGTGGAATAATGATGCGTGTGTTTGTGTGGTTTCCTTGACTCTTATGTGTAGGGGTCTTGTGGTGCTGCCACGTAGAATTTTCCGCAAGCAGAGCATTCTAGTTTGTAGACTACATGTGTGCGGTGGCATATGGTTGCGGAGTATACTGGGTAATTTGTCAGAGATCATGGTGGTGGGTCCTCGTTGTGCTTGCGTTTAGAAAGCTGCTGTCTAAGGGATGGTCCAGAGTGGGCTAGTTGCATATTGAGACCCTCCCTTCTGATTGCCCTGCGGATAGCCGTTGTTATCTTGTCGCTGAGATGGTGCATTTTAGGGAAGCAGGTAGTGGTGGGGAAGCTTCTTACACGTTTTCTTGTGTTCTAGAGGTGTTTAATGACGGTTCTGGAGTATTCGTTTTTCTCTAGGACTTGGTGGAACTGTTTTGTGCATTCTGTCTTGTCCTTAGGCTTACTGCACTTGTTTTGGATGCGGATGATCTCATTTCTTGCATATCCGATAATGGCCTTACTAGGGAGGGTCGACTTTTAGTGTACAAATATACTTCGGCTGGTTGCTTTTCGGTAGAATTTAGTAGTGACGGTCTCCTCGTCTGATATTTTGAGGTTGAAATCTAGGAGTGATAGGGATCCGTCATCGATGGGGTGTTCGATGGTGTATTCTATGTGTGGGTCGGTATCGAAGAATATGGTGTAGATGTTCTCAGCATCGGCCCGTGATGATGAGGATCAGGACATCATCGACATATCGAGAGAGAAATATGGCAGAGTTGCAGGTATTGAGGGCTCGGTGTTCTAGTCTGTCCATGTACGAGATGGGCAGTATTCCTGGGAGACTGGAACCTATGGGCAGTCCTGTAATTTGTCTGTATGTTTGCCGTTGGTATGTGTTGTCTACTATTATAAGTAAGAGTTTGTGGATGTCTGAGGGAGTGAGGCCGAAGCAGTGTAAGTTGCAGGAGGAGATGTGGTTGGTGATTAGATCTACTGCTGGGTGCGCAGGTACTGTGGTGTAGAGGGCAACTACATCTAGGCTAAAGGCGTATTTACCTTGTTTTAGTTGTTGTGGTTGAAGGGTGTTTAGACGGAGGAGTACTTCATCGGAACTGCTGACGTGTCCGGGGAAGGAGGAGAGTAGAGGTTTAAGTAGTTGAGAGAGTAGCCAAGAGATCTTATATAAGTGCCCTTCAATGCTTGAAACTATTGTCTAATTTGTGGGGTTGCTGATTTTTTGTGTGCTTTGATGAGGTGGTAAAAAGTGGGGAGTCTGCTATTTTTAGTAATGAAGTTCTGTTTGTATTTGTTGGGGAGCTTTCTAATTCTACATATGTCAGCCCATGCGGTGTTGATGTTGTTTCGATATGTGTAGATGTAATGGCCGTAGTTGGGGTGTATAAGGTATCGTTGCTTAGGTGTGTGAGTGCAAGGTGGTCGTATATGTCCTGAGGTATGACGCAGAACTCCTTTCCTTTGCGATTGAGGCTCTTAAGTGAGAAGCATTGTTTTGTATAATGCTTGTTCGTGTTTTATGATGTCGAATATATTTCGTTTTAATCTTGCAAGCTTAGTGTCTAGTTCTTGGTCCTTGAGTGGAGGATGCAGTGGATGGTCTAGTTGATATACGGGGAAGTCATCGGTGGTGCGCGGTGTTTTAGTGTTGTTGTTGGTTATGCATTTCAGCCATTTCAGGTGGTAAGCCGCTCTGCAGAAGTGTGTTTCTATGTTGAACAGGGTGTTGTTGTTTACTGTTTGAGTAATGATGATTTTGGGTCCAAGGATAAGAAGGTCTTTTTCTTCGTGTGAGGGAATTCGTGAGGTCTGTGACTTGGGTGTGCGTTGCTTGATGTGTGTGGGTACTGAGGCTGGTGTCTTCCTGTCTGGGAGTGTGTGCGGGTTTGTATTTGTGTAGTGTTACATTTTTAGTAAAAAAATGTAATTAATTATCTTTTATATGTTGTTCGACATCGAGAGAGAGTAGGAATTTTTTTTTTTTATTTTCATCAATTTTGTTGTCGTCTGCGCTCACTCAAAAATAATCACGAGAGAGGATGTGAAGAGATATATAGGGAGTGGACAAAAGAAGGAAAGAAAGAGAATAGCTAACGAGCGCTGACAGTAGAGGATAAAGAAAGAAAAAAGAAAGAAACCAGCTAGCGAACGCTGGCAAGCTGTATAGAGACGGGAGGTGAAAAATATATATGGAGAGAGGGTGCGTTTTACCCTGTGCGCTTACGAAAGAAAAAAAACACAGAGTCTGCCCCTCGCTACCGAGCGAAGCAGTCGTCAACGGCGACACTGCGAACAGTTGTAATATTAGCAGTAATATAGCATAGCGGTTGATAAAGTCGAGGATGGCGCGCTTAATAAACATTGGAAAGGAGTCAACTTGATGTATTTGGAATAAGTTTTTGCAAAAGGAAGCCGGATGAGACGGAAAAGAACTCTATGAATATTGAAAAGGCGTCTGCTTAAGATATTTTGGAGCCAGTTTTTCGGAAGGAAATCGGATAAGAAGAAGAAAGAAGTAAAGATATTAAAACAGTGAGTGAAACAAAATCTCTCTCTCTCCCCCTTACTCTCTTTTTGTTATGAACTGAGCAGACGACAATAGCTATATTAGTGTTTCTGCAGGTGTTGCGGTGTTTGTGGAATAATGATACTTGTGTTTGTGTGTGTTCCTTGATTCTTATGTGTAGGGGTCTTGTGGTGCTGCCATGTAGAATTTTCCGCAAGCAGAGCATTCTAGTTTGTAGACTACATGTGTGCGGTGGCATATGATTGCGGAGTGACCAGTACGAAAATTAATATAGTCTCTCTCTCTCCCTTACTCTCTCTTTGTTTTGAACTGAGCAGACGACAATGACCAGTACGAAAATTAATTTGGTCTGCCATATATTTAACTTTAACATTCTCTCTCGATAAAGACAATTTATTTTCTTTCACGTATTACATTTTAAACTATCAAAACAATTGCAGTTTTTTACATATTAAACTTTTATTCATAATTCCCTTTTGTTTGTTATTTCGGTTGTGTTTTTCTGTCTTCTGTTTTACCTTTGTCTCTGAAGAATTTGGATAATCCCTTCCTGTATTTTTTTTTAATCCCAGGAATTTTTTTTAAATTATTGTTGCGATCCTTTCTCTACAGTTCCTAGTGGAGATAGCCTAGTCGTAACACTGGCAAATATACCCGATGACAAGAAAACTACCTGGCAATATACCCGGTGACTGGAAATTAGAAAACTACCTGGCAATATACCCGGTGACTGGAAATTAGAAAACTACCTGGCAATATACCCGGTGACTGGAAATTAGAAAACTACCTGGCAAATATACCCGGTGACAAGAAATTGGAAAATTAACTGGCAAATATACCCGGTTACAAGAAATAAAATGAAATATTATTTCCCTTTAAAATATTAAAATCATTTTCATGTCAAGTAAATGTATGATACTCATTCACAAACACATTTTATTATTTCAAAACAACATAATCTATTGGTAATAAGTCACATTATCCTAAATCGAAAATATCTATGACAGACTCTATGGAAAATACTATGAACGAAATAAAAAAAAACTGTCCATTGACTTCCTCGACCGAACCACCGCTATTGACTATGAGGTCTAAACAACAGATCCAATCTATAGTAGTATATTCCTTGATGCTTAACTCCAAATACCCATTGGCAGCGCAGCAACAGCCATGGTTGGCTGGACGAAGAGGATCTGGAATAAACAAGTGAAAGTTGGATGAAAAGGATCTGAAATAGTACGATAATGTACTAAATAGTACTAAACAAGTGAAAGGGCTTACATACATAGTGTAAAGTTTCATTTTTGCATTTAAAATTTTTACTTTTGTTTTCAGTATATATTGAATATTGTCATCTACGCTTGCAATTGATGCTTAAACTCTTTCTAATTGTTTACCAACTCATCGAAAGTTTGAGACATTTTTGCATATTCGTTTCCAGTATATATTGAATATAATGACCGTACAGATTGCAAATAAAATATTATCCGCATGAAATTGTTTTCTTTATTTATACAAATTTGAAAGTTATCGATAAACAAATATTTCTATGAGATTATAATTTTTCTCAAAATAAACAAAGTTCATAGTTGATTTACTGTGAGAACTTGAAATTGTTAAACTCGTGTGTGGATGACGTTTTACCGTTAGTTATTTATTTATTTTTTGGATTTGTTGTATTATGTTTATACGCTAGTCTCATCATAGCTCGCTGCGTTTATAAAATATGCTGTCTCTCGGTGGAAGTAATTTTTCGTTTTCAGACTTAAAAGTTTAAAAAACAATTTGAGTCCGAACTGTAAGTGAATCTCATGCAACTGTCAATAAAATAACTGATCTGTGATTTTATGAGATTGTTTATATGCTAGTCTCATCATAGCTCGCTGAAAGAGCGCTTAAGTTTATAAAATATGCTGTCTCTCGATGGAAGGTAATTTTTCGTTTTCAGACTTAAAAATTTAAAAACCAATTTGAGTCTGAACTTTAGGTGAACCTCATGCAACTGTCAATAAAATAACTGATCTGTGATTTTATGAGATTGTTTATATGCTAGTCTCATCATAGCTCGCTGAAAGAGCGCTTAAGTTTATAAAATATGCTGTCTCTCGATGGAAGGTAATTTTTCGTTTTCAGACTTTTAAATTTAAAAACCAATTTGAGTCTGAACTTTAGGTGAACCTCATGCAACTGTCAATAAAATAACTGATCTGTGATTTTATGAGATTGTTTATATGCTAGTCTCATCATAGCTCGCTGAAAGAGCGCTTAAGTTTATAAAATATGCTGTCTCTCGATGGAAGGTAATTTTTCGTTTTCAGACTTAAAAATTTAAAAAATAATTTGAGTCTGAACTGTAGGTGAACCTCATGCAACTGTCTGCGATATAAGCCATAATTTTTAATAGGATTACGTTAAAAGAAAATGATGAAAGTGTTCAAGCTGGAACATCTGAAAATAAATAAAAAACAATAATTTAGTATTGTTAACATCACAGCTCGAAAGTTAGTAATCTCTTTGTTTATTGTTTCTTCTAATATTATTGGAGTCATGATTAAAATAAATTTCTTGATTTTCTTTGCAAGTGTTGTATTTTCTTTGTTTAGTATGCAAATGATGTAATTAAAAGAATATAGTTGAGATTATAATACGTCGAGTTATCTTTTCCATTCTCTGTGTATTATGGCTCATTATTGTTTTGCCATAATCTTACCTCCAGCACTTTTTATCGGTGCATCTGATCATCAACAGTAGTTAGCCGTTTTCTTTATTTGGGTTTCTATATATTTAGTCCACCAGGTGAGAATATGGCCGAACAATGAGGAGGCAAGGAAGACTGCTTGGCGAATGTAAATATATCTATTACCTATTGGGTATTGATGGACCAACCAACCAAGCTGCAGATTCATTCCTAATTCATATGGATGTAAAATCATTTGTAACCACAAGGATTTACCTTGTCAGCATGTTGAATGTTTTATCATTAAATATTAATGAGAAGCATATATATATATTTATTTATCCAAACAATTTTTGACAATATCCCAAACGCATATACATTGATTCTGTTATTTTCTTTGCTTGGTACATTTTGTATTGCTTTACATATATTTCTCAATTGATCAATTTACAAGCTAATTATTTTTATATGAAGTATTTGTTGAACTCTAATTCATATGAGAGTTAAAATTATTTGTAACCAAAAGTATTTAACTTATCATTGTGTTGAATTCTTTATCATTAAATATTAATAAGTATATATATTTACATTACAGATAATAAACGTTTAACCTCAACATATTATTTACGCTTTATTCAAACAATTTCTGACAATATCCCAAACAGATATAGATTGATTCTGATATTTGCTTTGCTTGGTAAATTTTGTATTGATTTTCATGTATTTCACAATTGATCAATTTAAAGGTTAATGATTTTTAAAAGAAATATCTGTTGAACTCTAATCATATGATCATTTTGCCAAAAATCAAAACATGTTCTATAACAAACCCTAATGCATATGAAGATTAAAATTATTTGTAATCACAAACGCAAATAGATTGATTGTTATTTTCTTTGCTTGTTACATTTTGTATTGATTCTCATATATTTCTCAATTTATGAATTGTATTATTTTAGCTAATGATTTTTATATAAAATATCCGTTGAACTCTAATTCATATGAGGGTTAACACTATTTGTAATCACGAACACATAGATTGATTCAGTTATTTTCTTTGCTTGTTACATGTTGTATTGTTTCTCATATATTTCTCAATGTATGAATTCTATTATTACAATGATTTTAAAAGAAATACCATTGAACCCTAATCCATATGAAGTTACAATTATTTGTAATAACAGACGTTTGACTTATTAGCATGTTGAATCTTTTATCTTAAAATATCGGTAAGATTTTGTTTTTAAATTACGTATAATAGATAATAAACGCCTAACATGATTTCAGTCAGTTAGCTTCCTTTCATATAGAAATCATTGTTATTTTGGGACGCTTTTTTCAATAATTAACTTCCATTAAAGACCATTCTCATTCACACAAAACAAGACACATTGCCAGTGAAACGTAGAAAATATTATTTATAGTAAAGGACCATAGTAACACAGGCATATCGCGATATATTTGTTCATATCGCATTTAAATTTCTGCATGATCATACAGTCAGAGAAACTAGAAAGAGAATTTAATTAACGATTTATTCCTTTCTTCGATAAGTCCTGATGAAAAGGGAAGAAGGGGAAAAACATGAAATCAAAATACACAGACATTAATTTAAAACATGAAATTAAGGGTATAAAATATGATAAGAAAAAAGAAAAAATATCATAGAGAAAAATGAAAAAGAATTTTCAAGGTGTTGATCTTTGCAAATAGTGGTACTTATGCAGTTATTGAACAGTATTGGTATAATAATGTGGCGATGACCAACCCTTAATCTGGCCATACTGGTGTCAGGTAAAAACTTTGATTTGACAAAAAAAATTATCCGGTTACCAAAGCAGACTTCCCGTTGTATAGTAAAATAAATAAACACATTAGCGTGAAAGAAAAACATTTAATTAACGATTTATTCCTTTCTTCGATAAGTCCTGATGAAAAGGGAAGAAGGGGAAAAACATGAAATTAAAAGACACAGACAGTAATTTAAAACATTAAATTAAGGGAATAAAATACGATAAGAAAAAAATATGAAAAGAATTTGTAAGGCTTTGATATTTGCAAAAATTGGTACTTATGCCGTTATCAAACAATATTTTAAAACATGAAAGGAATAAAATATGATAAGAAAAAAGAAAAAAAATATAATAGGGAAAAATGAAAAAGATTTGATCTTTGCAAAAATTGGTACTTATGCAGTTATTGAACAGTATTGGTATAAAAATGTGTCGATTCAGAAGAATGGGCGACCCTTAATCTGGCCATACTGGTGTCAGGTAAAAACTTTGATTTGACAAAAAAAATTATCTGGTTACCAAACCAGACTTCCCGTTGTATAGTAAAACAAATAAACAAATTAGCGTGAAAGAAAATGTAAAACTTTAGTAAATAGTTTTATTCTATTACGTATATTGTACAAAAATCTGTATCAAGTAAGAAAATAACAGGATAATAAATGAAATAATACTTGTTTTTAATAGAATTCAATGTTTTTAAATGGTGTGCATCTGTTTTAATATCATAAATATTTAATGATGTTTTTATATTTATTAGAAAAAAAAAGAATTTATTTTTATATTTATTTTGTAAAAAATGTTTTTATACGTTTTTGTATTATTATTGCTTTTTTAAATAGATTATTATTTTTTGGGAATACAATGATTTTTTAAAAATATTTTCTATTACTTTTTGAGAAAAATTGAATATTTTTATTGTAAATTTTCGAAATATGAAATACAATTTTGTTTTTGAAATACTTTTTAATTAATAATTTTTGTATTATTATTTTTTTAAATAATAGAATAAAATGTTTTTGTATCATTTTTTAGAAAATAAAGTACAATAATTTGTTAAATTATAAAAATAATTTTTTGGAAAAAATGACAATGGTTTTATTTTTCTCAAAAAATAAAATACAATGTTTTTCATTTTGTTAAATAATATTTTTTGAAAAATAGAATACAATGGATAGTTTTTGTATAATTATTTGTTTTAAATAATGGAATAACATTTTTTGGTCGAATCTTTTCTAGTATTTTAAAAATATATTACTTTATTAAATAAGTATGATTCCAAACGAGATGAAGAGCATGTTCAGAAAGCATGGGTTAACTGTTTTTTCTGATTCATTATTATTATTATTATTATTATTATTATCTAAATAATATAATAAAATGTTTTTCAGTTGTTAATCTGTTGTATTATAACATATATTACTTTATTAAATATTTATTGATTCCAAACGATATGAGGAACTAGTTCAGAAATATTTAGAAAACTATTCTAAATATAGAGAAAAGGGTTTTTATAATTATTATGTACTTTTACCTGACAATTAAAAAAAATCTCGTAAGAATTGTAATTACAAATACTATTACAAAAAAACATCGTATGCAAAAAAAAGTAATGTTAAAATATATGTAAGCCCCCAAAAATGGCAGACATGAGACGGTAATCTTAAGAGTTCCCAACATCGCACAAAATCGAAATTAGACAAAATACTAGAAAAACCCAATAAATTTCACAATAAAAGTTTTGTGCAAAAGTTAGTAATGCCCAACAATATTTTTACAGTATCTTTTGTTTATTAAATTGTTATCTTGAATTTTTTCAATTGTTAAATGAAAGTACAAAATACTTGAAACAAGTGGTCTTTAACCCCCCCCCCACCAAATGTAAATAGGCAAAAATTGACAGGTGCGGTGAAAACGAAAATAACGTTTAAAATTATAGGAAACAAGTAGTTTCCAAGTTATGAAGAAATTATAGTTACAAAAAGATCACTTTTCTGTATTAAAATGAGCACCTGCTTTATGGCTACCTTTTATTTGGGAAGGGAATAAACTTGCCTTCTAAGAGTTTTTGGTGTGCTGAAAACTAATATCGCATTTCAATTTTCCACAAATCAGTAGTTTTCCGGATATTATGCAATGTAATTATTTGTTATAATTGGTGGTCATTGCTGTACACGGAAACTCACATATTTTTTCGGGTTTGTTTTTTGTTGATCTACCAGGTCACAATTACCGAATAAACACCGTCCTTAAAAAAATTACCAGTATCTCCCCACCCCCGAAAAAGGTGACCATAAAGGTGACCGTTTTTATGGTAAATTAATATAGAAAAATGATCCCTCACTTTTAAAAAACTATAATTTCTTCATATCTTACAAACTATTTGTTTCCTGAAATTTGAAACGTTATTTTTGTTTTCAGCGCCCCCCCCCCCGAAAACCTTAAAGTAATTTTAATGGAAATACACTGTACCTTAACCTAAAAAGATCACAAACAAAAAAATCAAATGAAAACAACAACAAAAAAACCCAAAGAAAGCTATTTCGTTTCATTTCAATAATAACAAAAAACAACAAATAAGCAACAAAAAGAAAATAAATAAAAACATCAAATAAAACTGTTTTGTTCATTTCGATAATAAAAAAAACAGAAAAATGGGGAAAGGGGTACTTGTACAGTTTAATTAAGACATTTAAAAAAAATGAAAATATCGAAAAAAGTTTAAATTGTATGTATCCGTTATGGAATGAAGTTCTCCGAAAAAAAAGGTCACTTAATTTTATTAAGTAGTTTTTGTTTTATAGCGAAAAAAAAAAATTTTGTTATGATACCGAGCAAAAGGTTCGATTTTTAGGAAGAAAAGCAAGTATTAAAGATGGGGAGGGTGAGGGATTGTCGGCGCTTTAAATTGAGTCATCTCCACGTGGTGTTTCTAAACTCCTAACAAAAATTAAAAAAAAAAAATCAAAGATGTCTGCCTTCAATGCGCTCTCATTAAAACGTGTTTTTCCGTTGTAAAAAAAAACAAAAAACAAACAAACAAAAAAAACTACTTGATCAATTTAAGTTTTTTTTTTCCGGAGAACATCGATCCATAACGGATACGTACAATATAACCTTTTTTTTTTCGATATTTTCATTTTTTTATGTCTTGATTAAACTGTACAAGTAGCGAAAAAAACAAACAAACAACCAAACAAACAACCAAACAAACAAACAAACAACCAAATTGTTTCGTTTCATGTTTTCATTTCCGGTGCGATGTTTTTGCTGTTTTAATTCGAATTCAAGGCAAACTATTTCCTTGAACCGAATTACACCCATGATAAGTAACCAATCAAGGTTACCATTTTTTTTTTTTTTTCATGTTAAAACAAATAAAAACCGAAGAAGCAGTTTTTACGATCACTTGTCTAACAATTCAACCAACTTTAAATTAAATTATTGTATTGATGACAAACATTAGTATTTTCTCAGAAATCACACAAGTTTTACTAAATTACGTATATTTTTTACCAAAATATAAATCTGGAATTAAATAAAATATATTTTAGACTTTTTAATCGGGAATTTATATAATTTTTTTTTTTTATAAAGCATGGCTGAATGAATATTTTTATTGGATTGCAAAATTAAAAAAAAAAACGTACAAAAAAAACACACACACACACACAAAAAATACACACTTATATTAAAGTTTCAGATTATATTTTAAATTATTAAATGGAATTTTTAACAAGTCTTAAAAAACTTACCTTTTATTCCATGAATTAAGCTCGATTTTTCATTTGTGTTCACAACAGGAAGTGTGTTTTGTTTGTTATGATTTCTTTAATAAATTGATACAACTTTTTTTGTGTGTGTTCAATTCATTAAGAAATAAAATATATGAAAATATAAAAGAATAAAATTAAAAAATGAAAAACACGATTTAAACGTGAAATCATTTAAAGAGAAAATCAACTGCTAAAGAACAATGAATTAAGGTTATAGTAACACGGTGTAATCATTATTTCGTTCCTCGTGTAAAATATGTCCGTTTATTAGTTAGAATAATAAAAAAAAAACAAACCTTCATATAAACAACTCATCCAAATGAAAATTACACCAGGAAAGTTGCAATTTATTGTTATTAAACCTGACTTGATTAAATTTACGATAAATTTACTGTTTTTTCTTGTTATGAAATGTTTAGACATGTTTCGCATTATCATAAACTTGGCAGAGATACACAAAGGCTTTACTTGTCATGAATCGCACATTTCCAGGCATTACCTCCTCTGTCGAGATTTTTGGGCTCGTCACCAAAATTCGACTTTGTAATGAACCATGAACAAAAAAAAAAGAAAGAAAAGGGAAATAGTTATGCAACAACAAGAAAAAAATGAAAGGAACCTTGAATTACAGTTTCAAAAGTTCGAAATTTATCTATAAAATGGGGGTGGCGGATTGCTTTTTGCTTCCCAAAAAGCACTGGTAACATTTACCACATTAAGACATCTAGTAAAAGGGAATTTGAACCATAAACATTCATATTACAATTCCAAGAAAAAAAAATACTGAGGAAAAAACAGTTTTACAATGAAGTCACGAAATTAGACTTCTCTAAATGGGTGAGGGGACGTTCTTGTATCCATTAAAATTTACAGAAAGGTTTACTTGGAGGCGAAAAAAAAAAATCACGGGAGAAAGAGTTCTTGAAATTCTTTTAAAGTTTTTGTTTTTATGTTTCACTTCTTTATGAGTGTCCCTTTTTCGTCCTTTCTTCAGGACAAATGAAACTTTCAAAGGATCTGAAGGCTGGACTCTCTCTCTCTCTCTCTCTCTCTCTCTCTCTCTCTATATCTCTCTCTCTCTCTCTCTCTCTCTCTCTCTCTATCTCTCTCTCTCTCTCTCTATCTCTCTCTCTCTCTCTCTCTCTCTCTCTCTCTCTCTCTCTCTCTCTCTCTCTCTCTCTCTCTCTCTCTCTCTCTCTCTCTCGCCCAAGAGCAGAGTCCGAATGTAGATCCATTCCTCTGGAAAGGGTTGTATTTTTTTTTTCTTCTTCTCTAGCAATAAAAGCCTCTTTCGCTGAAAGGTGTTGCTTTCTTCAAACAAATGGTGTTTTGTAAACCTCCAATATCAACCATTCATAAAGGTTTTTCTTCATGTGGTTGAATGTACTCGTTTACGTCGATCTGTACGACGGAGCCCAAAAAACGAGTCTTTCTCACAATACATTTTTTTTCTGGAACTGACTCGAAAAAAAGTGCTAGGTAAAAAAGGGGTTCCAGGGATTGATTTCAGAATTAGCCAATCATTAACGAGAACACAGGGCAAACATCCGCGAGAGAAAGAGAGTGACTTACGCACACATTCGCCAGTAGAAAGGTCCTTTAGTTCGACGATTGCTAGACAACGGGCCAGTAAGGGAAGTTGATGGGCAACAGGCATGCTACAGGCTGAACAAAATGCTGACCTCCCATTTTCCCTGCACCGCCTTCTGCGACTAGGTCGATAAAAAAAATTGATTTCCGACAATCGGGTTTCGCAATTTCTAATGTTACTGTCCAGTTGTTTGCAATAGCTTTGACATTGGAAGTAGCGAGTGACGGTTTGGGAGTTTTTCATTATTAACTGTTGATGATAAGGGACGTATAGGGAGTCAATTCACAAATCAGATCATGGTTGCAAGTGATGAGATGACATTGTTAAAACTGTTCGAATGAATCAACAAATGAATGGCGGTGTAGTTTAACATGTGTTTCTGATGCATTGTTTACTTATGAGAACAAAAAAAAACACTTACATCGCTGACAGTTTATTTCAAGGTCGAACCAGTGAATTATTTTTATTTTCAATTATGTCGCTTTCTTTAATTTTCTCAGACAGGATTTTAATTTATTTGCTACAAAGTTGGATTAGTGATAGCAAAACACATTCTTTTGATCAAAAATACATAAGTTTTATGAGTTCTTAATTCTCTATTCTTTGTTGTTACAAATGATTGAGATACACGGATCTGCATAGATTATATCTCAAATCCTTTCATTTCTGTCTTCCATTTTGGGGTGCCGGCATATTTTTTGTATTTTTTAATATTATTTTTTATATATGATTGTCTTATGGTTAACAACATTTTTTTTATGAATAGCTGACCTTATGATGAGGAATCCGCATTGCACGTCCCCACAACAGTTAAGTAAGCATTTTAGTTATTTCCAGTAAGCATTTATTTATTCACAATAGATTTTTATGTTTCAATAAATAAGAACAATTGTTTTCAAGATTACAAAGATTTCGTTTACGAGATTTTCACATTGTATGCTGTCTCATATATCTTCACATTGTATGCGGTCTCATATATCTTCACATTGTATGCGGTCTCATATACCTTCACATTGTATGCGGTCTCATATACCTTCACATTGTATGCGGTCTCATATACCTTCACATTGTATGCGGTCTCATATACCTTCACATTGTATGCTGTCTCATATACCTCGTTATTTCTTGTTTACAAGAATACGGGTTTGTGAATTCTCATATGTTTCGTTAGATTCGATTTATGTGAACATGAATAATCACATAGGTCACAAGAATATGGCTTTTCTCCACTTCTTTTTTTCATTTTTCTTAAACTTTTTCTTCTAGGGGATGGGACATCCAACCAGATGTCTGACATTTTCCCCTATTTTAGTGAGTCCAACCAAGAGATCTTTTCAGGATTCTAGCCGTCCCTTTCAGTGCAATCGTTTGTATTTCACTTGCACTTGGTTCACCGGGTATGCTTGCTATGTACTTTTTCCTATTTTTTCATTTTTCTTATCATTTTGTTTAAGCCAGGGATGGGGCATCCTACCAGATGCCAAACATACACCTGCTATTTTAGACACTCCAACCGAGAGATCTTTTTAAGATTCTAACCGTCTCTTTAAGTGCAATTGTTTGAATCTCCTTTGCACTTGGTTTACCTGGTATATTTGTGAGATAGTTTGTAAAATTCTTTTTCACAAGTCCGGTTGCTCCTATAATTACTGGAATGATAGAGATCTTAAGGTTCCAGTTTCTTTTCATGTAATACATAATACCCTGGTATTTAGTAATCTTTTCCCTCTCAGCTCTGTTTAACCCAGCATCATTCGGGACACTAACTTCCACCAAGGTTGCTTCCTTCTCCTTCTTGGAGTGAGTTCTTATATGTGCTGCTAGATTTGATTTATTTGAACATGAATATGGACATAGTTCAAAAGGCAATTGTGATTCTCTTGCTTACTTATGAGATATTTGTGTTTTTTATTAAAAACAAAGAGACTTTCATCGCTGACAGTTTATTTTAAGGACGAACTAGTGAATTATGTTTCTTTGCAATGACATCGCTTTCTTTAATTTTCTCATTGAGTATTGTAATTTATTTGTAAAAAAGTTGGATTAGTGATAGCAAAAACCTTTTTTTATATAAAAGAAATCCGTGGGTTTTATGAGTTCTTAATTCTCTATTCTTTGTTGCTACAAATGATGGAAATACACGGATCTGGATAGATTTTATCAAGACTTTATATTTGAAATCGTCTCATTTCTCTCCTTCATCTTGGGTGCCGGCATTTGTATTTTTTTATATTATGTTTTATATGATTATCTCATTTTTTTTTTATATTAATAGCTGATTTTATAATGAGTAGTATCCGCATTGCAAATCACCCCCAAAAAAACTATAAAGAGAGCCTGAAGACATCCAATGAAGATGTTAAGTAACCATTTAAGTTATTTCAAGTAAATATTAATGTTTCAATAAAGATGATGTATAAGAACAAAAATAAACTCATTGTTTACAAGATTATCAAGTGTGAGTTCTGAAATGTGTAGAAAGATTTTGATTACGAGAACTTTAATATAAATATTGTTCACACGGATATGGTTTTCACGTTTTATGGTGTTTCATGTGTTTTGTTAGACCTCGTTTAGTAAAACATGAAAACACACATTTTTCACAAGAATATGGGTTTCCCCTAACGTGAAACCTCATATGTTTCGTTAGATGTTGTTTCTGTGTACCTGAATAACCACATAGTTTACAAGAATATGGCTTTTCTCCAGTGTGAGTTCTCATGTTTTGTTAGATTTGAGTTTTGTGAAAATGAATATTGACATTTTCCACAAGAATATGGCTTTTCCTTAGAGTGAGTTCTTATATGTTTCGTTAGATCGTTTTTTTTGAAGATGAATATTGACATTGTTTACAAGAATATGGCTTTTCTCCAGTGTTAGTACTCATATTCATCGCTAGATTTTGTTTCTCAGGATGGGAATATGCCCCTTGCTCCAAAGAATATGGCTTTTCTCCTGTGTGAGTACTCATAGCCATCGCTTGATTTGGTTTATCAGAACAAGAAATTTCACAAAATCCTCAGCGTGGTTTATCATATACCGTGTACTTGAATTTTTCAGTAATTATTATTTTGAGAAACAAGAATAATATTTTTATGACAAATTATTCTTCTTTGTTCCTACAAATATAAGATTTATATCTTAAGAAACAAGAGTAAAAATATTTTTTATGACAAATTATTCGATTTTTTCTGATAAATATAAGACTTATGCCACAGATTTCAGTTTATATCTCCAAACACGAATATGATTTTCTCTGTAGGAAATATTAAAGAAAATATATACCCGTTCAGATTAAACACAGGCGTTCAAACAGGAACACCTGCAAAGAAAAAAATAAATTAAATTTTATTATTTATTGCCAGTATCATTTTAAGTGATTTGTATTAAAATATTTGTAATTTTCATCCTTATGGAATTTGTTTAACTGTTTTAGAAAAATTATTTAGAGATTTCGCTTTTATATTAATACAATCATAACTACGATTAATATCGATACAATCATAACTATGATGAATATTTTTTATATTGATACAATCATAACTATGATGAATATCTTTTATATTCATACAATCATAACTATGATGAATATTTTTTATATTGATACAATCATAGCTATGATGTATATCTTATATATATATATATATATATATATATATATATATATATGTTTATTCAATTTTCACCCCAAAAAAGGCAGAGTGCCACTTATTACTCGGGGACATAAGTCGCAGGTGTATTATGAAGGGAGATGAGTGGCAAGATGTCTGTTTGCATGACACTTGAACTTCTGCATGTCAGTGTAGTTGTGAAAGCAGAAACCCGGGAGCGAGTTTCAAAGTCTAGCAGTCCTGGAGTAGAAGGCTTTTTAACCTGGTGATCTCTACTTTGAAGGGATGACATTTAGGTGCTTCCCACGTTTGTCGGAGGTGCTCACGTCGAGGCGTACAAGTTCTTGTAGTTCGTCAGAGCATTCATCATTAAAGTGCTTTAAGAACAGGCAGACGGATACAACATTTCGTCTATGTGACATAGGCTGAAGCTTAGATGACAGTTCAGAACCTATCAGGTTTGCGACTCTCTTTTGAACCCTGTCAAGAAGTAAGAGACAAGTGGCAGATGCACAAGCCCAACTGTGAAAACAGTACTCCATACATGGACGAATAGTGGCCTCATAGAGGTATAGGATACTTTAAGGCATAAGTAGTTTTCTAGCACGGTACAGAGAGCCCACCTTTTGGCAACAGCCTTGGAAAAGCTCACAATGTATCCGTTCCATTTCATGTTCCATGTAAATGTTAGGCCGATGAGTTTAAAGGAAGTACTTTAGGGTAATGTTTTTTAAACATTACTATTGCTGGTAGAGAAGGTTTCTTGTAATTATTGAAGGAAACAAGCTTAGTCTTGGCACCCTTGAATGTGACCCTCCATTTTTGTCCCTAGTTCACTACAGATTGGAGGCCATCCTCTAGTGTTTCTGCCGTTTCCTTATATATGTGTTCATTTGTTTTCCCCTGTTTTTTTATATAATATTGAACAATACTTAACAAAAAAATTAATTTAAAAATAGGAACATAGAAAAATAATTAAATTAAAAAATGCAAAAATTAATACAAACGTTCAGAGAAGGAATGTACGGATGCGCGACTGGGGGAAACTTCCTCCCTTTTAATTACATGACGCCATTTTCACAGTCTTTCAACTGGCTGAAATTTTAGGCCTTCGTGTTCACAAAATTTTAGTTTTTTGCGTTTTGCGAACACCAGAATCACTCGGTTTGGGGCTAATTAATGCATTTTTTGTACAAACATTTTTTTTTTCCATTCAATTCAATATCTTAGGACTTTGCTAATAATCCTATAAATAGACCCTGAAAATTAACTTTTATTTTTTAAAGGATTTTTTTTTACAATGAATTTATTTAACTTCAAAATTTAGCTGAATTAGGTAGCTCGACGTGAAAACATTTTCATAACTTTTTTTTTTCACGTGTACAAATATTTCTTTTCCTTTTGGAAATGAAGTTCAGTCCTTAATCTTTAGTTTTTAATCTTTCAAATACAATCAAAAAATAGTCGGAAACCTTAAAAACAAATTTGATAAATCGGCTTTCAAAACTTTGTCCCCCATTTCTGTCTGCATATTTTTGCCCGGACCTAGAAAAGAAATGGATCTTAAGGTAGCAATGAAGTAGATTTTCATTAATTTTTTTTCTTATAAAGTTATTATGTCATCTGTGATAATGGCCAAAAGAAAGTTTAAAAAAAAATTTTAAAACACGCATTTTAGAGGGTGAGAAATCTCGTACAGATCCGCCGTATTTTTCTTCCGGTAGGTAGCGGGGGAGGGGTCTCATGTTTCCGCTAGGTGGCAGTGTCGGTTGTAGAGAAGTAGATTTGGTAAAAAACATGGCCGCTAAAGAATACAATGCATAATACTGTTTTTTTTTAATATCTCGATTACCACTGTCTTTCCAAAATTTCAATGCGATTTTCGTATTCAGCATAGTCGAAAACCTATGTAAGTCGTCATCTTAAAGAACATTGTGGACCTAATGTAAAAAATTACCCTTTATTTTTTTTGTTACACGTCATTGTAATGATGTATTCTATATGATATATTCCTGAATAAATCGTTTTTTTTCTGTAAAAAAATATTCCCTTTTTCTTCAGTATATGCAAAATATGAACCGTTCTTGGTTTAGTTTTCAAGTTTTTACCGTATTTTTGTTGCTTTTTTTTATTGTTAGAGAACAGTAACAAAAAAAAACCCATCCCCTTCTGTTAAGGTTGCCATTTTTGTTGTTGTTAATGAGAATATATTTTACATAATGTTTTTTATTAAATAATAAAATTATTTTTATAATTAATTGGATTCGCTTCTATTAAGAAAATATTTTGTAGTCGATAAATGAAGTTTTCAGATAAAAAAAAAACAAAAATGGTCGCAACTGATTTTTTGTCAATTCTAAGAAATTACAATGATAGCTTCCAAATTAGTCAGTCGAAATTACCCGAAAAAAAAAAAATAAATAACCGTGGTAACAGTTGGGAAATTGACGCCATCTTGTTTAAATAGAAACGGGAAATTATCTCCCTTTTGAACTCTCCTGTATCTTACGATCAGGTTGATCAAGTCTAATTTTTGTATTTTATTTAATAAATAATATTCTACCTCATCGATTTTCGTAATTTTTTATATAATCATCGTAAAAATACGTAGACTATGTAGATACCCTTGCTTTCATGTGGAATTCACTTTTAGAATTTCCGAAACTTCGTCCCTACAATGTAGAAGTGCTAAATTTAAAAAAAAACAGTATTTTTCAAGTTAAATATTTATAATTTCAAACTTTAAACACCACATTATTTTCCTATCCCATACAGCACATTATTTTTATTGCCGTATCGCATAATTAATTTTGGACTAGTGCACTTATTGATCCGTGCTGAAATAATAACGTTATTTAAAAAGCCATTCTTAACATGGAGAGGGTGTTTATACTTTAACCTTGCAATTGTAATAAAAAACATGAAACTTTAATTAAACTTGGAAATACGATTTAAGAAATAGTGCGGATCAGTAAGTGCAACATCTATTCTAAAATGTTTGTACAAACATCCATAAAATTATCTTTTAATAATGATCTCATACAGAATATTTTTTAATATTTTTATATAAAAAAATAAAATGATTTTTAAATAATATTTCACTTATTTTAGAATATGCCTTATGAAATATGTTTAATATAAATAATATATTTTAAATATATTATTTAATATTCCTTGACATTTGAATATTAATATACATTTATAAAAACAAGTACCCCGTATAGCTTATTCGTAAAAATATTTATTTAATTTAAATACGTACATATTCATTTTTAAATTTTAGAATTTAGCAGAGAACCCCGCAAACAAAAATTAAAAATATATGAGTGAAAAATTAGAATGTATTGCAGCTAAATATGACCAAGGGCAATATAAATTGTAGTTTTGCCTACATAGATAAGTTTTGTGTGGTTTAACATATTTTAAAGCGTCTATTTAATTCTAAACACAAGTAGTAACGAGTTGGGAAGTTAAAACGACAAGATGCCCGACATTCAACTGCGAAGTCTCGATAATCACTTAAATCATGAAAACAAAGCAAACTAGAAACTTGTACTAGTGCACTTATTGATCCGTGCTGAAATATTAATGTTATTTAAAATAACATTCTTAACATGGGGAGGGGAGGGATTTTTGTACCTATTCTATACTTTAACCTTACAATTGAATTAAAAAAAACCCAAAAACATAATACAATTTTAATTAAACTTGGAAATGCGATTTAAAAAATAGCGCGGATCAGTAGAGTAGCAGCACCTAGAAACTTATACTTGTCGGCCTTATTTATTTTTAGAATAAAAAGGATTTCCAAGTTTAATTAAAATTTTTATGTTTTTTTGTTATTTAATTGTAGGGTTAAAGTATAGAATAGGTACAAAACACCCTCCCTGTCCAATGTTAAGAATGGCTTTTTAAATAATAAGGTTATTATTTCAGCACGGATCAATAAGTGCACTACTGCACTAGTACCAGAAAAAAAAAGAGGATCCCGCTCGAAAGAAGAGTAACTTTCTTTTATTTGATTACATTTATTTTTTATATATTAAGAATTTTACCTTTTTTTTTGTTCGTTTTGTCTTTGCTAAATATCTATATTTATTTTTTAAACTTTTATAATTGTTTTGTTTAAATAATAATTAGAAACCATTAAAATCGGACTTTTTTTGTACAGATTATATTGCCTTTTTCTTTCGATTGGATGTTGAGGTTAAAGTCAATTCTTATGGTTTCGGTTGTTCATTCAATTTTTGATGAAAATACACATTATGCTTTTATGTAATCGATATCACCATGGGTTTCTAAATAATAGCGTTAGTATTTTAGTACGGTCCGTATTTTGTGTGAGTAACAAAAAGGGTACTCATGCACGAGAGTAATCCGTGCTTAAATAATAATGTTAATGCTTAAAAAGCCATTCTTAACATGGGGAGGGGAGGGTGTTTAGTACATCTTCTGTACTTTAATCTTACCATTGAATAATAATAATAAAAAAAAACTTTAATTAAACGTGGAAATACCATTAAAAAAAAAAATGGCGCGGATCACTCTCTGCATTAGCACCACAAAAATAAATTATAATTTCATTAAAAAAAAAAAAAAAGGGTTTATTAAATTAATGTTTGTTCAATTTCGGATTCATTTATAAAACAAATTTTATTTTTGAATTAAAAATAAAAAAAAAACATTAAAACCTAATTGCTTTCTAATGTTGGAGAAAACGATTTAAAATATCAAACGTTGAACTGACTTCATAGTTGACAGCCATTTTGAGTGGAAAACTACACATTTGACCATTTAAATGTATTTTTTAAGTATAAAAAATATTTTTAAATTTATAGAATAGAGTTCTATATACTCGACCACCATGTTAAGAGTGGATTTCTAAATAATAGCGTTAATATTTCAGCACGGTCCGTATTTTGAATACGTGCCAAAAAGTAAATTGGGTACTTGTACAGTTTAACCAATAGATTAAAAAATGAAAGTATCGAAAAAAAAAGAAAAAAAAAGAAGTTATATTGTACGTATCCGTTTTGATATGAAAATCTCCGTAAAAAAATTCATTTAATTTAATAGAGTAGTTTTCTTTGGGTTTTTTTTTTGTTTTGTTTTGTTTTGTTTTTTGTTTTTTTACAGCCGAAAAACACGTTTTTATGAGAGCGCGTTGAAGGTTACATCTTGGATTTGTTTAAAATTTTTGTTTGATTTGTGGAAACGACACGGGAGATAATTCCATGTAAAGCGCCGACACTCCCTACCCATCTTTAACTACCTTTTCTTCTTAAGAACCGAACCTTTTGCTCGGCATCATAACTTGTTTTTTTTTTCGCTGTACAAAAAAAAAAAAAAAGAAAAAAAAAAACTTGATTAAATTAAGTGAATTTTTTTTTTTTCGGAGAACTTCATTCGATAACAGATACGTAAAATTTAAACATTTTTTTCAATATTTTCATTTTTTTAATGTCTTGACTAAACTGTACAAGTACCGTAAATTGTAATTTAATTTTAAAGAAAAAAGTTTGTAAAATTAATGTTTGTTCAATTACGGATCCATTTCTAACAAAAACTGATTTTTATTTCCTCAATAAAATTGAGAATAAGGAGGAACATGTTTTTAAAAATAGAAAATTTATTTTTAGAAATTCATGAACACGTTTTTTTTCGTCCCTATAATGCAGAAGCGCTAAATTAAACAAACAAAAAGTATTTTTCAAGTTAAATATTTATAATTTCCTACTTTTGACACCATGTTATTTTCCTGTCCCATAAAACACTTTACTATTTTTAGATATATAGTAAATAATATTGCCGTATCTCACAATCTATTCTTAAATGTTTTTTTACAAACACCAATAAAATTTATTTTATAATAATGATGACTTTACCCATATAGAATATTTCAAAATATTTTTATATAAAAAGAAATAAAATGATTTTTAAATAATATACCCCTTATTTTAGAATATACCTTATGAAATATGCTTAATATAATTAATATATTTTAAATATATTATTTAATATTCTTTGACACATCTCTCAAGCTCCTTGGCCTAACGTTCACAGGAAACATGAGTTGGAACAATTACATCGAGGGCATTGCCAGGGCCGCTGCAAGGAAGGTGGGCTCTCTCTACCGTGCTAGAAAACTTCTAACACCCGAAAGTATCCTGTACCTCTATAAGGCCACTATTCGCCCATGTATGGAGTATTGCTGTCATATTTGGGCCGGTGCATCGGCTACTAGTCTCTCGCTCCTTGACAGGATTCAAAAGAGAGTCGCAAATCTGATAGGCCCAACACTGGCATCTAAACTTCAGCCTCTGTCCCATCGTCGAAACGTTGCATCCCTCTGCCTGTTCTACAAGTATTATAATGGTGAATGCTCTGAAGAACTGCAAGCACTTGTGCCCCCACGACGTGAACACCCTCGACAGACCCGACAAGCTGCAAAATCCCACCCCCCCACTGTAGAGATCCCTAGATGTAAAAGATCTTTCTACTCCAGTAGTTTCTTCCCCAGAATTGCTAGACTTTGGAATTCCATTCCAGGTCACTGCTTCCCCAACTGTACTGACATGCATAAGTTCAAGTGCAACGTGAACCAACATCTCGCATCCCTAATCCCTACATAGTACCCCAGTAGATGTTTCCCCTGATAGTAGCCCCCTACACCAAAGTGGCAATGGGCCTTGTTTGGGGTGAAAATGTAAAAAAAAAAAAAAAAAATTTGAATATTAACATAACTTTTAAAAAACAAGTACCCCATATAGCTTATTCGTGAAATTATTTCTTTAATTAAATGCGTACATATTCATTTTTAAATATATTTTAGAATTTAGCAGAAAACCCCTAAAACAAAAATTAAAAATATATGAGTGAAAAATTCAAATGTATGGCAGCTAAATATGACCAAAGGCAATATAAATTATAGCTTTAACTACCTGGAAAAGTTGTGTGATTGACGAGTTGGGGAGTTAGAACGACAAGATGGCTGACATTCAACTGCGAAGTCTCGATAATCACTTAAATCATGAAAACAAAGCAAACTATTAACTTACATTTGTCGGCCATATTTTCTTTATAACTTTGCAATTTGGCATTATTCGTTTTTCGAACCGAAACTTTCTTTTATTTGATTACATTTTTTTATGTAGATTTAGAATTTTACCTTTTTTTTGTTCGTTTTGTCGTTGCTAAATATTTATATATTTTTAAACTTTTATAATTGTTTTGTTTAAATTATTAGAAAAACTTACTTATAATCGTACTTTTCTCTTTACAGATTATATTGCCTTTTTCTTTCGATTGGATGTTGAGGTTAAATTCAATTCTTATGGTTTCGGTTGTTAATTCAATTTTTGATGAAAACGCAGATTATGGTTTTATGCACTCGATATCACCATGTTAAGCATGGGTTTCTAAATAATAGCTTTAGTATTTCAGCACGGTCCGTGTTTTGTATAAGTAAGAAAAAAAGGGTACTCATGCAGAGAGTAATCCGAGCTAAAATAATAACATTATTATTTAAAAAGCCATTCTTAACATGGGGGAGGGGAGGGTGTTTTGTACATATTCTGTACTTTAACCTTACCATTGAATGAAAAAAAAATCCCATAAAACTTTAATTAAACGTGGAAATACGATTTTAAAAAATCGTGCGGATCAGTCTCTGCATTAGCACCACAAAAAGAAAATTGTAATTTCATTTTAAAGAAAAGGGTTTATTAAATTAATGTTTGTTCAATTTCGGATTCATTTATAAAACAAACCGATTTTTATTTTTTGAATTGAAAATAAAATGAACATTGCAAATTGCTTTCTAAAAATCCATGTAAACAATGGAGAAAACGATTTAAAATATTAAACGTTGAACTGACTTTGCAGTTGACAGCAATTTTGAGTGGAAAACTACACATTTTACCATTTAAATACATTTTTATATTTTAAGTATAAATTTTTTTTTTTAAATAGAATAGAGTTCTATATACTCAGTCACCATGTTAAGTATGGATTTCTAAATAACGTTAATATTTCAGCACGGTCCGTGTTTTGTATAAGTAGCAAAAAGTAAATTGTAATTTAATTTTAAAGAAAAAGTTTGTAAAATTAATGTTTGTTCAATTACGGATCTATTTATAACGAAAACTGATTTTTATTTCCAATAAAATTGAGAATAAGGAGGAATATATTTTTAGGTACTAGTGCAGAGAGTGATCCGGGCGTAAATAATAACGTTATTATTTAAAAACGCCATTCTTAACATGGGGAGAGGAGGGTGTTTTGCACCTATTCTATACTTCAACCTTACAATTGAATAAAAAACAACTTTAATTAAACTTGGAAATACGATTTTAAAAAATAACGCGGATCAGTAAGTGCACTAGCACCTTTTCTTAAATAGAAAATTTATTTCTATAAATTCATAAACACGTTTTTTTTTAAATAGAAAATTTATTTCTATAAATTCATAAACCCGTTTTTTTTGGAGGGGACTGGTTTAAAATAGCGAATGTTGAAGTGATTTCATAGTCGGCAGCCATTTTGAATGGAAAACTACACATTCACTATTGAAACGTTTTTACCGTTTTTACTTCTTTAAGTAAGCCTGTTATCGAATAAAGGGAATATCAAGATTTTCATAGGAATTAAATACAATGATTTAAAATGCATTAAATTTGTTAAAAGTTAAGGAAATAAAATATAGAAAAATCCTTACCTTTCATTTTAAGCAATTCAATACGAAAAAAAAAATAATTGGATGATTTTTTTCTTTTTTTGCTCGTGGTCAAAATTGAAAATTTGGTCGGTTTGTAGGGATTCCTTTAGTAAATGGATACAATTTCGATTTTGTGTGTCCAGTACATTAAGAAATACGAGAATGAAGTTTTCAAAAAACGTAAAAGAAATAAAAAATCAAAATATGAAACGTGCATTAAAAATGGCTGAACAAAGAATGAAAGATTAAAATGTAAATAAAAAATGTGAAAATTGTCAAAAATAAAAACGAAAATAAAAATGAAACGTAAATTTGTAAAAACTCGTTAATTACGTGTGAAGAAACGTTTAGAACATATTGCCCATTTAAAAACCGAAAATAAACTAAGATATCTTTCTTCAGCGTTAGCTGTATTTTATATAACAGTTATTTATATATATATATATATATATATATATATATATATATATATATATATATATGTGTGTGTGTGTGTGTGTATTTATGCATATGTATGTGTGTGTGTATGTATATATATATATATATATATATATATATATATATTTAAATATGTATGTATGTGTATATATGTATGCATTTATATTTTTATTTAAATATATATGCATATATTTAAATGTATATCCTTATGTAAATATATATGTATTTCATTTAGATACATTTATACGTATCTAACTATACATATATAGAATATTTATATATAGAAATTTAAATATATATATATATATATATATATATATATATATATATATATATATATACATATATATATATATATAACCTCAAATTTTTCCATAGATTTTCGATGGGATTTAGGTCCGCCGACGGCCTAGGCCACTGCAGAACACTTATGTTATTATCCTTAAACCATTACCTAATTATTTTAGCCCTGTGCTTGGGATAATTGTCTTGCTGGAAGATAAAAATCATGGCCCAATCCTTAATCTGCGGCATTCTTACGTTGACAAAATCTTTGTGTATTTTTCTGCATTCATTTTCCCTTCTATGTTTGCAATTCCTCTAACTCTATTCGCAGAAAAGCAGTTCGAACCATCACACTTCAACATCCAAATTTTCCAGTGGGAATAGTATTAGATGGTTTAATTCTATGCCCTTGTTCCTCCATACACAGGTGCGCATGTTTCTTCCGAAAATCTCAATTTTAGTTTCATCTGACGAAATAACTTTGTTCCAGAAGTTATCCGATTCATATTGATAGTTAAAAACAAATCGCAAATCATCTTTCACATGTCTTGGACTCAACAATGGAGTCTTTCTCGGTGATCCAGAATACAGGCCTGTACGATTCCACGAGTCAGAAATGGTTCTTCTTCACGTTACAAGCAATGTAACAATTCAGAAATGGTTCTTTCTTCACGTTACGAGCAATGTAACGAGCAGTAACCATTTACTATACGTGGCCGATCCATTCTTAATAGATTTTTAGTATTACCATCCATTGTTTTCCAATTTATCACGACAGTCCCAACTGTACTCATCATCAAATTTAGTTCTGAAGTAATTTTCCTGTACTGCTTTCCATCTTTCTGCTTTGTTATAATTTCATGATGCATTTTATCATTAGTCAATTCCTTTGTTTTACCATTTTGAAACAGTAATGAAAGAGGCAACGTGCGCAGTGGCTGAGAGCTGTTATCAACTGACATGTAAAGAGCCAACACTCTAGGGTGCTTTCTGGTTGTGTGAGATATTGTTGCAATAGGAAATGACTGCTTAGGAATGAAATTTAACAGTGTGTTAAATACTTTTGCATGTGTGTAATATAATTTTTTGTTAATAAATATTTGTCAACTTAGTATTTTTTTTCATCTTATTTTTAAATAGTTAATATCTGTTCAAAGTTTGAGTGTAAATTTCATTTAAATTAACTTCATTTTTTTGGGAAATACGAGAAAAAGAAACAATGTACAAATTATTTTGCTACATAATGTATATATATATATATATATATATTATAATATATATATTTTATATTATCTATTAATTATACATATATTTATAATTAAAAGTATATATATATTATATATATATGCATATATATTATAATATATATATTACAATATATATAAATATTATCTAATAATTATATATATATGTATATTTATAATTAAAGTATATATATGTTATAATATATACATGCATATATATTATAATATATATATATATATATATTACAATATATATTCATATTATCTATTAATTATATATATATATTTATAATTAAAAGTATATATATATATATATATATATGAGCAAACAGTTAATAAAATATGTTAAAAAAACTTTGAAATGAGTTAAAAACATATTTAATCTGAAAAAGAAACACTAGATAAATGGATAGTCCTTAATCCGCGGAGTTTCAAAGAAATACTTTCCTTCTCATCAGAGGGTAGGAATTAGCAAAATGCGGGATCGAATTTTGCATGCAGAAATATTTGATGAAACAACAAGTAAGTCAAAGATCTTACTTGATAACAAAAAAGTTAAGCAGAGGGAATATGGTAAAGAAAAAGGTGATTACACACGAATGGATAGTCTGGTGGAAGATAAAAAATCCAGTGACGGTGAAATCCAAATGTAAATCTTCAAGAAAGTTAAAAGAATTTCTATTTCTACAAGTAAAATCCAAGGAAATCCCGTAATTAGAAGAAGATGGTCCATAATAATCCAAAGGCAGAAATCCATGGAATAATTCACAAAAAGGTGTACAAGGAAAAAAAAGAAAAGATTCCAATAATATTAATAAAAGGAAAAGAAAATAATTCGAACTCATGTTCCCCGTGAATGTTAAGCCGATCAGTTTTAACGAACTACTATCAGCTAATGTATCATTTGCCAAGGTTTCTTGTAGTTATTAAAGGAAAGGAGCTTAGTCTTGGAAGCATTGAATGTGACCATCAATTTTTGTCCCCATTCCACCACAGATTGGCTTAGATGCGTGTACATTCGTTTTCCCCTTGTGCCTGTTAAAGAGCGTGGTGTCGTCAGCAAATATACCCATCTCAGAAAAAAAAATTTTCAGGGAGGTCATTTATGAATACAAGGGATAATAAAGGTCCTAGGATTGACCCCTGAGGTAATCTCGCATTGAAATATTGTTTTAACGTACATTCATCGAGGACAACCTGGATTCATTTCTTAAGAAGGATTTAACTATATTAAGTATTCGTCTAGTAATACCATATGATCTTTTGAAGGTTTTGTTTGTAAAAAAAGAGACAGAGAAGAGAAGAGAAAAAGAAAAAAATCTTTAAAAGAACCTTGCAACCTGCATGTTTTTCTTTTCAGAAAAAAAAGAGAAAAGAACTTTTTTGTTGAAAAACTGAATTTAAAAAAGAATATTTTCTATTTTGTATTTGCTTTTCATTTCAGCTTTTCTTTCAAGTAAGAATTGTGTTTTATAATGTTTTTTTTTAATTTTTTATTTCATATGTTACCTTACATGTTTTGAAAACCTGAGCTTAGGAAAATATAAGCAACCGTAATATTTCATTGTTTTTTTTTAAATAAATTCGTATCATTTTAAATTCATTTCGGGTCGTTATTTTATTTGTTCATTCTTCTTTGCTTTGCTTGTTAATTTCACCTTTTTCCTTTAATTTGTTACCTTTTAAAGCAGATTTTGGTGACGACCCCAAAAATCCGTCACCATGTCAGAATGTCCCATCAGTTAAATTGTCTTTTCAACGTTAAATGATTTTATGATTCACTTTTTGTATATTTTTTAATTAATAAAAACGATAAATTATTTTTTTTTTACTTTTACATTTTCACAGTCAATAAATTTATGTGTAGAAATATAATTTAATATTTTTGTTTTGAAAATTGTTTATTTGTCGAGATTTGTACATTTTTTATGAAATATGAATCGGGGTGCATTACAATAAAATGTCAACATCCCAATGCTTAAACAAGACGTAATTAAACCAACTACCAGAACTACGAACCGAATATTTTTGGCAATATAAATATAGTTTCTAACGGATTGATGGTTGTTCCATACTGAGATACAAAATCAATCTTTAATATTACAAACATTCCTTTAACAACAAAAGTGACGATATATTGTGTTTTCTTGTTTTCCTTTTTCTTTTTTTCCATAGGCATCACCACTTATCAAGGCCGGGAGACCACTCAAGGAGAAGGGTTAAAGAGTGTACAGTAGTCAAAAGGACAATATAGTAACCGATAGTAATGGAAGTTCGTAAAATTTGTTAACTTAAGTGGAACGGCTCATGAGAAACTTGTTCACGTTGGACTTGAAGACAACCATATGGAAAGCAGGAAAACAGAAGAGAATTTCACAGGCTTGAAGTTCTAAGAAAGAAGCTTTGATTATGGAATCTACGGTTAGGTTTAGGCACAAATAAAGAGTTGGGGGATTATTGATAGTGTTTTCAGCTAGACGAGTGTTTCTTGTAAAAGTTTGGCGAGGGGGGCATAGATTGAAGCTCAGTCGAAAACTTTCCATGAAAATATTGATAAAGCAGAGACAAACTCGCAACATCTCTTCTGTGAGATAGAGGTTGCAGCGAAGAGAAAAGAACATCTCCCTCGAGGCCACGAAGTCTATTTTGAAGCCTATTAAGGCAAGACAAGTCCTTTCTAGTAGCTCCTGGCCAGATGTGGCAACAGTATTCCATGCTTGGGCGTACCTGGCTCTTATATAGATAGAGAATTGCATCAGCGGTGAGTTATCTACTGGATCGATAGAAGGATCCGACCATTTTTCCAGCGGCCTTGGCAACAGATTTGATGTACGTATTCCATTTAAGATCAGGAGTAAAGGTCAAGCCCAGAAGCTTACAAAGATATTGTTTCAACCTCATTCTTACAACCAATCAGCCAATTTCCTCCTTCAATTATGGCAGACAACACATCAAATCGATCATGGTCATTTGCATGTCATTGCTTTTCAGAGAATCTTCGGCTGCTGCTGCTGCTGCTACAGGTATAATCAAAGAAAAGGCAAAGGTGGAAACATGTTTAACCTTTATTGACAAGAAGATAAAACTCCAGTTCGAAAAGGGGATGACTGTTTCTGAGGGCAAAGATGGGATTCTGAATGAAGATGACTGCGAACTAAATGAATTAAACGAACGGTCTACACGTTGCCAGTTTAACGTGCACCAGCTGACCGAACATATGTATAGAACATGTTCCTGTTCCCCTGGCACGTGTTTCGTCTTCTCCGACTTATCATAGTGGCTGAATCTAGCGTGACTCGAAATCGGGCCCCCATGAAAAGCCCAAACCTCTACCACGGGACCATCGCACAAGAATGTTGGATCATCGGGGGGGGGGGAGGGTTCTGTAGATATTGTTTATTTGTTTTTGTTTGCGATAATTTTTGAATAAATTCAAACAAAAACAAATAAACATCTACATTTTAAAAAACGCGATGGTATAGATTTACGCTTCTTATAATGGGGAGGGGGGTCGTGATTGTGAATCACGTTATATTCAGCAACTCCCAAACACGTGTCAGTGGATAATTACATTTTAAAAACAATACATATTATTCCCAACTCGCAATTTTAGTAAAAATACAATTTCGTATAAATAATTTTAATGTCCATGGTGTCGCACAGTTCCCGAAAAATCACGTCTCACACGTGATTTTGAGGGGCGCCATGTCACCATGAAAGAAGGTTGCTGGGTGGTGGGGCAGAAACGTTCAGACCTGTGTAGAGTGAATATCGTCAGACTTTTCCAAACTTGTTTACATTGGACTTGCAGGCAACGATATTGCATTCGGTCAAGAAGCAAGTCAGCAGAACAGTGTTCCATAGGCAGGCAGTTTTAAGAAAAAAGCGTTCAGATCTGTGTAGAGTGAATATCGTCAAACTTTTCCGAACTTGTTTACATTGGACTTGAAGGCAACGATATTGTGGTCATTCAAGAAGCAAGTCAACCGAACAGTGTTCCATAGGCGAGTAGTTCTAAGAAAGAAGCGTTCAGAACTGTGTAGAGAGAACAACGTCAGATTTTTTCGAACTTGTTTACATTGGACTTGAAGGCATCGATATGGGCAAGCCAGTCGAACAGTGTAAAGTGAACATCGTCGAGCGACTCCTCAGATTTTTCCGATTCAAACAAAAAAGAATTCATCCGATTTTTTTATTGAATTTTTTTATTTAAAATCAGTGACTCCAAAAATCTATACATGAATTTATAGAAATCAATTTGCTAAAAAAATATGTTCCTTTTTATTTCAATTTTATTAGGAAAATAAAATAATTGTGTCTTATAAATGGATCTGAAATTGAACAAACATTCATTTAACGAACTGTTTTTTCTTTTCAAATTAAATTACAATTTCACTTCTTGGTACTTCTACGAAACACGGACCGTACTGAAATAGTAACGTTATTATTTAGAAACACATGCTTAACATGATGAGAGGGAACATAAAACATTATTCTGTCGTTTCATTTAAAATTCAATAAACAACATAGACCATAAGTCGACGTCTCCAAAAATCTATACATGAATTTATAGAAATCAATTTGCTAAAAAAATGTTCCTTTTTATTTCAATTTTATTATGAAAACATTAATTATGGGCATGAAATTGAACAAATATTAATTTAAAAAAACTTTTTTCTTCTTTGAAATTAAATTACAATTTAATTTTTTGGTACTTATACAAAACACGGACCGTACTAAAATAATAACGTTATTATTTAGAAACATATGCTTAAAAGAAGGTTGCTGGGGGGTTAGAAGCGTCCAGATCGGTGTAGACTTAACATCGTCAGAGTTTTCCGAACTTGTTTACATTGGACGTGAAGTCAACGATATTGTAGTCGGTCAAGAAGTAAGCCAGCAAAACAGTGTTCCATAGGCGGACAGTTTAAAGAAAGAAGTGTTCAGATTTGTGTAGAGTGAACATCGTCGTGCAACTCGTCAGATTTTTTTCCGATCTAAACAAAATAGAAACCATCCGATTTTTTATTGAATTGCCTACAAAGAAAGGTAATATTTTTTTCAATATTTTATTTGCTAACTTTTACCAATTCAATACATTTTAAATCAGTGTAATTTTATATGTCAATCTCGATTTCCCCGTTGTCCGTAGACAGCCTTATTAAAGAAATTTAAACGCTAAAATGTTTAGTTTTCCATTCAAAATTCCTGCCGACTGTTAAGTCACTTTAACGTTTTCTATTTTAAATTAGTGCATCCTAAAATATGTACATGAATTTATAGAAAGCAATTCACTATTAAAAATATGTTCCTTTTTTATTTTAGGTTTATTATGGAAATAAAATTAAGTGCGTCTTATAAACTGGTCTGAATTTGAACCAACATTTATTTTAACAAAAATTTAATAAACAACAAAAACCATAATAATTGAATTGAACTTGGACATCTTATCTAAAGTAAACAGCAATAAAATCCGTAAACACATAATCTGTCGTTTCATTTAAAACTTAATAAACAAAAACCATAAGAATTGAATTTAACCTGAACATCATATCTATCATGGAAAAATTAAAGTGAAATGTAATCAGACAACTTGTTGCTCAACTCCCTACATAGTATCCTTTCAATTATGTCGCAGCTCTCCACGTCAACGTGACAGTGTACGTTATTTGGGGAGAAAGCGCAATAAAAATATTTTTTCAACTATAAATATATTTTTAAATATATGTATATGTATGTATATTTATAAAAATATACCTTATAATATATCTAAATATATAAATAAATATATGTTTTAACACACATACACACACACATATATATATATAAATATATGCAAATAAATATAACATATTTAATTTAAATACATATATTTACATATTTAAACATACAGACATATATATATATATATATATATATATATATATATATATATATATATTTATATTTTGGTTAACTGTTTACATATAACTACCGCAGAACAGATGCCTTAGACGTATTCGATGTACCACCTTTATTCATCATAGTTTTATGATTGGACAATACGTTCTAAACTTGATATGAAAACATTTCATCACAAGTAATTAACGAACTTTTAAAAATTGACAACGTTTTATTATAATTTTTTTTTGTTTTTTGTCATCTTTTAATCTTGTTTAATTGTCATATTTTTATATATTCATTGTATCCTTACGTTCTTCGTTCAGTTATTTTTTTAAATAGACGTTTGGTTCAATTTAGTAAAGAAATACAAATCGACCAAAGTTCATGTTTTGAACACAAAAAAAAAACAATTCATCCGATTTTTTTTGCTTCATTTTAATTTAAAGGTAAGATTTTTTTTTATATTTTATTTCCTAACTTTTAACAATCCAATGCCTTTTAAATTATTGTATTTTTCCATGACTTTTAACGATTCAATGCCTTTTAAATGATTGTATTTTTTCCATAACTTTGAACGATTCAATGCATTTCAAATAAAGTTTGTTTTTTAAATTGTATTCCTATGAAATTCACAATTTCCTCTTTATCGGATGACAGTCTTGCATTGATTTAAATTTTTAATTTAAATTTTAAACAAAGAAATTTAAATGATGAATTCGTAGTTTTCCACTAAAAATGGCTGCCGACTGAAGTCACAATGTTTTCAATATAATTGTTCCAACTCCTGTTTCCTGTGAACGTTAGGCCAAGCAGTTTGAAAGATGTACTCTCAGACAGGGAGTTACTGGCCATTGCTATTAGTGGCAGAGAATGTTTCTTGTAATTATTGAAGGACACCAGTTTAGTCTTGACAGCATTGAATGTGACCATCCATTTTTGTCCCCCATTTCACTACCGATTAAAGCTAATGCAGTAATCCGCGCTATTTTTTAAATCGTATTTCCATGTTTAATTAAAGTTTTATGATGTGTTTTTTTTATTTAATTGTGTAAGGTACAGAATAGGCACAAATCAACCTCCCCTCCCCATGTTAAGAATGGCTTTTTAAATACTAACGTTATTTCAGAACGGATCACTTTCTGCATAAGTACCGAAATGTGTGTTTATGACCATTTTCATCAAATTCTATTTCCGCTTTATCGAATGACAGTCTTGCATTGATTTAAATTTTTATTTTAAACAAAACAATTTAAATGATGAATTCGTAGTTTTCCACTAAAAATGGCTGCCAACTGAAGTCACTTCAACGTTCGCTCCAAAAAATGTACATGGATTTATAGAAATAAATTCACTATTTTTAAAAACATGTTCCTTTTTATTTACAATTTTATTGGGAAAATAAAAATCAACTTGTTATATAAATGCATGCGAAATTGAACAAACTTTAATTGTATAAACTTTTTCATCTTTCGATTTAAATAACAATTGAACTATTTGGTACTTATACAAAACACGGCCCGTGCTGAAATACTAACGTCCTTATTTAGAAACTCATGCTTAACATGGTGAGCGGAAAAAAAACTATCCCGAAGTTTCATCTAAAATTTAATAAACAGAGGCCATAAGAATTGAATTTAATCGGAACATCATATTTAAAGTAAAAGGCAATATAATATGTAAAATAAAAAAAAATATTCATATGAAAAAATGGTCCGATTGTGACTAAGTGTTTCCCATTCTTAAAGAACAATCATAAAAGTTTATAAAAATTTAAAGTTATTTAGCAACGAAGACAGCAAACAAAAAAATAACAAAGTTAAAGTTAAACAATTAAAAAATATAACAAACAAATATAAGACAAAGTTACTCTTCTACATAGCGGAATTGTAGTTTAACGTATTTTAATGTTTTCTAACGTATTTTAATGTGTTATTTAGTTCGAAAAACAAGCAATGCTAAATTGCAAGGTTAAAAATCAAACATGTCCGGTAAGTATAAATTTCTGTTTTGTTTTCATGGTTTGATCAATTATCGAAACATTCCAATTGAATGTTTGAATGTCGGCCATCTTGTTCTAACTTGCCAATTTGTCGCTACTTATGTTTTGAATTAAATGTTTTAAAATATGTTCTACAACAGCAATCTTATCCAGGTAGATTAAAGAATAATTTATTTTGCCTTTGGCCATATTTAATTTTATAGATTTTAATTTTTTACTTATTTTTTATTTGTAGGTTTCTCTTCCTAAATATATTTAAAATCATTTTATTTAAATTAAAAGTGTTATTTTATTTTTTTAAAATTACATATATGCTATATGGGTACAGAGTGTTTAAAAAATATATTGATTATTAAAATGTCAAAGTATATGAAATAAAAATATTTTCAAAATAATCATTCTATTTTTATAACAAAATGTTTAAGAATATTCTATATGGGATGGGTCATTTTTAAAAAAGTAATTTTATTGCTGTTTTTCTAAAACTATTTCACAATAGATGATCTAAGCTACGGCAATATTATTAAAATATACGGAATACGGCATTACTATAAGGTGATATATATATATATATATATATATATATATATATATATATATAACAGCTTTTTTCTTTTAATTCGGAAAAATGCTTTTTATAAAACTTTTAAATTGAAATAATAAGGTTATTATTTAGAAAGAAAAGGCATAACATGTTTAGCCTTTATCGACAAGGAGTTAAGCAGATTTGATAAAACTCCTGTTCAAAAAGGGGATGGCTGTTTCTGAGGGCGAAGCTGTTATTCTGAATGAAGGTGACTGCGAACTAAATAGACAGTCTACACGTTGCAATTTTAACGTTCACCAGCTGACTAAACATATGTATAGAACATGTTCCTGTTTCGCTGGAACGTGTTTCGTCGTCTACGACTCATCAGAGTGGCTGAATCTAGAGTGACCCGAAATCAGGACTCCATGAAAAGAAGCCTAAACCTCTACCACCAGACCATCGCGCAAGACTGTTGGATCATCGCGTTTTTTTCTGTAGACGTTATTTATTTCCTCTTGTATGCGATCATTTTGGAATAAATTCAAACAAAAAACAAATAAACAACATCTACATTAAAAAAAAACCGCGATGGTAGAGATTTACGTTTCTTATAAAGATTGCGAATCACGTTACATTCAGCCACTCTGATGACTGGTAGACGACCAAACACGTGTCAGTGGATAATTACATTTTAAAATCAATACATATTATTCCCAACTCGCATTTTGGTAAAAATACAATTTCGTATAAATAATTTTAATGTCCATGGAGTCGGACAGTTCCCGAAAAATCATGTCTCACACGTGATTTTGAGGTGCGCCATGTCACCATGAAAGCAGGTTGCAGGGAGGGGGCAGAAGCGTTCAGACCTGTGTAGAGTGAATATCGTCAAACTTTTCGAACTTGTTTACATTGGACTTGAAGGCAACGATATTGTAGTCGGTCGAGAAGCAAACCAGCAGAACAGTGTTGCATAGGCGGGCAGTTCTCAAAAAGAAGCGTTCAGACTTGTGTAGAGTGAACATCGTCAGACTTGTTCAAACTTGTTTACATTGGACTTGAAGGCATCGATATGGCCAAGCAAGTAGAACAATGTATAGTGAACATCGCCGAGCGACTCGTCAGATTTTTCCGATTCAAACATAAAAGAAATCAACATATTTTTTTATTGAATTGCCTACAAAGAAAGGTAATTTTTTTTTCGATATTTTATTTGCTGACTTTTAACAATTCAATACATTTTAAATCAGTGTAATTTTATGTCAATCTTGATTTTCCCCGTTGCCCGTAAACAGCCTAACTTAAAGAAATTTAAACGGTAAAATGTGTAGTTTTCCACTCAAAATGGCTGCCGACTGTGAAGTCACTTTAACGTTTTTTATTTAAAATCAGTGACTCCAAAAATCTATACGTGAATTATAGAAATCAGTTTGCTAAAAAAATATGTTCCTTTTTATTTTAATTTTATTATGAAAATAAAAATAATTGTCTTATAAATGGATCTGAAATTGAACAAACATTAATTTAACGAACTTTTTTTTCCTTTCAAATTAAATTACAATTTCACTTCTTGGTACTTATACGAAACACGGACCGTACTGAAATAGTAACGTTATTTAGAAACACATGCTTAACATGGTGAGAGGGAACAGAAAACATCATTCTGTCGTTTCATCTAAAATTTATTAAACAACAAAAACATTTGAATTTTACTTGAACATCTTATCTAAAATAAAAGCCAATATAATCTGTATAAACACAATCTGTCGTTTCATCTACAATTTAATAAACAAAAACCATAAGAATTGCATTTAACCTGAACATCCTATCTATCATGGAAAAGTTCAAGTGTAATGTAAACAGATATCTTGTTGCTCAACTCCCTACATAGTATTTTTGTAATTATGTCCCAGTTCTTTACGGCAAAGTGACACTGTGCTTTGTTTGGGGAGAAAACGCAATAAAATATTTTTTCAATTATAAAAATATATGTAAATATACATGTATGTATATTTATAAATATATACCTTATAATATGTCTGAATATATAAATAAATATATATTTTTAACACTCACACAAATATATATATATATATATATATACATTTTAATGAAATAGATATATTTACATATTTAAGCACCCCCCCACACACACACATATATATATATATATATATATATATATATATATATATATATATATATATATATATATTTGTTAACCGTTAGCATATAACTAACGCAGAATAGATGCCTTAGACGTATTCGATTCACCACCTTTATTCATCATAGTTTTATGATTGGACAATACGTTCTAAATTTGATATGAAAACATTTCCTCACACGTAATTAACGAAATTTTTAAAATTGACAACGTTTTATTGTTTTTTGTAGCTTTTATTAATCTTTTTTTAATTTTTATATATTTTTATTCTATCCTTACGTTCTTCGTTCAGTTATTTCTTTTAAAAACACGTTTGGTCCAATTTAGTAAAGAAATCCATTCAAATCTATCAAAGTGACTCTTTTGAACACCAACAAAATCATCCATTTTTTTTTTTTTTTGCTTTTTTTTTCTAATTTAAAGGTAAGGTCTTTTCGCTATTTTATTTCCTAACTTTTAACAACCCAATGCCTTTTAAGTCATTGTATTATTTTCCCACAACTTTTAACGATTCAAAGCATTTTAAATAAGTGTTCTTTTTTATTCCTATGAAAATCCCGATCCCCTTTTATCGAAGGAGTCGCTCTTTAATTTAAATTTTAATTTAAATTTCAAACAAGAAATGTTTATTTTACTCAAAATGGCTGCCGACTGCGAAGTGACTTCAACGTTCGATATTGAAAACTGGTGCTTCCAAACATTGTGTACATGGATTTATAGAAAGCAATTTCTTAGTTTAAAAAAATGTTTCTTTCTATTTTCAATTTTATTGGGAAAATAAATATCCATTTGTTTTATAAAATGGATCCGAAATTGAACAAACTTTAATTTTACAAACATTTTTATTCTTGCAATGAAATTTTAATTTAACTTTTTGCTACTTTTGCAAAACAGAGACCGTGCTGAAATACTTACGTTCTTATTTAGATTCTCATGCTTAACATGGTGAGCGGGGGAGGGGAAACTGTTCGATATTTTATTTCCTAACTTTTAACAATCCAATGCATTTTAAATCAGTGTATTAATTTTCCCATAAATTTTTACGATTCAACGCATTTCAAAAGGTGGGGGTTTTAAAAATTTTATGGAAATCTTGATTTTTCCTCTTTATTGGTTGACAGTATTGCTTTTATTAAAACGTTAACTTAATATTTAAACAAAGCAATTTAAATAATAAATGCGTAGTTTTCCACTCAAAATGGCTGACGATTGTGAAGTCAATTCAACGTTCGCTATTTTACCTCAAGATGTGTGTACATGGATTTATAGAAAGAAATTTGCTATTTAAAAATGTTCCTTTTTATTTTCAATTTTAATGGGAAAATAAATATGTTTTATAATTGGATGCGAAATTGAACAAACGTTATTTTTACCAACTTTTTTCTTTCAAATCAAATTTAAATATTTGGTACTTCTACAAAACACGGGCCGTGCGGAAATGCTAACGTTCTTATTTAGAAACCCATGCTTCATATTGTGATTTGGTAAAAAAAAACTATCCTGTAGTTTCATCTAAAATTTAATAAACAACAGACCATAAGAGTAGAATTTAATCTGAACATCATCTCATATAAAAGGCAATATAATCTATAAAAAAATCTAGTTTCATCTAAAAAATGGCCTGCTTCTTACTAAGTGTTCCCAATTATCATTAAAAAAAACGATCATAAAAATTTATAAGAATATAAAGTTATTTAGCAGAGAAGAAAGCAAACAAAAAAGGTTTAAAAAAATTAAATACAAATTTAATGAAAGGCAAGAAAGTTACTCTTCTACATAGCGGAATATGTTTTGTATTTTAACTTATTTTAATGTATTGTTACAAGTAATTAAAAAAGAAAACAACGTGCGGCAAGTAAAAATTTTTATCTTTTTTTTTGTTGTCAGTATACATTTCTATTTTTACCCTATGATTTAATCGATTACTAAGACATCCTAATTGAATGTTTGTTTGTCGGTCATTTTATTGCTGTATTTCTAAAACTATTGCAGAATAGATAATGTGAGATACGGCAATATAATTAAAAACATTATATAAAAATATCAATATAATTAAAAAATTTATATAAAAAATAGCAATATAATTAAAAACATTATATAAAAATAGCAATATAATTAAACAATTTATATAAAATAGCAATATGATTACAAAAATATATAAAATAGCAATATGCTATATAGGGAAATGGAAATAATGAGATGTTGAAAAATTTAAATTATAAATGTTTTGCTTGAGAAATACTGTTTTTAAAATCAGATTTTATTTAAATAATTATTTCATTATTTAGTAAAAAAAAATAATTTAATATATATTTACATTAACAGAAAAGATCCTAAAACACACACAACACAACCCTAATAAAATTTATATCATATGGAATACGGCATTACTATAATGTGTAATATACGTATGATTTTTTTTTAATTTGGAAAAATGCTGTTTATGAAAACATAGATTTAATAAATTTTCTATTACGTAAATTAAAAAAATTAACAAGTTATGTAAACGAAACAATTGTAAATTGAAATAATAACGTAATTATTTAGAAAGTCAAACCGAAGACGGAGGGGGGGGGGCTTTATTTAACTACTTTGTACATTCACCTGACAATAAATACGATATATTTGAATTTAACCTGAAACCCCTATCTAAGAAATAACACGGTTCGTAAACCGCAGCAGTTCTGAAGGAAAAGTTTAACTTTTCTTTTTTTCATCCAATTATACATAAACCCTTATCCCTGAGTTGCTTCCGGGCCTTGATAAGTAGTGATAACCTTTAAAAAAAAAAAAAAGAATAAAATCCAATAAAAAATAATGGCAACTCTAAAAATCTGAATTTTGATTGAAAATCTGAACTAAAACTAGTACGGTCCGTATTCTGCATATACTGAGGAAAGATGTAGTATTTTTTTTTACATAAATCGCAGCGTCGTATGAAAAACAATAAACTAAGGAATATATATTTTATAGAATACTGTATTACTATCAGGTGTAAAAAAATATATTATGAATTTTTTTTAATCTAAAAAAAAAATGTTGTTTATGAAAACATAGATTTAATAATTTTACTGTTGTACAAATTAAAACTCTATGAAACAATTTGTTAAATTGAAATAATAACGTTATTATTAAGAAAGCTAAAGGTGATAGGACGGGGGCTTTATTTAACTACTTTTTTACTTTCATCTAACCATAAATACTATAAATTTGAAGTTAACCTAAATAGCACGACTTATAAACTGCAGAACTCCGGAAGGAAAAGATTTTACATTTTTATTATTCACCTGAAAATCGAAATATTGAACTTTAAGAACAACCAATGGGATCTACTTTGTCATGTCGCAGTAATAAACTTATCCGAAAATTACGAAAAACGGTGAGGTAGAAAATTAATGATTATCTAGCGGGACATGTGGACATTCCACAGGGGACACATTCATATGTAATATATTGGTGTTCACATTCTGTAGATGTTCAGTTTAAATAGAGACGCTCTGATATTGTACATATTTACTATGCCTCCCCACGGGACAGAGTTAGACACCAGGGTCGTTTTTTAACCTGGAGAAAAGGTACAAAAATAAAAATTGTCTCAGTCGTGAAGGGTTCTCCTCCACCGAAAGAGAACAAGAAATTGAAGTGCAGCTTCTGAAGAACAGATGGTATTTATTTGCTCCCCCACCGAGCAAATTAGGCACAAGGCCGATTTTTAATGTGAAGAGTGAAGGGAGGGGGAAGGGAAAAAGGGGACCAGCTCCCGAGAGGTGGGAAATAGGAGCTGGTTAAAGGTCAGGCATGTGGGGTTGCCCCCACATCTGGTCTTTGCTAGTCATAGCTAATCATAGCTTGCAGCATCTGCCGGAACAGATACTACACTTTGATCTTGACCCGAAGGCCAAGAAATGTACTCTGATAGCGAATCTTTATTTCTGATGAAATGGTTAAGATTTACAAAACTTTCAGAAAAAATAGCTTCTTTGTTACGATTACATTTTTTTTTATTTAGCAAATCTTTTTTTTTTTTAGTTAATTTTATTCCAAACGTAATTTCCTTATCGTTTTTCGTTATTTTTGCATATGTCCATTACTGTTACATGATAATTAAGTGTATACAATTGGTTTTAATTGAAAGTTTATAGTTCGAATAGAGATCTAAAAAAAAAAAGCAACTACAAAATTCTGTTTGAGATTTTATTATTTAGCAATTTTGAGAAAAAAAAATTTAATGTGAATTTTATTTTGTATTTATGATTCGGTTAGGGAACCCCCCACTAATTTATTATTTTATTGTGAAACTAGCGGGGGTAACCGGCGTTTCCCGGTTGTTTGGGCATGTGTGTAAGAGGGGGGGTAAAGTAAAGAATAAGCAGTGTAATAACCCTGGTTAACTATTTTAAAAAGAACCGCTCACCACCACCCCCCAAAAAATAGCGAACAAAAGTATAACTTTTTTTAAAAAAGAAATAAAGCGTAAGAAAAAAATGGCATAAATAACCCTTCGATTCGCTTAAGTCCATGGTGCGTTTCAGCCAGTGGGGGGAAAAACGAAAAGGAATATATTCCATTCCAGTTTTTTTTAAGCAACTACGAAGTAACGAAACCCCAAACCGGCGTTTCTTCGTACTGTCCTTTGAGAACGATCTTGCAACGGTGTAAGTGGTAGCGGGGGGTAGCAGGAATTTATTAGAGAGAAAAGAATTTACAACTTCCATTGATTCTAACCGATTTTGGCAGTGAACTCTCAGCAGAGAATATAGGAATCTACGAATATCGAGGAAGTTTAGAGGTAATAGGCCTATAACACACTTCAGGTAATGTGCTGCAGATTTTGCATATTACATTTGCATGAAATGTCTTGATTTTCAATCATATTAAGGTCAAAATAAGAGGGTAAAAATGAGTTAATTTCATATATATTTTATTTCTGTGAAAAAAAAAAATTTACAAAATGAAAATTTTCTAATAATAAATTGTTTTCTCTAATCAACATTTGTTTTCTATAATAATTATTTTTATAATCCAGAATACAAATTTTTAGGGACACAAAAGTTTAAAAATAATTGCCAACAATAGTGGATGAAACGTTTTCAATTTAACATTTATATTTCTGGTATAAAAATGTTTTTTGTCCAGAATTCCCCTACATTGAAAAAGTCACACTGGTTCTTGCGTAGATTAGGGATTTTATAAATTTATCTATTTCAATGAAAACAGAATTACGTACTTTCCTGTCATGTCAAAATAATTATAAATTCCAAAAATTACGAAATCCATTAAAAAAATAATTTCAAGTATAATAGAATTTCTCAAATTATTGCGTTTTATGGTGAAGAGTTATGAGACCAATTCAGTATGACAAACAGTCTTACCTCACTTGACACATTGACTAAAATCAAAGGGTTCCTTTTTGTACAGAACGTAATTTGGGTGTTTTTTTGTTAAAAATACATCTAGCACATTTACTGGATCATTATGAGTAAATTTATAAACTTATGCTAATTGCGACATAACACGTAAGTACATAACATGACACTTTATTTTTTTTTATATTTTGTGTTTCATGTCAATTACTTATTTTTCAGATTAAAAAAAATGACTTTATCGTCGGGATCAGTTTTGAACTATAACGTTGAACACCTACATTGTGAACTAATATTTACCTTTCAATGATTTTTATAATTAATTTATTCAACTACAAAACTTTGTCAGTTTCCTATGTCGTGTATGACCGCCATTAGATTTTAAAACCAGGTATTATGGCCTTAAAAAAAAAACAAAGAGCGAAAACAGAACTAGTAAACAAATATTGTTATGATTGTATCAATATAAAAGATATTCAGCATAGTTATGATTGTATCAATTTAAAAGATATTCAGCATAGTTATGATTGTATCAATTTAAAAGATATTCAGCATAGTTATGATTGTATCAATATAAAAGATATTCATCATAGTTAATATTGTATCAATATAAAAGATATTCATCATAGTTATGATTGTATCAATATAAAAGATATTCATCATAGTTATGATTGTATCAATATAAAAGATATTCATCATAGTTATGATTGTATCAATTTAAAAAATTATTCAGCATAGTTATGATTGTATCAATTTAAAAGATATTCAGCATAGTTATGATTGTATCAATTTAAAAGATATTCAGCATAGTTATGATTGTATCAATTTAAAAGATATTCAGCATAGTTATGATTGTATCAATTTAAAAGATATTCATCATAGTTATGATTGTATCAATATAAAAGATATTCATCATAGTTATGATTGTATCAATTTAAAAGATATTCATCATAGTTATGATTGTATCAATTTAAAAGATATTCATCATAGTTATGATTGTATCAATTTAAAAGATATTCATCATAGTTATGATTGTATCAATTTAAAAGATATTCATCATAGTTATGATTGTATCAATATAAAAGATATTCATCATAGTTATGATTGTATCAATTTAAAAGATATTCATCATAGTCATGATTGTATCAATATAAAAAATATCCATCATAGTTATGATTGTATCAATATAAAAGATATTCATCATAGTCATGATTGTATCAATTTAAAAGATATTCATCATAGTTATGATTGTATCAATTTAAAAGATATTCATCATAGTTATGATTGTATCTATATATAAGATATTCATCATAGTTATGATTGTATCAATTTAAAAGATATTCATCATAGTTATGATTGTATCAATTTAAAAGATATTCATCATAGTTATGATTGTATCAATTTAAAAGATATTCATCATAGTTATGATTGTATCAATATAAAAGATATTCATCATAGTTATGATTGTATCAATATAAAAGATATTCATCATAGTTATGATTGTATCTATATAAAAGATATTCATCATAGTTATGATTGTATCAATTTAAAAGATATTCATCATAGTTATGATTGTATCAATTTAAAAGATATTCATCATAGTTATGATTGTATCAATTTAAAAGATATTCATCATAGTTATGATTGTATCAATTTAAAAGATATTCATCATAGTTATGATTGTATCAATTTAAAAGATATTCATCATAGTCATGATTGTATCAATTTAAAAGATATTCATCATAGTCATGATTGTATCAATATAAAAAATATCCATCATAGTTATGATTGTATCAATATAAAAGATATTCATCATAGTCATGATTGTATCAATTTAAACGATATTCATCATAGTTATGATTGTATCAATATAAAAGATATTCATCATAGTTATGATTGTATCAATATAAAAGCGAAATCTTTAAATAATCTTTCTTAAAGAGTCAAGCAAATTCACTTATTATGAAAATTAAAAAAAATATTTTAACACGAATCACTTTATATAATATTGGCAATAAATAATAAAATTTTATATAATTTATTTTTCTTTGCAGATGTTCCTGCTTGAACGGTTGTGTGTAATCTGAACGGGTCTATATTTTCTTTAACATTTTCTACAGATAAAATCATATTGGTGTTTGTAAGATATAAACCGACATCTGTGGCAAAAACATATCTCAAATCCTAATATTTATTAGAAGAAATTCTAAATAATTTGTTATAACAAAATTGTTATTCTTACACGGTAAATATAAACCATGTTATTGTTTAGTATATGAATTTTCATTTTCTCAATAAAGATATCTAGTGAAACATATACAGCCACACTAGAGAAAATCCTCATTTTTGTACGATTTTTTCTCACACAGAAAATCTAATATATGACATATGATAAAACACGCTGAGGATTTGTGTGAAATTTTTTGTTCTGATAAATCAAATATAGCAAAACCCGTAAGAACTCACTCTGGAGAAAAGCCATATTCTCCTGAACAATTTCAATATTCACGTTCTGAGGAACCAAATCTAGCGATGCATATGAGTACTCTCACTGGAGAAAACCCAGATTCTCGGGAACAATGTCAATATTCACGTTCTGAGGAACCAAATCTAGCGATGCATATGAGTACTCTCACTAGAGAAAAGCCAGATTCTAATGAACAATGTCAATATTCACGTTCTGAGGAAGCAAATCTTGCGATGCATGTGAGTACTCACACTGGGGAGAAGCCATATTCTCCCGTAGAATGTCAATATTCATGTTCTGAGAAACCAAATCTAGCGATGGATGTCAGTACTCACACTCGAGAAAAACTATATTCTTGGGAACAATATCAATATTCACGTTCTGAAAAATCAAATCTAGCGAAACATATGAGAAGTCATACTGGAGGAAAGCCATATTCTTGTGAACAATGTGGATCTTCATGTTCAAAAAAATCAAATCTAGAGATACACATAAGATCTCACACTGGAGAAAAGCCATATTCTTGTGAACTTTGTAAATATTCATGTTCACAAAAATCAGACCTAAATAAACATATGAGAATTCACTCTGGAGAAAAACCATATTCTTGTAAACTATGTGATTATTCATGTGCACACAAACATCATCTAACGAACCACATGAGATTTCACGTTAGGGGAAACCCATATTCTTGTGAAAAATGTGTATTTTCATGTTTTACTAAAAAAGATCTAACGAAACATATGAGATACCATAAAACGTGAAAACCATATTCATGTGAACAATGTTAAGATTAAAGTTCTTGTAAACAAAATCTTGCGAAACATTTCAGAACTCACACTTGATAAACTTGTAAACAATGAGTTTATTATTGTTCTTATACCCAAGATAAAGGAGAGAAATGAGACAATTTCCTATATAGTCTTGATAAAATTCATGCAGATCCGTGTATCTCCATCATTAGTAGCAACAAAGAATACAGAATTAAAAACTCATAATGGATTTTTATCAAAAGAAAGTGTTTTGCTATCACTAATCCAAATTTGTAGCAAATTAAAATCCTGGCTGAGAAAATTAAAGAACGTGACACAATTGAAAAGAAAAATAATTCACTGGTTCGACCCCAAAATAAACTGTCGTCGACTAAAATATCTTTGTTTTTAATGAAAACACAAATATCATTTCTCATAATTAAAAAAGAGAATCACAATTGGCTTCATTCAACAATGCATCAGAAACACATTTTAAACTACACTACCATTCATTGGTTGATTCATTTGAATAGTTTTAACCATGGCATCTCATCACTTACAACCATGATATTATTTGTGTATTGACTCCCCTATACGTCCCTTATCATCATCAGCTAATCACGCAAAACTCTCAAACCGTCACTCGTTTCCATCAATGGCAAAGACTCACTTTATCTTGTTCGTTATTATCACACCGTCACTCACTGGTTCTTTCTCGTTACTATCAATGGCAAAGCTACTGGACAATAACCTTAGAAATTGCGGAAGCAGATGATCAATAAGTGCAGAGTATGGAAATGTAGGGATGAGCTCATTTGTCAAATGTCAAACTACGAGAATTACAACGACCAATGAATTTTTGATCAAAAGAAAGTTTTTTCCCCCCAACTACGTCCCTTATCAACAGTTAATAATGTAAAACTCCCAAACCGTCACTCGCTGGTTCATCCTCCCTACTTCCAATGGCAAAGCTATTGCAAACAACTGGACAGTAACTTTAGAAATTGCGAAACCCGATTGTCAATGGCCAGAGTATAGGAATGTAGAGAAGAGACAGGTTGCCAAACTACGAGAATTACAAGGACAGAAATAAAGAGTTTCTGCTGCTATTCAAAGTTGTAACATCCAACACACTTCATCTGCAGCTTAACCAGATATCTTAAGCTGCAGGACTCTAAATTATGAGTCTCGCAATTAAAAAAAAAACAAAAAACAAAGGCCGTCCTGAGCAAAAGAAACTAAAAAAAAAAAAAAAAAAAAAAAAAAAAACAAGACCACATACTTATAACGGAGGCTCCAGAATCGGTTGAATTTTTGCAGAAAAGAAATTGTTGCAGCTAAAGCAATTTATCGCCTCTTACAGCGTTGAGGCGGCTACAGAAGAGAACCTACATTATTTCATTATCTTGTATATAAATAATATAAGAGACGCAATTTTCCCTATCTTGATGAAACTACATTAGATTGACAACAGATGGCACATAAAAACTTACTACGTTTACGTCATTAGTCATTACGTTATCTTACTATAGACCGCAATTACATACACATTAGTACAAGTACATTAAGTCCTAGAAGCGCCATGATCATCATCATCCTAACCTAAAGAGAAAGTAGCTTAAATTTCACCCTCACTTTACCGACAACTCTTACGACACCATTTATATCATTCTACACCGAGTACTTTTATACTTTTACATACTTTTCACGACTACACATTTCTTACACATACGCTTATTCTTACCCATTAAATCCGACAAAATAAGGATTTCTCCCTGTTAAATATCTGGCGCCGCTGATTGGATGAGAACTATTCATTCTACCATACCAACATTCGGTTATTCCACCAAATAAACGAACACTTATCAATTATTAAAGACGCCGCCATTTTCCGGTACGTGCACAATAATCTTACGTTTTATTTATTATTCATGGATTTGTTCCGCTTTTACACTCTGATCTTCTATTATTTACTTGTGAAAATGTTACAGTCCCAAAACATAAATGCTGACCAGCTACGCGATACAAGTCCTGTTTATAGACACTCGGAGTGAGGGACAGTTACAGATAGATACATCGAGTGGGAATGAGAGAGACGGTGTGAAATAAGCCGTTTTTATTTTTAACGGAGCTGACATCAATGTTTATGCTTGTAAATCAAAAATAATTGTGTGATAAAGCTCTGCCTGTCGTACCGGTGCATTGTATTTTATAAGGATTGAAATTGAATAATGGTTGTTTTTTTACAAGAATGTTTACACATTTAACTTGCGTGAAAATTCCAAATTATCCATCGAGAATGGAGTTGGCATTTTTCTTTTTCCAAAAACGAAACTGACTTTGCATTGATAAAATTGTTTGCCATACCGTTGATTTTTTTTCCTCCCCTAAATAATAAAATCTATTAAAGTTTATTATTAAAAGACTGTTTATACATTTGTAAAGCAAATAAAAATATATTGAAAAATAAACGTTGAGTATTTTTTTTTACAAAATCACATGCAACGGGGATAGTTTATTTAGTAAAATCCATTGAAAGTGGTCGGTGGTTCTATGAGAAAATAAAGCTGTGTACGCATTATAAATGTTTCTTTTCTGTGTCTTATGTTATACATAAGTACATTAGGGGTCATTTCGAGTTAAAAGTTTATTTACTGCACTCATCTGGACTAGAGAGAATCATGATTTAAATGTGTATGTCTCGTCTAAATAACTGACGATGAATATCTAATATGGCCGACAAGACGGGTGATTAAAAAGTCAGATCGAGCGTACCGCGTACCGGAAAACGAAATGAGACTAACGAAAGGAGACCTCATTTGATCTCATTTCGTTTTCCGGTACGCTCGATCTGACTTTTTGATCACCCGTCTTGTCGGCCATATCAGAGAATTAATTATCGTTAATTATTTAGACGAGACATACACATTTAAATCATGATTTTCTCTAGTCCAGATGAGTGCAGTAAATAAACTTTTAACTCGAAATGACCCCTAATGTACTAATGTATAACGTAAGACACAGAAAAGAAATATTTATAATGCGTACACAGCTTTATTTTCTCATAGAACCACCGAGTGCTTTCAATGGATTTTACCGTTTATTTTTACAAGAATGTTTATACATTTGTCTATCGATAAAACATAAAAAATATACAGGAAAAACACGTTTGCTGTTGTGACAAATTCATGTGACAATTAACTTCATTCCATTTATTTCTTTTTGTTTGTGTATGCAAAGTTATTTGTGGATTTTTCTTACGACCTTCCCAACCTAAGTATAAATACATCCAACCACTCCATGTTTAGAACGGCTTATGAAATAAACATCCCGACCTCCTTGTGTTAAGAACGGCTTCTGAGGTTGGGAGGTGTTTATTCCGATAGCCATTCTTAACATAGGGAGGCTGGGGGTTTTAGTAATACGTGGACTTAATGATACTCTGTCGTTTCTTTTATTTTTCCTATTAAAATCATTCTTTTACTTTTTATTTAATTTTTTTAACGTCTGTTCGTTCGCATTTATTTTTTGATCGATCGATATAATTTAATATAATTCGGCGGTTTTTGTCGTTCGCTGGGCATTGCCCAAAGAGAATCCCGGATAAAAGACTCTACTTAAATCTGCAGAAGTACCGAAGTTTGAAAATGAGTACATGTTCTTTTTTAATACTAAATGCGTTGAATAATACAAAGTACAATTTGGGGTACTTATGTATTTTTGGTGCTGAAATAATCTTGTTTTTATTTACAAAGATATTTTAACCTTCGGAAGGGGAGGGTGTTTTGTCAGTATTACAAAATATTTTTTTTTGTTTTTGTTTCATATATTATTTTAATTTGAATTCATTACTGAGATGTGGCAAGTTTTAACGCACAAGCAGAAATGCTTCACATATAAAAACATCAGGCGGTTCTTTGATATGACAAAATGAATGTTTCTGTTTAGAGCACAAATGAACCAAGATACTTCGGAAGGTGTTTTGTCAAATTTTTATATATATATTATTTTAATTTGAATTCATTATTGAGATGTGGCAAGTTTAATTTACGCACAAGCAGAAAGGCTCGACATATAAAAACACCAGGCGGTTCTTTGATATGACAAAAAATTACAAAATGAATGTTTCTGTTCAAAGCACAAATGAACCAAGATATTTGTCTTTTGTATATTAAACTTAAATTCAAGCCATTATCACCACCCAAGCAGAAAGGCCCGGCGCATTAAATCAACAGTCGTTCTTTGACGTGACTGCGGCGCGTTCGAAATGAATGATTCTATTTAGATCACAAGTGAAGCACGATACTTGATTTTGCATTTAAAATTTTAAGCCACGTTTTGGCCAAGTGGCGCAGTTGATAGAGACTACGGTTCCAGATGAGCATTGTCTGAAGATAACGGTTTCAATCCTACCCAAAGCCGGCCAGATGCTTACTTGGCCAAAACGTGGTGAGACAACAACAACTACAGATGGCAGGGATTGCTGAGAATGCAGTTAGGAGATTCGACGTTTCTATCCGTCGCGGTTACCACCTGACGAAGGCCAGAGGAATAGTTGGGCGAAACGTCGTGAAACAACAACCAATAAAGATGAGAATAAGTCCGCAATAAATATTCTTTTGTTTTGCTTGTGTATGCAAAGTTATTTCTATTTTTCTTACGTAGTATAAACACAGCCAACCTCCCCATGTTAAGAACGGCTTTCGAAAGGAACACAGTCCAACCTCCCTGTGTTAAGAGCGGCTTCTGAGGTTGGTGGTTTTTATTCCTAAAGCCGTTCTTAATATGGGGGATTGTTTATAATACGTTGACACAATGATACTCTGCCTTTTTTTATATATATTCTTCTTTTTTTTATTAAAATCGTTCTTAATATGGGAGGTTGGGGTTGTTTATAATACGTTGACACAATACTCTGCCCTTTTTTATATATATTTTTCTTATTAAAATCATTCCTTTACATTTTTCTTATTTTTATCGCCTGTTGGCTCGTACTCGTTTCTCTTTGCGCAGTCTGTATAATCTGCCGGTTTCCATCGTTCCCCGGACGTTGCCTACCGAGAATCACGGAAAAATCTACTAAAAACTGAAGAAGATCCGAAGTTTTACAATGAATACATGTTCTTTTTTATATTAAAAACGTTGAACGATGAAGCATACAATTTTGTGTACCTATGTATTTTTGGTACCGTGCTGAAATAATATTGTTTTTTTTATTTCCAATGCGATTTAAACCTTTGAAAGGGGGGGGCAATATTAAAAAAATAGGGTGAAACTTGAATTTTACCTGAAAACAATATTCACAAATAACCCGGTACCAAAATGCATAACCAATGTAGAAGATGCATGAATTTTTTTTAGATTTCTTAAAAATGTGTATGTCTATGGCTTCAAAAACATCAATACACAGGAACGATTTTTGTCTTGCATTTACATTATTTTTGTATGTTTTTAAAAGTATTAGCAGTTATCTTGCGTATAAGGACAAGATCAACGAAGAGTATCATCACGGTTATTCCATAAAGTATTTAAGTCGGCAATTATAGCCGGTGTTACGATGTTAATGGCATGTTTTTCTAGTCCATCTGCACAATCCAAATATTAAAAAGAGGTCTCAAAATCAGTTACCACAACCAAGACCGATAGGGACTGCAAAAATTCACCACAAAATCACCCTATATGTAACACGATGTAACTTTATTATAAATTAATATTATCAGTATAACTTTTGTACCATTTAAAAGATAGACAAAATAAACCAGTGATAATAAAAAAAAAAAAATTCATCTAACGAAAATTACGAGACCAAAATCGTGTTTACATAATTGGCGCTTTAAAATAACGTTCCCATGTAGTAGACATTCTGACTGTGAAAACATGCCCGTATTTAATAAATCTAGCAAAAATCAACTAATGGTCAGATTTTCGTAAAATTTTCGATACTTATCCATTTTAGAATGAAATGACATATAACATGCAGGTAATATCCCTTGATAGCGTATGGTGGTTATGTGAGAAAATAAAGCTGTGTACGCATTATGTTTCTTTTCCGTGTCTTATGTTATACATTAGTATATTAGGGGTCATCTCGAGTTAAAAGTTTATTTACTGCACCCATCTGAACTAGAGAAAATCATGATTTAAATGTGTATGTCTCGTGTAAATTACTAACGATGAATATCTAATATGGCCGACCAGACGGGTGATCAAAAAGTCAGATCGAGCGTACCGGAAAACGAAATGAAATTGACAACTGGCCATTTTTTTTGGTTTTGTTTTAGTTTGAATTTTGCGCTTTTCGGATTATTTCGTTATGTTTTCTTTTCTTGGTGGATATTTTTTTTTTGGCCGTGTTTGTTTTTTTTTTTTTTGTTTTCTTTGAGGAGGAGGGAGTTTTTTTAAGGAGTACCTTTCATTTTCTTGAATAAAAAAAAACTTATTAGACGAGAACACGACAGTTTTGACATTGATAATTATTTTTTATTCAAACGTAAAAAAAAAAAATCAATTTCAATTTGGCTTGTACTTTAGCTTTCTTGTTTTCTTTTACAAATGTGAAATACAAAACAGCTAAAACAACTTATTTTTACTCATGTAGAATAAAAAATAATTTTACGTTATATTTTTAAGTTAGATATATTTTTAATTTAAAATGAAAAATAATTTAGACAACTTTTAATGTTAACATTAGCAACTAAACAGAAAACAAACTGTTATATTCTATATATTGTGGGCGAGAAAATGTGTATGATGGTAAAACAAGAATACGATAACTGATTAAGTTAAACGTATATTTATTTACCACAAATCAGATGAGGTTTTTGTTTGAATCTTTTATCGGCATCTATAATGGTCACAATAAAGTCTTGTTAAGTTGTAAGGGTCGTCTAGAGGCGAGAGCAGGGTTTAGAGACGGTTCGTCTGTTAAAACGTGGTTGTTCCATGACGCGGGGTATAGGCGTGGCTTGTCTGATCGTAACGTTGTGGAAATGTCGCGTGATACGGTAACTATCGAATAACCATAAAAACAAACAAATAAATACAGTTCACTTGTGAATAGAAAATCCCGTAGCGGCTGCGATTTTCTGGTCGGACACGTGTTGCACCTTTTTCCTTTCTTTTTTTTTCCAGAAGTCCGCCCGGACTACCCCGCAGATGTTCGAAAATCCCCTTTTCTCCGCACTCGAGATGACAAAAACTTCCGTTTCTCGCATCAGAGCAAGATCTCATCTTGTAACAGCACCCTTAGATCTTACCATGATTCGAGACTGTTGCCATGTGGTCGTCGCCCTCCTGCATGTGCATGTTTTTTTTACCTTGTCTGGTGGCACATAACAAAGTCTTGAAAGCGTGTTGGGAGTCGTCCGCGTCGCTTCATTTGTGCTGTGATGCCCCCTGACCCCCTGACGAAAATGTGGGGAGTCGAGTCAATGGGTGATCGAGAATTTGGCTTGGCGTGGATGGAGGCGGAGGTGGAAGTGGTAGATCCCTGTGTTGTAGGTTATTTGGTCGCGGTATGAGTCGGCGGATGTGTCCGCGGTGAACCCAATCTGTTTCACCATTTTCATTTTTTACTTGGATCAGCAAACCGTTCGTTTTGGTGACTACAAAATCACCTATCCAAGGCAGGTGTGACGAGTGTGCTATTGTGGATTTCGGTCGGTGGAGTAGTACTCTGTCGCCAACCCGTATAGGGTCTTTAAAGGTGCCTTGGTTTAGTTTTGCTTCCATTTTTTGGTCACCCTCATTGTTCGCCAGGGCAACTCGTTGGTGCACCTGTCGAAGCAAAGCGTCTATCTGCATACCATAAACACCTGGATTGTTATTAGCAATGTCTTGGCGAGGGATCTTCGGTAGACCGATGTGTGGTTGGCAGTCGGTGATAACTAAGTGTGGGGATGCGCCAGTGGCAGTGTTGGCTGTGGCATTCATCGAGGATACTATGGATTCGAGGACGTCCGTCCATTCACAATTTCTATCTGTGCAGATCATGTAGAGAGCATTCTTTAAAGTCCGGTGTTGCCTCTCGATGTTCCCTGAACTTTGTGGTTGCCATGGGCAGTGAGGTTCCCGGATGATTGAGGTTAGTTTGCAGAAATCCTTGTAGACCTCGCCAGTTAAATGGGTTCCTCGGTTGGAGGAGACGATGCGGGGAATCTCGCAGTGACAAAGAAAGAACTGATAGAGCCAGCGAGCTGCGTCGATTGCGCGGTCTCTGGCACATGGTATGGCCATGAGGTGACAGCTGAAGCTGTCTAGCATAGTTACTATGTACCGTTTGCTCTTTGAGAGGGTCAGTGAGACAAAGTCTATGTACACAACTTTGAATGGCTTTCCTCCTCTCCTGAAATGGCCCGTGGGCCAGTCCTGGTGCATGCCATAGTTTCCCTTACGTTTAGCGCAGGTTTGACATGACTGGACATATGCCTTGATGTCGCGATCTTTAAATTCCTATCAGTAGCTGGCTAGGTGTTCCTGCATGCGAATAATCCCAGAGTGGTTGATACAGTCGTGGGTCTGGTGGAGATATTTTGCGCGGAGTTTGTAGGGTACTACCAATTTTGGTGTGCTTTTAGCGTCCCTGATCATCAGTACAGAGGTACCAGGTTCCAAATAGAATTGGTGCATGTGCTTGTTGTACAGCACAGTGCGATGGTCTTTGGGGGTGAAGTAGGGTAGCGTCCTGTCTTGAGGTTGCCGACTGAAGGGCTTTGATTTTTGAAAGTGTGTCATCAGAGATTTGTTCTGCTGCAATACTCATGTGTTCAGCTATCTCTACAACCGGGATGGTTGATGTGGTATGAAAAGCGAGGAATGAATCGACTACCTGCTTATGATGTTGGTGTATGTGTCCTAGGGAGTAGTTGGGATTTCGCCAAGGCACCAGGATGGGACGTAAATGTTTAGACTTGAGCCTTGGAGTGTGAAAACCTTCCCTGCAGGTGTTGCGTTCTGTCGTGTTAAATGTGTGTGAGGGAACTGCGATGATTTTCTTCCGGCCGTGTTCATCCTCTTGCATGAGTATAGCACCGCATGCGATATCGCTGGCGTCAGTGGTGAGGGTAAAGTCTGGGAATGAGATGATTGGTGGTAAAGCAAGGTGTTTCTTAATTTTCTCGAAGGCTTTCTTGGCACTTTCGGTCCAGACGAATGTCAGCCCAGGCTTGTTTAGTTCGTTTATGGGGCCCATCAGATTGGAGAACATATCCGTTCGGATGCTCTTATATAAGTGTGTCTCGATGAATTGTCGAATCCATACGAGGCGTCCAACGAGACTTTGTAACTCCTTTCTCGTTGTCGGGGGTTTCATGTCGATGATGGCACGTACGTATTCGGGGTCAGCCTTGAACCCGTCGCTATTCATGATGCGGCCGAGCAGTTTTGCTTCGGATGCAAGGAAAATGTATTTCTCCGGGTTTAGTTTTAACCCAAACTTGCGAAGAGCGATAAATAATTATTCCAGCGCAGTTATATATTCCCAAAGGTTTTGGCATGTACAAGATTATCGTCGATATATGATGATATATTCGCGCGTGAAGCCACTGTGTCTAGAGCATCGGCTATGCATTGGGAAAAGATTTGACCAGCGGATGTAAAACCGAAGGCTAGACGGGTGTATTGAAAACAACGTCCTTTCCAAGTAAAGGCCGTTTTATGGCGGTCAAGTTCATCGATAACAATTTGCCAATAGCCATTGCAGAGGTCGAGCGTCGTGAAGTACTTGTTTCCTTCGCCAATCTTGTTGAATGTGGAGTCAATTGTAGGCATCAGATATGGGTCAAGATCGACCAATACCTTGTTGAGGGTTCTCTTGAAGTTTGCAACCACTCGGATTTTTCCGTTTTTCTTACGGACGGCGAAAACGGGACTGTTAAATCCCTTAGGATCATCACAAGGTTCGATAACGCCCTCAGTCGCCATGCGAGAGATTTCCGCATCCACCTCATCCTCCAGCTTGGGCTATGGGATGTTGTTTTTGGCTCCTGGACTGGCCGTTGGTTGGAATGTGTATGGGTCTATAAAGGTGCCCCTTTTATTATCATCGGTGCCAAAGATGTCTGCATAGTTAATGAATAAATCGGTGGTGGCTTCTAATTTACTACAGTTGTGATGGTCTGGAAGTGATAGGCCCGCAGTTTGTTTCAGCCAGTCGAGTTTTTCGTTGAGAGTCAACCCACATCTTGCGGTGACCCATGGTTCCTCATTGGAATTAGCTTGGTCGCTGTGTGCTGGATCATGTAAGAAACTGGTGAAAGTCAAGCAGTTTTTCTGGCAGTTAATTAGATCATAAATTTATAATGCAAGTAAGGAAAAAACGAAAAAAACTTAACTGATGAAATGTTTCCTTGTCTCAACTACTGAATAGGAAAGCTGCTGACCAATTTTCAAATGTGAAAAATGACTCATGTAAGAACAAGTTAATGGCCTCTTCAGTGGTTTTGGAAGACAGATGCAAAAGCACCTTTGTTTTTGGTACTAGTGCCCTTATTGTAAAGGAAATAATTACTCACCTCTGGGGAGCTCCGGCAACAGAAAGTTGTTTGCTTCCTTGTGTTAGCTTTTATGAGGGCTTGGGCGCAAAATATCACGTGCACATGATTTTTCGTTTCGTGTGCAAAAACATTGTTCTATTTAAAGCGACTTGTGACAGAGACAAGCACCTGTTTTTTTTTGTGAGTACGCTCAGCTAATACGAATTGTCAACTAAGTGACCTTGTGGTCGCAACAGACGAATCTGTTGCAACGTCGTCAACAATCTTTCAGGGACCGTATCCTGGGAATTCGCCACAATTGATCCGTGCTGAAATAACGTTTAGAAAGCCATTCTTACCATGGAAGAGGAGGGTGTTTGTACCTATTTTATACTTTAATCTTAAAATTTAATAAAACTTTAAACTTGAAAACACTATTAAAAAAATAGCACGGATCAGTAAGTGCACTAGCACCTTGTTTTTATCTTCATAGGTAATCATGTGACTAATCAGGATGGAAATGTCTGCTGTCGTGATCAGTGCGTCGATGTCGCAGAAAGCGGGGGAAGTACCGTCGCCCAAGGTAATGTCGCAGGTCAGCTTACCCAAAATAGAGATGTTCCCTCCGATTCCCCTGATTCGTATGTCGGATCTGGACATGTGCTTTTTCGCATCTTCAGGTAAGCGAGAAATGGGGATGATACAAGTTGTGCATCCGGAATCCAGCATGCCCATATCGGAGAACATAATGCCATTGCTATGGAAGTTGATTTGGACAAGTGGTGATCGGAGATTAGGTTGGATTTGGAGGTTAAATGTGTGATGATGTTTAGTGGAGTCAAGGACCTGGGAACGAGTCATCACATCTCGCTTGGTCCCAACTGAAAATCCAGTTCGTTGAAAAGCGTCGCATGTTCACAGCTATTCTGATCACTATCTGTCCCAGGTAAACCGGTGTCAGTAGTCGCTATGTGTGCTTGAGCATGGGGAGTGTGAAAATACGGACACCTGTCGCCCATGAAGCATGCACGGCCTTGTAAAAATTTCTGCTCACTGCCTGTTGGCCGGTTTGGCCAGTGCCTTTTCTTGCCCGGCTGTGCTTCATGCTGGAGGAGGGGCCGGTGCGATCGTTCCTATTGCCAATGGATGGGTTGTTTCCATGCGTTCGGCGCAGATGCTGTTTAACTCTAGTAGCTGTAGCTTCACATCGGCTAATATCTCATCACTTTTGAGGCTGTATGGCTTATCGATATGTGTAGGGTGGTTCGCCATTAATGCATTGGTTTCATCGGCAGTGGTAATGTCCGTTTTGATGCCACGATCAAGGTAGCGTTGTGCATCGCTGGCTATACCGGCTACAGTGTAGTGTCTGTCTATGATTTTCACTAGTTGTGGGTAGATGTTGGGTGCCCATGCCTTGATCTTTTCGCTCATGAGCATGGCCCCATTAAGGAAAAAGCTCTTTCGGCTGACATCTCAGCATTTTGGTTGTCCGACTTGAATTTAGCCATGATGTGGACTGTAGCCTCTCGGATTGTGTTTTCCAGTCGGCCTGCAAAATCACTGAGCTTCTCTCCCTCATGGCGCTGAAGGTCCCACGCTCTGTTCAGATACTGAAAACTCGTCATTTGCTTACCGTGGGTGGAGATGAGGCAAGCCTTTAGTTCTTTGAACGATGATGTGGACTGTCTTGAGTCTTCCATCTGCTGGAATATGCCTTCGTACAGGAGCTCTTTTGCCAGCTTGACAAACTCCTTCTTCATAGCTGGATATTCCCTTAACTCTGGCTTAACATGTATGGTGTAAGCCTTGTTAAGGTCAGTAATGAAGCGGTTAACATCGTTACCTGGTTCAAAGGTCCGGATGAATTTTGTGGCATCCGAAGTGACTCCTGTCGTAGCAGAATTTCATAGTGAGTGGTGTGTTGAGGCGACGTGTGTTACCAATCGAGTGCAGTAGTTTGCAGGGCAGCTAAAAGTTTGTGGAGATCTGCTTTCAGTCCATCGATGATTAATTGTGTTCGTGGGTTATTGGCAAGCTCCATTTCGATTTTCGTTTGAAGAATTGCTTTTTGTTGCTTGATGAGTTCTAGGATTTCTGATCGAGAAAGGCTGGAATATTCCATTCGTGTTTTGCAGCACGCTTGACACGAGTATTATATTCTATGTATTGTGGGTGAGAAATGCGTATGGTTGCAAAAACAAGAATACGATAGTTGCAAAAACGAGAATACGATAACTGAGTAGATTGAAATATATTTACCACAAATCAGATGAGGATTGTTGAATCCTTCCCGGCATCTATAATAGCGACAGTAAAGTCTTTTTAAGTTGTAAGGGTCGTCTAGAGGCGAGAGCAGGGTTTAGAGACGGCTCTTCTGTTAAGACGTGGTTGTTCCGTGACGTGGGGTATAGGCGCGGCTTGTCTGATTGTGACGTGGTGGAGATGAGGCGTGATACTGATACGGCAACCATCGAATAAACACAAAAGCACACAATAAAATAACTTTCACTTGTGAATAGAAAATCGTGCAGCGGCTGTGATTTTTCTGTCCGGCCACGTGTCGCCTTTTTTCTCTTCTTTTTTTTTCGGAAGTTCATCCCGGACTACCCCGCAGATGTTCAAAATCCCCTTTTCTCCGCACTCGATATGACAAAAACTTCCGGTTCTCGCACCAGGGAAAGATCTTATCTTGTAACAGTGGAGTAAAAGGTCTACATTTTGTTGTTGGCATATATATACAAAATACATACAGATGTAAATCTTCATGTATTTTGTATAGTTTAATAGATTAAAGATACCAAGAAAAGTTTACTAAATAAAATAAAGAAATCACAACGTATTGATAAATAAAAGATGCTAGTGCAAGTGCACTTACTGATCCGCGCTATTTTTAAAATCGTATTTCGAAGTTTGATTAAAGTTTTATGATTTTTTTTAATTATTATTATTCAATTGTAAGGTTAAAATATAGAATAGGTACAAAACACTCTCCCCTCCACATGTTAAGAATGACTTTTTTTTTAAATAATAACATCATTATTTCAGCACGGATCAATAAGTGCACTAGTACCAAATAAAATCTAAACTTGTTAGAAAAAAAAAACATTTTGTAGGAAAACATTTCGATCATTTAACTAATAAACATACAATTTCACAGGAAGAACAAAATAATGATTTCACCGTGTTATGTTGCGGTGACCTAAATTTATATATTTCATCTCTTGAATGAATTATACACAAAAAACGAATTTTACTAAAAAATCTCAACAAACCGTAAGCACTGACAAACCTAATCTGAGCTTGATAGGAGGAAAACAATGCGGTACATAACGGATATTTTTACACGAGGAACGAAATAATGGTTGCACCGTTTTACGATGACCTAAATACATTGTTCTTTAGCAGTTGATTTTCTCGTTAAATAATTCCACGTTTAAATCGTGTTTTTCTATTTTCAATTTTGATTCTTTCATATTTTCATATATTAATGAATCGGACAAAAACAAATATTGTATCAATTTAATGAAGAAATCCTAACAAAACCAAAACGGATTCATCCCGTGTTATCGTTTTTTTTTGTATTGAATTGCTAGAATGAAAGGTGAGATTTATCTTTTTCTTTTTTTTACATTACAAAAGTATATTTTATAATTTTAAATATCATCTTAAAAATGAAAATAATTTTATTTTTATTGCAATCCAATAAAATATAGTGATTCTGTCATGTCAAACGTGGGGTTTGTATTACTGTACACATAGATTCGAAAAAGTTGTCAAGAAACAAATATAGAACAAATAAATGTTATCAAAGGCAAGATAAGTTACTTTTCTACCTAACTAGATATAATTCACGTGTTTTTATTCAGTGTAACATGTTTATTCAGCTCGAAAAACATGCAATGTTTACCGATGTATTGGAAAATTCAAAATGGCAGCCGACTGTCTCTCGGAGAGGGTACGTTTGGGAAAAGGTATTATAAATAATAAACTAGACAAAATACTGTTAGAAAACAACCGAATACATGTCAACTTATGTCACGGTAACATATATTGAGCGAATTTCTAACAGTATTTTGTCTAGTTTATTATTTATAATACCTTTTCCCAAACGTACCCTACCCAAACGTGAATAAAAAAAAATCTCCTAAAAATATATTTTTCAAAATGACATTTAAATTTTTGTCGAAAAATGTTAATCTTTTAAGAAACTTATATGGTTTCTGAGAAAATAATAATTTGATTCAATTGTTAACTGCTAATCGCAAAAGCTATTTTATCGGCATTTCGTTGTTTTAAGACTTAAAAATGTTTTTCTTTTTTATTTAAATTTTTCTTTCGACACTTACATATTATATCGCTGGAGAATTCCGCTTAAATTTATATGTTATCCAATATTTAAGTTTTTTTTCAAAATGATCAAAATGAACACATGTATTAGTCATCATCAATTAACAGTAACTTAATGTAGAAACAAAAAAGAAGGTAAATATGAAGAATTACTCCACCCTCGAAACTTCCTTTAAAATTTCTACTTTTTTAGGTGTTGCTGGCGCTGAATACGAAAATAACGTTTAAAATTACGGCAAGTGAGTAGTTTCCAAGACAAGGAGAAATGTGCGTGGCTAAAAGAGGGGGTTTACTTTTCTTTGATAATTTAATGTAAAATGAGCCCCCACTTTATGGCCACATTTGGGGTACAACGTACAGTGAACACAATTTAACGTTAAATTAACACCCACTATTTTAGCGGGTGCAAACGTACAATGAACACAATTTAACATTAAATGAACACCCACTATTTTAGCGGGTACAAACGTACAATGAACACAATTTAACGTTAAATGAACACCCACTATTTTAGCGGGTGCAAACATACAATGAACACAATTTAACGTTAAATGAACACCCACTATTTTAGCGGATGCAAACGTACAATGAACACAATTTAACGTTAAATGAACACCCACTATTTTAGCGGGTGCAAACGTACAATGAACACAATTTAACGTTAAATGAACACCCACTATTTTAGCGGGTGCAAACGTACAGTGAACACAATTTAACGTAAAATAAGAACCAACCATTGGGGGGGGGGCGCTGGAAATTATCTTATGGAAACAGACAATCAATCAAAACAATTGCTTTTAATAAATAAAGACGAAGAAAAATCAGAATGATGTACTTACCAGTGACGGAAAAATTCTCTTGAAAACCTTAACTTCTCTTGAAAACACTCTGACTTGACCGGGGGTGGGGCGATATTGTTTTAGGTTATTGGGTTATGTTGACAACGACTCTGACATTCAAAATATGAAGAATCTTTCCACCCTAACAAGTCCTTTATGTTTATTTGCTTTTTTTCTTTTATTCTATTTTCTTGCATGTGGCCTTAAAGTGGGTGCCCATTTTACGTTAAATTATTATAGAAAAGTGATTCCCCACTTTTTGGCCACTAACATTTCTTCATATCTTGGAAACTACTCATTCGCTATAATTTTAAACGTTATTTTCGTTTTCAGCGTCCCCGAAAACCGAAGTTTGGTAATTTTAAAAGATATTTCCAGGATGGAGTAATTCTTCATATTTACCAAAAACAAAAAAAGAAAGTTGGTAAATCGTTACAATCTAACCCAGCGTAGTTTACCCCCTATTTTTTGTTTTAAATAATGGTTTTATTTTGGTTATTATGTGTCAACAACCTTAAAAAAAATATCTGCTAAAAAATGAAAAAAAAAATAATAATACATATGGAAGATTTTAGAGTAAGGATCTTTTCCCTATATAAATTTAATGTAAAATGAGCACCCATTTTATGATCAGTTAGCAGTCAGTGAGTCCTATAATGCACTTTCTAATTTTTGTGGCGGGTGAGAGGCTCATTTTTTTGTTGTTGCTATCTCACATCGTTTTGGAGGGAAAGGGGTCAGATCCAATGTGTTGTTAAATATTCTGTATTTTCACTTAAAAAATTAAGAAATAAAATATACCGTAAAACGCGTTGGACATAACAAAACTTTGCAAAATCTGTCACCCTGAAATTATTTGGTGGTATACTACCAGTATTTTGTTAAATCTTCGATTTTTGAGCAATTATCGAGATTTTCCAGATGACAGTTTTATATCAACCAATTTTTCTTCTAATATAAGCCTCGATATTAATTCTTGAAAAGTAAACAAGTTATAACACAAAAAGGCATCTTGTATTTTGTAAATTCTTAGGTGAAAGTACAAATAAGTTAGGAAATGCCTCATTTCTCATGTTAAGAATAGCTTTCTAAATAATAATATTAATATTAATGAAGGTGTGTGTTTTATTTACAACAAAAACTAAAATGTATGATTAAAAAAATACCTCCACTTTTGATTTTAAAATTTAAAAAAATGACCCGATGTTATTTTAAATATTAAATATGAATTTGCATAGTAACATTTAAGAACGTCAGCAATCATATGTTTACGGTATCTTTTATTTATTACATTGTTAGGAAAAAGTACAGAATAGTTAACAACAATTGGGCTTTCATCCTTCTTTAAAAAGAACCCTAAAAAACCCCGAACATATAAGTCCCCACCGTCACCCATTGCTGCAGACATTGGAAACTGCGACCGATTACATATCTGGTTGACCAATAAAGTAGGTGCTCATTTTATGCAAAAATTATATGAATATGATCCCCTACTCTAAAATCTTAAATATTTATTATTTTTTTAGTCTTTTAGTGATGATATTTTTAAGAGCTGTTGAAATGTAACAGCTAGAAAAATGTTTGATTTTTTTTAAAGAAGTAAACTATATTTGGTTTGTAAGTCAAAAAAATTATCAAAATAATTTTTCATTTGGATTTTTTTATAACATTAGCATATTATTAAGGAGGGGAGTGTTTTTTTATTTAAAGCAAAAATTAGCATGTATAAGTAAAAACACTAGAATGTTTTAGTAAAAAAATGTCTCCACTTTTGATTTCGAATTGAAATTTTAAAAAAATTACCTCCATGTTATTTTAAATATCAAATATGAATTTGCATAGTAACGTTTAAGAACGTCAACAACGATATGTTTACTGTATCTTTTATTTATTACATTGTTAGGAAAAACTAGAGAATAGTTAACAACACTTGGGCTCTCTTCTCTCCTTAAAATCGTAAGAAACCAGAATATATGATCCCCCCCCCTGTCAATTGCTGCAAACATTGAAAACTGTTACCGATTAAATATGTAGTGGACCAGTAACAAGAATGAAGTAGGTGATCATTTTATGTCAAATATATAAAGGAGTTTGATCCCTTCTACTCTAATATCTTAAATATATATTATTTTTTTAATTTCTGCAGTGATGATATTTTTAAGAGCTGTTGAAATGTAATAGCTAAGAAAAAGTAAATTTGGATTTTTCTTAGGGGGGTAAGCTACGTCTCGTTTGTTAGTAAAACATTATAATAATTATATAATTTTGTTAGTAAAACATTATATAATTATATAATTTTGTTTTTATTTTGATTTTTTGAATAACAGTCACATATTTTGTGTGCATGAGAGGAGGCACAATTTAAGTGAACAATTATTATTTTGTATATTTATAATTTTTATATAACTGTATATTTTTTTAAAATTCAATTTTCACCCCAAACAAGGCACAGTGCCACTTTGAAGCAGGGGCTACTATCAGGGACTTAATTAGCGGGGTCATTATAAAGGGAGATGAGTAGAAAGATGTTTGTTAACATTACACTTGAACTTCTGCATATCATTGCAGTTGGGAAAGCAGAATCCCGGAAGGGAGTTCCAAAGACTCGCAGTTCTGGGGAAGAAACTATTGGAGTAAAAGGCTTTCTTGCACCTAGGGATCTCTACTGTAAAGGGATGAGACTTAGTAGCTTGTTGGGTTTGTCGGGGGTAGTTACGTCGGGGAGGTACAAGTGTTTGTTCGTCAGAGCATTCACCATTGAAGTATTTGTAGAACAGACAGAGGGATGCAACATCTCGTCGATGGGACAGAGGCTGAAGTTTAGATGACAGTTCAGGACCTACCAGGTTGGCGACTCTCTTCTGAACCCTGTCCAGGAGCGAGAGACAAGAAGCAGATGCACCAGCCTAGATGTGACAACAGTACTCCATACATGGGCGAATGGTTGCCTTATAGAGGTATAGGATACTGTCAGGCGTAAGTAGTTTTCTAGCACGGTAGAGGGAGCCAACCTTCCTTGCAGCAGCCTTGGCAATGCTCTCAATGTATCTATTCCAGTTCATATTCCCTGTAAACGTTAGGCCAAGAAGTTTAAAAGAAGTACTTTCAGGCAATGTGTTCTTGGCCATGGCTATTGGTGGTAGAGAAGGTATAATATAGAACTATACAATTCTTAACTATTGTAGAACAGTAAGTATAGAATTAGTTTCGGTACAGTTGCACAAAGACCGATAATTTCAGTTTTAGACTAAAAATGTGTTCAACACGTGACGGTGAATTGTGAAAATCAGTTTCCTGTGTATTTAACACATCCAAAAATCTCGATAACCACATCTTTTGTTGAATATGATTTCCTGCATTGGAAATTTGAATTTATTTCCATTGCAAATATATTTATTATTAATTGAAATGTTTTCGTTTTACATCAATTAAATATTTTTCTTTCTTGGGTAAATTCGACACACTGTTGTCAAAACTCACAACTCAAAACTATTGTCACAACTCCCTCCTCTACAACTGTACACTTTTTCAAGTTGACTTGCACATGACTACATTTTAGTCTATCTTTCTTTTTTGGTTTTACGACCAACGCTTTGAAGCACACATACATGCTAGAAAAGGAAGTTACAATTTTCTCCACACTCTCCTTTGATTTCATGATCACAAACAGGGCAGTGAGGGGCGATATCTGTCTTTCTTGGGTATTTCTTCGATAAATCGGACACCTCATTCCCTGTTTCTGTCTTCTTGATCAATACCGTCATCACCATCAATATGTAAAAAATACTGTAATGGATGAGACCAGCTGCAGACCATTAAACTCTTAGCGTGACGTTTTTTTGTGAAATCTGGCTAATATTGTGGAGCTTTGTCGGCATCTAACTACAAAGTTAAGCATCGCCAGTTGTCGTAAAGAACGCACTTTTCATTGTAAGTTGCGTAAAGAACGCGCTTTTCATTGTAAGTTGTCATAAAGAACGCACTTTTACTTACAAGTTGTCGTAAAGAACGCACTTTTCATTGTAAGTTGTTGTAAAGAACGCACTTTTCATCGTCATTTGTCGTAAATAACTTTTTATTGAAAGTTCCAAACTATTCGAGGATCATGTCATTCTTGTTGCACAAAAGATCGCAGATGAACACGGCATAAAATCATTTCTTTTTATCTTCGTTCAATTCTTGAGGCACCAATTTATCAAGTTTTTTTTCGATTTTCACGTCTCTGTTCAGTGTTGTCCATCCTCGTATACATTATGGCTTACTCAGAAGTTTTCAAAAAGTTGTGCATAGATTGGCATTGGTTCAAGCACTTAATTGATCATTGTCAACATTCGATTGCCGATCACTATACTCATCCGCTTAAAGACTTGTTCCCGCCACGAAATTTCTTACAATGCCAATGTGCTGTGCATTCAGTAGTTGTTCCTAGGCCAAATTCATCGTTGATATCATGCACTGTTTCAGCCTCTTTTCAGCCTAGCTTGGATTGAAATAAGAAAGTTGCGCAGATCTGTTTTTTCTATCTTTTATTCAAGATTCTGAAAAGAGGACACACTTGTTTTAAAACAAGTGAAATTCAAATGATTAGATTTTCCGGCATTTAGTGTCATCAACAAGGAAAGGGTGTGATTTTGTTGCCTGTCATGTTACTGAGACGTGGTACGTCGACGGGGTACAATTACTACAAGTTCATCAGAGTACATTCTATTAAATTACTATAACGTAATAAGAGTACCTTCTATTAAATTACTATAACTTAATCAGAGTACCTTCTATTAAATTACTATAACTTAATCAGAGTACCTTCTATTAAATTACTATAACTTAATCAGAGTACCTTCTATTAAATTACTATAGCTTAATCAGAGTACATTCTATTAAATTACTATAACTTAATCAGAGTACATTCTATTAAATTACTATAACTTAATCAGAGTACATTCTATTAAATTACTATAACTTAATCAGAGTACCTTCTATTAAATTACTATAACTTAATCAGAGTACATATTATTAAATGACTATAACTTAATCAGAGTACCTTCTATTAAATTAATATAACTTAATCAGAGTATCTTCTATTAAATTAATATAACTAAATCAGAGTACATTCTATTAAATTGCTATAACTCAATCAGAGTACCTTCTATTAAATTAATATAACTTAATCAGAGTACCTTCTATTAGATTACTATAACTTAATCAGAGTATCTTCTATTAAATTACTATAGCTTAATTAATAAATACTAATAAAAGTACAACATTGAAGCAAGAAGACTGAGTGGAGCTTGGACGTAGTAACAACCTTGAGATTGTTATTGAATCTTGCTTAAGACGAAGATAGTTATGTTAGTTTCACCCACATATGGCAACAATATTCAATGCTGATGCTAATGTGAGCTTTATGAACGTCTTGGATACTTTCAGTTTAAATTAATAACCCACCTTTTTAAGAGGTTTTTGTAATGTTCTGAATTATTCCCTAATGTATTTGATAATAACTAAACTAAATAAACTAGATAAATAAACAGATATATTTCCTCAAACAAACTAGTAGACTAATATGATTGTTTAATCGACAAATATATGAAGAAAAACAAAACATGTAAATAAATAACAATAAAAATGTATAGAATATCACTGTAAATTTGTAAACATAAACTAATTATATACATTTTTGATTGACTTATTGTGAGTTACATTTATTGATTCATCACGATACATGTATATATATATATATATATATATATATATATATATATATATATATGTATGTATGGAGTATGCTATGCATATATTTCTCTTCTCACCACAATTAAATCATAAAAAAACACCAGATATAATTTCAACTAAACTAGATCTTAAGCAAAAACTCTATCGATTGATTCTGTTTAAAGTTAGAAAATATGCAGTTATTTTTCTAATGTATCTCATTACTTTTTAAAATAAATTAATCATAAGGTTGTTACTTCACTATAATAATGAATACACATTTTTCATGTATCTCATATGACTTTTTTCTAACATTATTAATGAGGTTATAATTTCAACATAACAAACATTTTTCTAATGTCTATATCATTTTTAGATTAATCATGAAGTTGTAATTTCATAATAATGAGCAAAAATTTTTAACGTATCTCATATGAGTTTTTATATTACATTAATCATGAGGCTATAACTTCACCATCACAATGAACAAACATATTGTTAATACATCTCATGTGACTTTTTAGATTACATTAATCATGAGTTATACGTTCACCATAATAATGGACTAACATTTTTCTAATGTATTTATATGCCGTTTTAGATAACATTAAACATGGAGTTCTGACTTTAGCATAATAATGGGCAAACATTTTCTCTTGCATGTCATATGACTTTTTTAAATTAAATTAATCAGTAGATTATAACTTAACCATAATTATGAAGACACATTTTTTTATTCACCTCATACGACTTTTTTTATCAAATTAATCATTAGATTATACCTTCACCATAATAATGAACTAACATTTTCTACTCATCTCATATGACTTATTTAATCAAATTAATCATTAGATGATAACTTCACCATAATAATGAACTAACATGTTCTACTGTATATCATATGACTTTTTTGATCAAATTAATCATTAGATTATAACTTCACCATAATAATGAACTAACATTTTCTACTGTATCTCATATGACTTTTTTAATCAAATTAATCATAAGATTAAACCTTCACCATAATAATGAAATAACATTTTCTACTCTATCTCATATGACTTTTTTAATCAAATTAATCATTAGATTATAACTTCTACCATAATAATGAACTAACATTTTCTACTGTATATCATATGATCTTTTTAATCAAATTAATCATTAGATTATCACTTTACCATAATAATGAACTAACATTTTCTACTGTATCTCATATGACTTTTTTGATCAAATTAATCATTAGATTATAACTTCACCATAGTAATGAACTAACATTTTCTACTGTATCTCATATGACTTTTTAAATCAAATTAATCATTAGATTATAACTTCACCATAATAATGAAATAACATTTTCTACTGTATCTCATATGACTTTTTTTGATCAAATTAATCATTAAATTATAACTTCACCATAATAATGAACTAACATTTTCTACTGTATCTCATATGACTTTTTTTTATCAAATTAATCATTAGATTATAACTTCACCATAATAATGAACTAACATGTTCTACTGTATCTCATATGATCTTTTTAATCAAATTAATCATTAGATTATAACTTCACCATAATAATGAACTAACATTTTCTACTGTATCTCATATGACTTTTTTGATCAAATTAATCATTAGATAATAACTTCACCATAATAATGAACTAACATTTTCTACTCATCTCATATGACTTATTTAATCAAATTAATCATTAGATGATAACTTCACCATAATAATGAACTAACATTTTCTACTGTATCTCATATGACTTTTTTAATCAAATTAATCATTAGATTATAACTTCACCATAATAATGAACTAACATTTTCTACTGTATATCATATGATTTTTTTAATCAAATTAATCATTAGATTATCACTTCACCATAATAATGAACTAACATTTTCTACTGTATATCATATGATTTTTTTAATCAAATTAATCATTAGATTATCACTTCACCATAATAATGAACTAACATTTTCTACTGTATCTCACATGACCTTTTTAATCAAATTAATCATTAGATTATAACTTCACCATAATAATGAACTAACATTTTCTACTGTATCTCATATGACTTTTTTAATCAAATTAATCATTAAATTATAACTTCACCATAATAATGAACTAACATTTTCTACTGTATCTCATATGACTTTTTTAATCAAATTAATCATTAGATTATAACTTCACCATAATAATGAACTAACATTTTCTACTGTATCTCATATGACTTTTTTAATCAAATTAATCATTAGATTATCACTTCACCATAATAATGAACTAACATTTTCTACTGTATCTCATATGACTTTTTTAATCAAATTAATCATTAGATTATAACTTCACCATAATAATTAACTAACATTTTTTACTGTATCTCATATGACTTTTTTGATCAAATTAATCATTAGATTATAACTTCACCATAATAATGAACTAACATTTTCTACTGTATCTCATATGACTTTTTTAATCAAATTAATCGTTAGATTATAACTTCACCATAATAATGAACTAAAATTTTCTACTGTATCTCATATGATATTTTAATCAAATTAATCATTAGATTATAACTTCACCATAATAATGAACTAACATTTTCTACTGTATCTCATGTGACCTTTTTGATCAAATTAATCATTAGATTATAACTTCACCATAATAATGAAATAACATTTTTTACTGTATCTCATATGACTTTTTTGATCAAATTAATCATTAGATTATAACTTCACCATAATAATGAAATAACATTTTTTACTGTATCTCATATGACTTATTTAATCAAATTAATCATTAGATTATAACTTCACCATAATAATGAACTAACATTTTCTACTGTATCTCATATGATTTTTTTAATCAAATTAATCATTAGATTATACCTTCACCATAATAATGAACTAACATTTTCTACTGTATCTCATATGACTTTTGTAATCAAATTAATCATTAGATTATAACTTCACCATAATAATGAACTAACATTTTCTACTGTATCTCATATGACTTTTTTAATCAAATTAATCATTAGATTATAACTTCACCATAATAATGAACTAACATTTTTTACTGTATCTCATATGACTTTTTTGATCAAATTAATCATTAGATTATAACTTCACCATAATAATGAACTAACATTTTCTACTGTATCTCATATGACTTTTTTAATCAAATTAATCATTAGATTATAACTTCACCATAATAATGAACTAACATTTTCTACTGTATCTCATATGATATTGTAATCAAATTAATCATTAGATTATAACTTCACCATAATAATGAACTAACATTTTCTACTGTATCTCATATGACTTTTTTTATCAAATTAATCATTAGATTATAACTTCACCATAATAATGAACTAACATTTTTTACTGTATCTCATATGACTTTTTTGATCAAATTAATCATTAGATTATAACTTCACCATAATAATGAACTAACATTTTTTACTGTATCTCATATGACTTATTTAATCAAATTAATCATTAGATTATAACTTCACCATTATAATGAAATAACATTTTCTACTGTATATCATATGATTTTTTTAATCAAATTAATCATTAGATAATAACTTCACCATAATAATGAACTAACATTTTCTACTGTATCTCATATGACTTTTTTGATCAAATTAATCATTAGATTATAACTTCACCATAATAATGAACTAACATTTTCTACTCATCTCATATGACTTATTTAATCAAATTAATCATTAGATGATAACTTCACCATAATAATGAAATAACATTTTCTACTGTATCTCATATGACTTTTTTAATCAAATTAATCATTAGATTATAACTTCACCATAATAATGAACTAACATTTTCTACTGTATATCATATGATTTTTTTAATCAAATTAATCATTAGATTATCACTTCACCATAATAATGAACTAACATTTTCTACTGTATCTCACATGACCTTTTTAATCAAATTAATCATTAGATTATAACTTCACCATAATAATGAACTAACATTTTCTACTGTATCTCATATGACTTTTTTAATCAAATTAATCATTAAATTATAACTTCACCATAATAATGAACTAACATTTTCTACTGTATCTCATATGACATTTTTAATCAAATTAATCATTAGATTATAACTTCACCATAATAATGAACTAACATTTTCTACTGTATCTCATATGACTTTTTTAATCAAATTAATCATTAGATTATAACTTCACCATAATAATGAACTAACATTTTCTACTGTATCTCATATGACTTTTTTAATCAAATTAATCATTAGATTATCACTTCACCATAATAATGAACTAACATTTTCTACTGTATCTCATATGACTTTTTTAATCAAATTAATCATTAGATTATAACTTCACCATAATAATTAACTAACATTTTTTACTGTATCTCATATGACTTTTTTGATCAAATTAATCATTAGATTATAACTTCACCATTATAATGAACTAAAATTTTCTACTGTATCTCATATGACTTTTTTAATCACATTAATCATTAGATTATAACTTCACCATAATAATGAACTAAAATTTTCTACTGTATCTCATATGACTTATTTAATCAAATTAATCATTAGATTATAACTTCACCATTATAATGAAATAACATTTTCTACTGTATCTCATATGACTTATTTAATCAAATTAATCATTAGATTATAACTTCACCATTATAATGAACTAAAATTTTTTACTGTATCTCATATGACTTATTTAATCAAATTAATCATTAGATTATAACTTCACCATTATAATGAAATAACATTTTCTACTGTATATCATATGATTTTTTTAATCAAATTAATCATTAGATAATAACTTCACCATAATAATGAACTAACATTTTCTACTGTATCTCATATGATTTTTTTAATCAAATTAGTCATTAGATTATACCTTCACCATAATAATGAACTAACATTTTTTACTGTATCTCATATGACTTTTTTAATCAAATTAATCATTAGATTATAACTTCACCATAATAATGAACTAACATTTTCTACTGTATCTCATATGAATTTTTTAATCAAATTAATCATTAGATTATACCTTCACCATAATAATGAACTAACATTTTTTACTGTATCTCATATGACTTTTTTAATCAAATTAATCATTAGATTATAACTTCACCATAATAATGAACTAACATTTTCTACTGTATCCCATATGATTTTTTAAATCAAATTAATCATTAGATTATACCTTCACCATAATAATGAACTAACATTTTTTACTGTATCTCATATGACTTTTTTAATCAAATTAATCATTAGATTATAACTTCACCATAATAATGAACTAACATTTTCTACTGTATCTCATGACTTTTTTAATCAAATTAATCATTAGATTATAACTTCACCATAATAATGAAATAACATTTTCTACTCTATCTCATATGACTTTTTTAATCAAATTAATCATTAGATTATAACTTCACCATAATAATGAACTAACATTTTCTACTGTATATCATATGATTTTTTTAATAAAATTAATCATCAGATTATCACTTTACCATAATAATGAACTAACATTTTCTACTGTATCTCATATGACTTTTTTGATCAAATTAATCATTAGATTATAACTTCACCATAGTAATGAACTAACATTTTCTACTGTATCTCATATGACCTTTTAAATCAAATTAATCATTAGATTATAACTTCACCATAATAATGAAATAACATTTTTTACTGTATCTCATATGACTTTTTTTGATCAAATTAATCATTAGATTATAACTTCACCATAATAATGAAATAACATTTTCTACTGTATCTCATATGACTTTTTTTGATCAAATTAATCATTAGATTATAACTTCACCATAATAATGAACTAACATTTTCTACTGTATCTCATATGATCTTTTTAATCAAATTAATCATTAGATTATAACTTCACCATAATAATGAACTAACATTTTCTACTGTATCTCATATGACTTTTTTAATCAAATTAATCATTAGATTATCACTTCACCATAATAATGAACTAACATTTTCTACTGTATCTCATATGACTTTTTTAATCAAATTAATCATTAGATTATAACTTCACCATAATAATTAACTAACATTTTTTACTGTATCTCATATGACTTTTTTGATCAAATTAATCATTAGATTATAACTTCACCATAATAATGAACTAAAATTTTCTACTGTATCTCATATGACTTTTTTAATCACATTAATCATTAGATTATAACTTCACCATAATAATGAACTAAAATTTTCTACTGTATCTCATATGATATTTTAATCAAATTAATCATTAGATTATAACTTCACCATAATAATGAACTAACATTTTCTACTGTATCTCATGTGACTTTTTGATCAAATTAATCATTAGATTATAACTTCACCATAATAATTAAATAACATTTTTTACTGTATCTCATATGACTTTTTTGATCAAATTAATCATTAGATTATAACTTCACCATAATAATGAAATAACATTTTTTACTGTATCTCATATGACTTATTTAATCAAATTAATCATTAGATTATAACTTCACCATAATAATGAACTAACATTTTCTACTGTATCTCATATGATTTTTTTAATCAAATTAATCATTAGATTATACCTTCACCATAATAATGAACTAACATTTTCTACTGTATCTCATATGACTTTTGTAATCAAATTAATCATTAGATTATAACTTCACCATAATAATGAACTAACATTTTCTACTGTATCTCATATGACTTTTTTAATCAAATTAATCATTAGATTATAACTTCACCATAATAATGAACTAACATTTTTTACTGTATCTCATATGACTTTTTTGATCAAATTAATCATTAGATTATAACTTCACCATAATATTGAACTAACATTTTCTACTGTATCTCATATGACTTTTTTAATCAAATTAATCATTAGATTATAACTTCACCATAATAATGAACTAACATTTTCTACTGTATCTCATATGATATTGTAATCAAATTAATCATTAGATTATAACTTCACCATAATAATGAACTAACATTTTCTACTGTATCTCATATGACTTTTTTTATCAAATTAATCATTAGATTATAACTTCACCATAATAATGAACTAACATTTTTTACTGTATCTCATATGACTTTTTTGATCAAATTAATCATTAGATTATAACTTCACCATAATAATGAACTAACATTTTTTACTGTATCTCATATGACTTATTTAATCAAATTAATCATTAGATTATAACTTCACCATTATAATGAAATAACATTTTCTACTGTATATCATATGATTTTTTTAATCAAATTAATCATTAGATAATAACTTCACCATAATAATGAACTAACATTTTCTACTGTATCTCATATGATTTTTTTAATCAAATTAGTCATTAGATTATACCTTCACCATAATAATGAACTAACATTTTTTACTGTATCTCATATGACTTTTTTAATCAAATTAATCATTAGATTATAACTTCACCATAATAATGAACTAACATTTTCTACTGTATCCCATATGATTTTTTAAATCAAATTAATCATTAGATTATACCTTCACCATAATAATGAACTAACATTTTTTACTGTATCTCATATGACTTTTTTAATCAAATTAATCATTAGATTATAACTTCACCATAATAATGAACTAACATTTTCTACTGTATCTCATGACTTTTTTAATCAAATTAATCATTAGATTATAACTTCACCATAATAATGAAATAACATTTTCTACTCTATCTCATATGACTTTTTTAATCAAATTAATCATTAGATTATAACTTCACCATAATAATGAACTAACATTTTCTACTGTATATCATATGATTTTTTTAATAAAATTAATCATCAGATTATCACTTTACCATAATAATGAACTAACATTTTCTATTGTATCTCATATGACTTTTTTGATCAAATTAATCATTAGATTATAACTTCACCATAGTAATGAACTAACATTTTCTACTGTATCTCATATGACCTTTTAAATCAAATTAATCATTAGATTATAACTTCACCATAATAATGAAATAACATTTTTTACTGTATCTCATATGACTTTTTTTGATCAAATTAATCATTAGATTATAACTTCACCATAATAATGAAATAACATTTTCTACTGTATCTCATATGACTTTTTTTGATCAAATTAATCATTAGATTATAACTTCACCATAATAATGAACTAACATTTTCTACTGTATCTCATATGATCTTTTTAATCAAATTAATCATTAGATTATAACTTCACCATAATAATGAACTAACATTTTCTACTGTATCTCATATGACTTTTTTGATCAAATTAATCATTAGATTATAACTTCACCATAATAATGAACTAACATTTTCTACTCATCTCATATGACTTATTTAATCAAATTAATCATTAGATGATAACTTCACCATAATAATGAACTAACATTTTTTACTGTATCTCATATGACTTTTTTAATCAAATTAATCATCAGATTATAACTTCACCATAATAATGAACTAACATTTTCTACTGTATCTCATATGACTTTTTTAATCAAATTAATCATTAGATTATAACTTCACCATAATAATGAACTAACATTTTCTACTGTATATCATATGATTTTTTTAATCAAATTAATCATTAGATTATCACTTCACCATAATAATGAACTAACATTTTCTACTGTATCTCACATGACCTTTTTAATCAAATTAATCATTAGATTATAACTTCACCATAATAATGAACTAACATTTTCTACTGTATCTCATATGACTTTTTTAATCAAATTAATCATTAAATTATAACTTCACCATAATAATGAACTAACATTTTCTACTGTATCTCATATGACTTTTTTAATCAAATTAATCATTAAATTATAACTTCACCGTAATAATGAACTAACATTTTCTACTGTATCTCATATGACATTTTTAATCAAATTAATCATTAGATTATAACTTCACCGTAATAATGAACTAACATTTTCTACTGTATCTCATATGACCTTTTTAATCAAATTAATCATTAGATTATAACTTCACCATAATAATGAACTAACATTTTCTACTGTATCTCATATGACTTTTTTAATCAAATTAATCATTAAATTATAACTTCACCGTAATAATGAACTAACATTTTCTACTGTATCTCATATGACTTTTTTAATCAAATTAATCATTAAATTATAACTTCACCATAATAATGAACTAACATTTTCTACTGTATCTCATATGACTTTTTTAATCAAATTAATCATTAAATTATAACTTCACCGTAATAATGAACTAACATTTTCTACTGTATCTCACATGACCTTTTTAATCAAATTAATCATTAGATTATAACTTCACCATAATAATGAACTAACATTTTCTACTGTATCTCATATGACTTTTTTAATCAAATTAATCATTAAATTATAACTTCACCATAATAATGAACTAACATTTTCTACTGTATCTCATATGACTTTTTTAATCAAATTAATCATTAAATTATAACTTCACCGTAATAATGAACTAACATTTTCTACTGTATCTCATATGACATTTTTAATCAAATTAATCATTAGATTATAACTTCACAATAATAATGAACTAACATTTTCTACTGTATCTCATATGACTTTTCTAATCAAATTAATCATTAGATTATAACTTCACCATAATAATGAACTAACATTTTTTTGCTGTATCTCATATGACTTTTTTAATCAAATTAATCATTAGATTATCACTTCACCATAATAATGAACTAACATTTTCTACTGTATCTCATATGACTTTTTTAATCAAATTAATCATTAGATTATAACTTCACCATAATAATGAACTAACATTTTTTACTGTATCTCATATGACTTTTTTAATCAAATTAATCATTAGATTATAACTTCACCATAATAATGAGATATCATTTTCTACTGTATCTCATATGATTTTTTTAATCAAATTAATCATTAGATTATAACTTCACCATAATAATGAACTAACATTTTCTACTGTATCTCATATGACTTTTTTAATCAAATTAATCATTAGATTATAACTTCACCATAATAATGAAATAACATTTTCTACTCTATCTCATATGACTTTTTTAATCAAATTAATCATTAGATTATCACTTCACCATAATAATGAACTAACATTTTCTACTGTATCTCATTACTTTTTTAATCAAATTAATCATTAGATTATAACTTCACCATAATAATGAACTAACATTTTCTACTCTATCTCATATGACTTTTTTAATCAAATTAATCATTAGATTATAACTTCACCATAATAATGAAATAACATTTTCTACTCTATCTCATATGACTTTTTTAATCAAATTAATCATTAGATTATAACTTCACCATAATAATGAACTAACATTTTCTACTGTATCTCATTACTTTTTTAATCAAATTAATCATTAGATTATAACTTCACCATAATAATGAAATAACATTTTCTACTCTATCTCATATGACTTTTTTAATCAAATTAATCATTAGATTATAACTTCACCATAATAATGAACTAACATTTTCTACTGTATCTCATATGACTTTTTTAATCAAATTAATCATTAGATTATAACTTCACCATAATAATGAAATAACATTTTCTACTCTATCTCATATGACTTTTTTAATCAAATTAATCATTAGATTATAACTTCACCATAATAATGAACTAACATTTTCTACTGTATCTCATTACTTTTTTAATCAAATTAATCATTAGATTATAACTTCACCATAATAATGAACTAACATTTTCTACTCTATCTCATATTACTTTTTTAATCAAATTAATCATTAGATTATAACTTCACCATAATAATGAACTAACATTTTCTACTCTATCTCATATGATTTTTTTAATCAAATTAGTCATTAGATTATCACTTTACCATAATAATGAACTAACATTTTCTACTGTATCTCATATGACTTTTTTGATCAAATTAATCATTAGATTATAACTTCACCATAGTAATGAACTAACATTTTCTACTGTATCTCATATGACTTTTTAAATCAAATTAATCATTAGATTATAACTTCACCATAATAATGAAATAACATTTTCTACTGTATCTCATATGACTTTTTTTGATCAAATTAATCATTAGATTATCACTTCACCATAATAATGAACTAACATTTTCTACTGTATCTCATATGATCTTTTTAATCAAATTAATCATTAGATTATAACTTCACCATAATAATGAACTAACATTTTCTACTGTATCTCATATGACTTTTTTGATCAAATTAATCATTAGATTATAACTTCACCATAATAATGAACTAACATTTTCTACTCATCTCATATGACTTATTTAATCAAATTAATCATTAGATAATAACTTCACCATAATAATGAACTAACATTGTCTACTGTATCTCATATGACTTTTTTGATCAAATTAATCATTAGATTATAACTTCACCATAATAATGAACTAACATTTTCTACTGTATCTCATATGACTTTTTTAATCAAATTAATCATTAGATTATAACTTAACCATAATAATGAACTAACATTTTCTACTGTATCTCATATGACATTTTTTGATCAAATTAATCATTAGATTATAACTTCACCATAATAATGAACTAACATTTTCTACTGTATCTCATATGACTTTTTTAATCAAATTAATCATTAGATTATAACTTCACCATAATAATGAAATATCATTTTCTACTGTATCTCATATGATTTTTTTGATCAAATTAATCATTAGATTATAACTTCACCATAATAATGAAATAACATTTTTTACTGTATCTCATATGACTTTTTTAATCAAATTAATCATTAGATTATAACTTCACCATAATAATGAACTAACATTTTCTACTGTATCTCATATGATTTTTTTGATCAAATTAATCATTAGATTATAACTTCACCATAATAATGAACTAACATTTTTTACTGTATCTCATATGACTTTTTTTGATCAAATTAATCATTAGATTATAACTTCACCATAATAATGAACTAACATTTTCTACTGTATCTCATATGACTTTTTTAATCAAATTAATCATTAGATTATCACTTCACCATAATAATGAACTAACATTGTCTACTGTATCTCATATGATTTTTTAATCAAATTAATCATTAGATTATAACTTCACCATAATAATGAACTAACATTTTCTACTGTATCTCATATGACTTTTTTGATCAAATTAATCATTAGATTATAACTTCACCATAATAATGAACTAACATTTTCTACTCATCTCATATGACTTTTTTAATCAAATTAATCATTAGATTATAACTTCACCATAATAATGAACTAACATTTTTTACTGTATCTCATATGACTTTTTTAATCAAATTAATCATTAGATTATAACTTCACCATAATAATAGACTAACATTGTCTACTGTATATCATATGATTTTTTTAATCAAATTAATCATTAGATTATAACTTCACCATAATAATGAACTAACATTTTCTACTGTATCTCATATGATTTTTTTAATCAAATTAATCATTAGATTATAACTTCACCATAATAATGAACTAACATTTTCTACTGTATCCCATATGATTTTTTTAATCAAATTAATCATTAGATTATAACTTCACCATAATAATGAACTAACATTGTCTACTGTATCCCATATGACCTTTTTAATCAAATTAATCATTAGATTATAACTTCACCATAATAATGAAATAACATTTTCTACTGTATCTCATATGATATTTTAATCAAATTAATCATTAGATTATAACTTCACCATAATAATGAACTAACATTTTCTACTGTATCTCATATGACTTTTTTAATCAAATTAATCATTAGATTATAACTTCACCATAATAATGAACTAACATTGTCTACTGTATATCATATGATTTTTTTAATCAAATTAATCATTAGATTATAACTTCACCATAATAATGAACTAACATTTTCTACTGTATCTCATATGATTTTTTTAATCAAATTAATCATTAGATTATAACTTCACCATAATAATGAACTAACATTTTCTACTGTATCCCATATGATTTTTTTAATCAAATTAATCATTAGATTATAACTTCACCATAATAATGAACTAACATTGTCTACTGTATCCCATATGACCTTTTTAATCAAATTAATCATTAGATTATAACTTCACCATAATAATGAAATAACATTTTCTACTGTATCTCATATGATATTTTAATCAAATTAATCATTAGATTATAACTTCACCATAATAATGAACTAACATTGTCTACTGTATCTCATATGATTTTTTTGATCAAATTAATCATTAGATTATAACTTCACCATAATAATGAACTAACATTTTTTACTGTATCTCATATGACTTTTTTGATCAAATTAATCATTAGATTATAACTTCACCATAATAATGAAATAACATTTTCTACTGTATCTCATATGATATTTTAATCAAATTAATCATTAGATTATAACTTCACCATAATAATGAACTAACATTGTCTACTGTATCTCATATGACTTTTTTGATCAAATTAATCATTAGATTATAACTTCACCATAATAATGAACTAACATTTTTTACTGTATCTCATATGACTTTTTTGATCAAATTAATCATTAGATTATAACTTCACCATAATAATGAACTAACATTTTCTACTGTATCTCATATGACTTTTTTAATCAAAATTATCATTAGATTATAACTTCACCATAATAATGAAATAACATTTTCTACTGTATCTCATATGACTTTTTTGATCAAATTAATCATTAGATTATAACTTCACCATAATAATGAACTAACATTTTTTACTGTATCTCATATGACTTTTTTAATCAAATTAATCATTAGATTATAACTTCACCATAATAATGAAATAACATTTTCTACTGTATATCGTATGACTTTTTTGATCAAATTAATCATTAGATTATAACTTCACCATAATAATGAAATAACATTTTCTACTGTATATCATATGACTTTGTAGATTAAATTATTCGTGAGGTTGTAACATCCCTATAATAATTAACAAATATTATATTCCTATGTAGATACGACTACTAAAACTATTGTATATCATTTATTTTTTCAGATGTTCCTGATTGAACGCTATCATTGAATTTTTATGGTCTTTCATTTTATTTATATATTATAAACATTTATTACCTTATTTGAGAGGCTTAATATATTGGATACTATTATATAATTTGTTAAATATTAACTCTCACACCTGGGAAAATTGACATTTTGTAAAGTATGTAAATATCTTACTTAAGAATCAGATTTACTTAAACATCATTCACACTTGAGGAAACCCAGTAGTGTATGGATATTCTTGTTCTCATGATATAAATAATATTTTTTGGAAAGACATATGAAAACTGACATTGTGAAGTTTGTTTTAAATAACACTTGGTTATATATGAAATCTCACACTTGTGAAGTGTGTGAACTTTGTTGTTTTACGATATCAAATGTATTACATAATAGAACTCTCACTGGATAAAAACCACAACCTTTTAAAGTTTGTGGAAATTCTTGCTACGAAAAATCATCTTTTATGATAGATATGAAAATTCACACTGTGTTAATGCTAAATTCTTATAAAGTGTTCTGACAAATCATGCTTAGTGAAACATATAAGAACAATATTCTTGTGACGTATTTTTTTCTTCTCAAAAATCCGATTGAGAAAAACATGAGAACTAACACAGGAGAAAATCCATATTTTTGTGAAGTTTGCGGACATTCTTGTTCTGAAAAATCATCTTTAGTTACACATATGAAAACTCACATTGGAGGAAAAACAGCATTCATGTGAAGTGTTTAGATACTCTTGTTCTAAAAAAATCAGACTTAGTGCAACATATGAGAATTGACAGGTAACCATGAGAACTAACATTGAGAAAAAAACACTTTCTTGTGGTGTTTGTGGATATTCTTGTTTTAAAAAGTCACATTTAGTGACACATATAAAAATTCACACCGGGGAAAAACCATATTCATGTGAACTGTGTGGATATTCTTGTTCTCAAAAATCAAAGTTAGTAAGACATATGAGAACTCACACTAGAGAAAAGCCACATTCTTGCGAATTATGTGGATATTCTTGTTCTGAAAAATACTCTTTGGTGAAACATATGAGAACTCACACTGGGGAAAAACTACATACTTGTGAAGTGTGTGGATATTCTTTTTCTGACGCATCAAAATTAGTGACACATATTAAAATTCACACCGGAGAAAAACCACATTCATGTGAACTGTGTGGATATTCTAGTTCTCAAAAATCAAAGTTAGTAAGACATATGAAAACTCACACTGGAGAAAAGCCACATTCTTGCGAATTATGTGGATATTCTTGTTCTGAAAAATACTCTTTGGTGAAACATATGAAAACGCACACGGCAGAAAAGCCATATTCTTGTGAAGTGTGTAAATATTCTAGTTTTGAGAAATCATCTTTAGAAAAACATATGAGAACTCACACAGGAGAAAAGCCATATTCTTGTGAAGTGTGCGCTTATTCTTGTTCTGATACATCATCTTTAGTGAAACATATGAGAACTCACACTGGGGAAAAGCCACATACTTGTAAAGTGTGTGGATATTCATTTTCCGAAGCATCAAAATTAGTGAGGCATATAAGAACTCACACTGGAGAAAAGCCAAATTCATGTGATGTGTGTGGATATTTTTGTTCTCAAAAATCAATGTTAACGAGGCATATGAGAACTCACACTGGGGAAAAGCCACATTCTTGTGAAGTGTGTGGATATTCTTGTTCTCAAAAATCAAATTTAGTGAAACATATGAAAACTCACACTGGACCATATAATCCCTAGCCACGAACCTGAAAAATGCTTCTGTAAAACCTGACATAGGTTACTGGAATAAGTCAGAGAGAGTGGCAATCTTATTTGAAGTGAATGTTTTTAATGTTGGAGGTCTGAACACAGTTGAAAATGAGAAACAGACCAAATATCAAGGTCTCATGTATGATATGAAAAGAAACTGGAATCTTAGGATGATATCAATGATATCATTTTTATAGACACCAGAGCTTATAAAACACCTGCAGTCTCACCTAACAAATATTCCTGTGGAACGAAGTGAAAAAGAGATCATGACAATTGCATGTAAGGGTACAGTGAGGATACGATAAAGAGCTCTCGGTTGGTTTCAATAAAAAGCAGGGCAATGTTGGCAGCTTATGTGGCTGCCCCATACTTAAAGGAAGAAAATTGAAAAAAAGGGAAAATGCCACATTTTTAACCGAAAAATTCAAAGTTAGTTAAACATATGAGAAATCACACTAGGGAATTGCCACATTCATATTAAGTGTGTGGATATTTTTTTCAAAATTCAAATTTAGTGAATTTCTAGTTGATGAATGAGTAATTATTACTTCACAAGATTAAGGCTTACTCGCAAATGAATTTAAGAAAATGTTTGATATTCAAAAATCTGACCAATGCAGATTCTGTCACTCGGCTGTTGAAAGTCCGCGCCACCTAATGTCTGGATGCAAGATCGTTCTAGCCGAGGATCATTACACTGCCCACCACATACTTACATTGGAAGATTTACAAAGAAATGTAAGTTTACAGGTCGTCGAACATCTGGGAACATGAACCACCATTGATAACATCAAATGGAAAAGTGACAGTGTTCTATGAAAAAGGCATACAGCCAAGCATATATATAAAAGACAGTGCCATCAAGCCAGATATAGTAATATGGAACAAGCATGAAAGAACTGCACTCATCGATGTCATTGTCCAGTCCTATTAGTAGATGGTTTTTTCAACACCATGAACTGTCACTGATAGCATTGAATGGAAGCAATGTTCAATTATAGTCATACAAGCGGTGTTGTAATGTCGTATCATAAAGGATATGAGTGTTTGTTGCGTTATCTCTAATAATTGATTAGAAGAGATTCCGTGTTATATATTTATGTTGTATCATAAGGGGAATCGTATGTGATCGTCTAGTCAGAGTTAGTGTCGTGTGTGAGTGACATGTATTTTCAGAACCTACCTCTGCTTCTTCGATATTGGACCATCTGGAATTTCTCGTCCTGGAGGGAGACTTGATATCTGTTTTTGGATGAAGATTCAATCACTCCAAGACAAGGAATTGGTTCTATAGTTTATTTCACTTTCCCAGATGTCTTGCAGAAGGTGGAAAGTAAATCCAGCCTGTGTGGGTTCTTCTTCTACACACATCAGCGTTCGCCCCCCCCCCTCCCAGTGAAGGGGAGGAGACAACGGGAAGCCGTCCGTTCTCTTCTAAGTCCAAACCAAATCTCCCCGATTCAGCTAACCTGATTACGTGACTCATACGCAATCCAATCAGCTGATCTTAACTTCCGGTCAACATGTCTAACTATATGATTTAAACCCCCCCCTCTCTCTCTCTCTCTCTCTCTCTCTCTCTCTCTCTCTCTCTCTCTCTCTCTCTCTCTTGGTCCATTCTCTAAGAGCGGGAAGAAACATGATAAGCCAGAAATGGTAAGATTGGACGGAACAAAACTGGGCATTATTGATATCATTATTCCAATATATAAAAGACAATGCCATCAAGCCAGATACAGTAATCTGGAACAAAAATTTGAAAGAACTGCACTCATCGATGTCACTGTCTAGTTTTATTAGCAGATGGTTTTTACAACACCATGAACTGCCACTGATAGCATTAAATGGAAGCAGTGTTCAATTATATACAGCCGGGAAGAAACATAATAAGCCAGAAATGGTAAGATTGGACGAAACAAAACTGGGCATTATTGATATCATTATTCCAAATGAATTTGCTATTAATGGAGTTGAATCAAATAAATTTCATCGTGTTGTGATAAGAGTAACTAATAAAAAAGATCTTAATCATACATGGAGGAGCAAACTGTAAGGAAACACACCTGTTGTGATTATAAAACGACATTGTCTCTTTGTGATAAGAGCAACTTGTCTAATAAACATTCTTAAGAATACTTGGAAACAATGAAAGGTCTCTATATATAAGGGATCCCTTTGATATTTTAAAACTAAGTGAAGTAAATTAAAAAACTAATCCACTTGATATGTTAAAACTAAGTGAAGTGAATTTCAAAATAATTCACTTGATATTTTCACACAAAGCGAAGTGAATTTTAAAAAAATCCACTTGATATTTTATAACTAGTGAATAAATTTTAAAAATATCAATTTAATATTAAAAAAGTAAGTGAAATGAATTTTTTAAAAAATCCACTTGATATTTTAAAACTATGTGAAGAAAATTAAAAAAAAACAACTTCATATTTTAAAACTAAGTGAGTAAATTTTTAAAAAATCAACTTGACTTTTAAAACTAAGTGAAGAAATAAATTTAAAAATCCGCTTCATATTTTGAAACTGAATGAAGAAAACTTTATATTGTAAAATTAAGTGAAGTAAATATTTAAAAATCCACTTGATATTTAAAAATTAATTGAAATTTTTTTTTAATCCATTTGATATTTTATAGCTAAGTGAAGAAAATTTAAAAAAATTCACTTGATATTTTAAAACTAAGTGAAGAAAATAAAAAAAATCCACTTGATATTTTAAAATTAAGTGAAGAAAAAAAACTTGATATTTTAAAACTAAGTGGATAATTTATTTTTAATTCCACATATTTTATAACTAAGTGAAATGAATTTTAAAAAAGTCCACTTGATATTTATATTGATATGTTAAGTAATTTTTTTTAAAATCCACTTGATATTTTAAAACTACGTGAAGTAAAATTTAAAAGAATCCACTTGATATTTTAAAACTACGTGAAGTAAAATTTAAAAGAATCCACTTGATATTTCAAAACTAAGTGAAGAAAATATAACAAATCCACTTGATATTTTAAAACTAAGAAAAGAAAAAAATTTAACTTCCGCATGATATTTTATAACTAAGTGAAATGAATTTAAAAAAATCCACTTAATATTTTTAAACTAAGTGAAGTAAATTAAAAAAAACACTTGATATTTTAAAACTAAGTAAATTAAAAAAAAACACTTAATATTTTAAAACTAAGTGAAGTAAATTAAAAAAATCCACTTGATATTTTAAAACTAAGTGAAGTAAATTAAAAAAAACCCACTTAATATTTTAAAACTAAGTGAAGTAAATTAAAAAAAACACTTGATATTTTAAAACTAAGTGAAGTAAATTAAAAAAAACACTTGATATTTTAAAACTAAGTAAATTAAAAAAAATCCACTTAATATTTTAAAACTAAGTGAAGTAAATTAAAAAAAAACACTTGATATTTTAAAACTAAGTGAAGTAAATTAAAAAAAACCCGCTTGATGTTTTAAACCTAAGTGAAGAAAATTTTAAAAAATCCACTTGATATTTTAAAAGTAAGTGAAGAAAATTTTTTTTAAATTTCACATGATATTTTATAACTAAAGAAATTAATTTTTTTAAAAAATCCACTTGATATTTTATAACTAAGTGAAGTAAATTAAAAAAAATCCACTTGATATTTTAAAACTAAGTAAAGAACATTTTGTTAAGCTTCCACATCATATTTTATAACTAAGTGAAATGAATTTAAAAAAACTCCACTAGATATTTTAAAACTAAGTGAAGTAAAATTTTTAAAAATCCACTTTATATTTTAAAACTTAGTGAAGTAAATTTTTAAAAAATCCACTTGATATTTTAAAACTAAGTGTAGAAAATTCAAAAAATCCACTTGATATTTTAAATGTAAGTGAAAAAATAAAAAATCCACTTGATATTTAAAAACTAAGTGTAGAAAATTCAAAAAATCCACTTGATATTTTAAATGTAAGTGAAAAAATAAAAAATGCACTTGATATTTTAAAACTAAGTGAGGAAAAATTTTATTAAATGTCCCATGATATTTTATAACTAAGTGAAATGAATTTAAAAAAACACTTGATATTTTATAACTAAGTGAAAAATTAAAAAAACACTTGATATTTTAAAACTAAGTGAAAAATTAAAAAAAAACACTTGATATTTTAAAACTAAGTGAAAAATTTAAAAAAACACTTCATATTTTAAAACTAAGTGAAAAATTAAAAAAAACACTTGATATTTTATAACTAAGTGAAATGAATTTAAAAAAAATCCACTTAATATTTTAAAACTAAGTGAAGTAAATTAAAAAAATCCACTTAATATTTTAAAACTAAGTGAAGTAAATTAAAAAAATCCACTTAATATTTTAAAACTAAGTAAATTAAAAAAAAATCCACTTAATATTTTAAAACTAAGTGAAGTAAATTAAAAAAATCCACTTAATATTTTAAAACTAAGTAAATTAAAAAAAAATCCACTTAATATTTTAAAACTAAGTGAAGTAAATTAAAAAAAAATCCACTTAATATTTTAAAACTAAGTGAAGTAAATTAAAAAAATCCACTTAATATTTTAAAACTAAGTAAATTAAAAAAAAATCCACTTAATATTTTAAAACTAAGTGAAGTAAATTAAAAAAATCCACTTAATATTTTAAAACTAAGTAAATTAAAAAAAAATCCACTTAATATTTTAAAACTAAGTGAAGTAAATTAAAAAAAAAACACTTGATATTTTAAAACTAAGTAAATTAAAAAAAATCCACTTAATATTTTAAAACTAAGTGAAGTAAATTAAAAAAATCCACTTGATATTTTAAAACTAAGTGAAGTAAATTAAAAAAATCCACTTGATATTTTAAAACTAAGTGAAGTAAATAAAAAAAACCCACTTAATATTTTAAAACTAAGTGAAGTAAATTAAAAAAAAACACTTGATATTTTAAAACTAAGTGAAGTAAATTAAAAAAAAACACTTGATATTTTAAAACTAAGTGAAGTAAATTAAAAAAAAACACTTGATATTTTAAAACTAAGTGAAGTAAATTAAAAAAAAACACTTGATATTTTAAAACTAAGTGAAGTAAATTAAAAAAAACACTTGATATTTTAAAACTAAGTAAATTAAAAAAAAATCCACTTTATATTTTAAAACTAAGTGAAGTAAATTAAAAAAAAAACACTTGATATTTTAAAACTAAGTGAAGTAAATTAAAAAAAACCCGCTTGATGTTTTAAACCTAAGTGAAGAAAATTTTAAAAAATCCACTTGATATTTTAAAAGTAAGTGAAGAAAATTATTTTAAAATTTCACATGATATTTTATAACTAAAGAAATTAATTTTTTTAAAAAATCCACTTGATATTTTATAACTAAGTGAAGTAAATTAAAAAAATCCACTTGATATTTTAAAACTAAGTAAAGAAAATTTTGTTAAGCTTCCACATCATATTTTATAACTAAGTGAAATGAATTTAAAAAAACTCCACTAGATATTTTAAAACTAAGTAGAGTAAAATTTTTAAAAATCCACTTTATATTTTAAAACTTAGTGAAGTAAATTTTTAAAAAATCCACTTGATATTTTAAAACTAAGTGTAGAAAATTCAAAAAATCCACTTGATATTTTAAATGTAAGTGAAAAAATAAAAAATCCACTTGATATTTTAAAACTAAGTGTAGAAAATTCAAAAAATCCACTTGATATTTTAAATGTAAGTGAAAAAATAAAAAATGCACTTGATATTTTAAAACTAAGTGAGGAAAAATTTTATTAAATGTCCCATGATATTTTATAACTAAGTGAAATGAATTTAAAAAAACACTTGATATTTTATAACTAAGTGAAAAATTAAAAAAACACTTGATATTTTAAAACTAAGTGAAAAATTAAAAAAAAACACTTGATATTTTAAAACTAAGTGAAAAATTTAAAAAAACACTTCATATTTTAAAACTAAGTGAAAAATTAAAAAAAAACACTTGATATTTTAAAACTAAGTGAAAAATTTAAAGAAACACTTGATATTTTAAAACTAAGTGAATAAATTTTTAAAAAATTGATATTTGAAAACTAAATAAATAAATTAAAAAGATCCACTTGATGTTTTATAACTAAGTTAATAAATTAATAAAAACTTGGATATTTTAAAACTAAGTAAATAAATGATAGTTTAAAACTAAATGAATAAATTAATAAAACTTTGATATTTTAAGTAAATTTTTAAAAAAACTTTGATATTTTAAAATTAAGTGAATACATAAAAAAAACTTTGATATGTTACAACTAAGTGAAGTAAATTTAAAGAAACTTTTGATATTTTGAAACTAAGTGAATAAATAAATAAAAAAAAACTTCGGTATATTAAAACTAAGTGAAGTAAATAAAAAAACTTTTATACTTTAAAACTAAGTGAATAAATTAAAAGAAACATTTGATATTTTAAAACTAAGTGAATAAATAAATAAACCGCTTATATATTTTAAAACTAAGTGATGTACATTAAAAAAATTCCACGTGATGTTTTAAAACTAATGAATGAATTAAAAGAAACATTTGATATTTTAAAACTAAGTGAATAAATAAATAAAAAAACTTTAATATTTTAAAACTAATAAATAAATAAATAAAAGTGACATTTTACAACTAAGTGAAATAAATTAAAAGAAACATTTGATTTTTTAAAACTAAGTGAAAAAATAAATAAAAGAAACTGTGATGTTTTAAAACCATGTGAAGTAAATTAAAAGAAACATTTGATATTTTAAAAGTAAGTGAATCAATAAATAAAAAGGTTTGATATTTTAAAACTAATGAATAAATAACTAACAAAAACTTTGATATTTTAAAACATTTTTTGTATTAAAATAAAAACGATACATGAAGCTTTAAAAATCAGGTTTATTTTATTTTATTTTTATTTATTTATTTTTTGAAGACTGAACATTTCATTAATAATTGAATTACTCAAACTACTGTTAACATCCAAGATGAGAAGTGTACCTATTTACTATGCCTCCCCACGGGACAGAGTTAGACACCAGGGTCGTTTTTTAACGTGGAGAAAAGGTACAAAAATAAAAATTGTCTCAGTCCTGAAGGATTTATCCTCCACCGAAAGAGAACAAGAAATAGAAGTGCAGCATCTGAAGAACAGATACTACACTTTGGTCTTGTCCCGAAGGCCAAAGTGAAGTAAATTTAAAAAAACTTTTATTTTAAAAGTAAGTGAATAAATAAATAAAAGAAACTTTGATATTTTAAAACTTAGTCAATAAATAAAAACAACTTTTATATTTTAAAACTAAGTGAAGTAAATTATAAAAAACAACTTTGATATTTTAAGTGAAGTAAATTATAAAAAAACAACTTTTATATTTAAAAGTAAGTGAATAAATAAATAAATAAATAAATAAAGAACTTTTATATTTTAAAAGTAAGTGAATAAATAAATAAAAAACTTTGATATTTTAAAACTTAGTCAATAAATAAAAACAACTTTGATATTTTAAAAGTAAGTAAATTATAAAAAAACAACTTTTATATTTTAAAAGTAAGTGAATAAATAAATAAAGAAAGAACTTTTATATTTTAAAAGTAAGTGAATAAATAAATAAATAACTTTGATATTTTAAAACTAAGTTAAGTAAATTAAAAGAAGTTTCATTTTGTGACTTTCGGGCAGCGATGACAGAAGTATGTTACAAAATAAAATATAATGGTTAAAATTGAGTTGATAAAAATAAACAAAGGAATGTAAGTTAATAAAATAAAACGGTGAGACGTGGATAGAGAGTTTGCCTTTGCGATTTCGGAAAGCAACAAGAAAACATTTAAAAACAAAAACAACAGGAAAAAAATGTAAAAGATGTAATAAAAATAGTAATATCACAATATACAAATCTTTTTATAATTTTCATTTTTATTTAAAAAAACAAAAAAAAATCTATTTGCTTATTTCTTGATAAATGCAAATTAAGTACAAGTAAGGTTAGTGTCCGAAATTTTCAGTTAAGACAACAATACACATTTTAAGAAATGTTTAATTTTCAAAGTTGTTTTATTTTTTATAAATTTATATTTTGTTACGTGGTTCATTGGGTGTATCAGAATTTTGGGGTAATTTTTGACACCCCAACAGAAAACTGTGAATAAAATATTTAAAAAACTCGTAATTTCTCTTTTTACAGTGGGTTGTTTATTTTCTGTATGGAATATACTTTCAAAATAAACTATTAAAGATGTTTAAAAAATAATAGAAATATTATTTTTTATTTAAAAAAAAACAAACAGTGTTTACAAAGTGCCGGTGCGCGTTCAACCAACCATTTTTTTTTTACATGTGAAATCATTTGAATTTTACGAGTGAATTTTTTTCAATTTTTAAACTTTATAAATCTATCAAAATTTTTCTATTGGATCAATTTTTATGATATTTTCAGGGTCAATGTGAAATTTTATGCTCTTTACAATAAACTAAATATAATATTTTAGCCAAGCGTTTTTGTAAAATTCATCCCCCTATTTTGAAATGTCTAATAAAATTTTAACAATCAATTTACTAACCAAGGTTTTATATATCACAAATTGAAGATAATAAAATATTGCAATTTAAAACAAAAAAGAAGCGTTTTTTGAAATGTGCCTGTAAAGTCCAAAGTGTAAACCCTTTTGATTTTAAACCATGTTTATTTTTTTTAAATAAATACTCAAATCAGTACCGGACGCTGCCGAGATTTTTTTCTATTTCATTCAATGTTTTCTTTTTTAGATACTAAAAAAAAATCACCCGATAAAGTAGAAATAAAATATAATATTCTAAAAGTCGTGTTTTTCATTAAGAGAATTAAAAAAAAACGGTCGACTGTGTTTTTTGTTTAACAGCAAAAAACTTATAAGTGAATGTCTGCTTTTTTCATCGACGGTGGCCCCAAAATACTAATTTTGGTTAACAACACACAAATAAAAGAGATATTGTTGATGGCGTTTATAAGTCACCGTAAGATAATCGCGAAAAAAATCAGAGATTTGTCTCCCTTTATTTGAACAGTAAAAAATAGGGTATCTTTTATCCTTGTTTAAAGAAGTATTTTATTTAAAAAGGGCATTGAAATATAATTATAAATATGGATAAATTCTTTACAATGAATAAAGGAAGTACACATTGAATAGAATTTTTTTATAGGTAAGGTCTTTTTTTAATTTATATATATTTTTATAATCGAAGTAAGTAAAATTTCGTTGATTTTCTTTAAATCTTTTTTTAAAAGAAAACCGAATTGAAAAAAAAAAAACAAATATTGCATAATTTGCTATTTAACTTGGTATTTTTTTAATTTTTAGTCTTTACTCCTTTAATTGAAAAAAATTAGGGTTTGATTAGCATTTTTCAAGTAGTTATAAGCCTCGAAAGGTAGTAAGTTTAATGGCCGATTCTAATACACCTAGTGGTTCTGGTTCATTACTTCAGATTTTATTTTGTTGTTTTTTTTTCTTTTAAGACAATTTTAATACACTTTCTTAAAATTGTTTCATTTTTCTGTTAAATAAATAGTTATAAGTTATAAATATATAAAAATGTATATTTTCTTCGTTTACTTTATTTAATCAAGTGCTTCCTTCAAATATTAAAATATTTTTTATATTAATTACATTTTTTTTAACTTTAATAATTTTTATTTTTATTTTAAAACTAATACTTCGTAATATGACGATGTAAAATACTGAGTTGTCGAACTTTGCCGGGACTTAACTGCAAGACTCCTCCGCAAAGAAACATAATATTACAAACATCGTCTGCGAAGGAAGGACCCAATCAAGTAACAATACAATTTCGCCATTTGTTTTTTTTTTTTTATTGTTCTGTTGGTTATAGTTAGCTTAAGTGCTACCTATTTTTCTGCGGAGAGTAAGGCAAATCAGTTACGTTAGGTATGTCAAAATTTAATAAAATATGAATACTACGTGAAAAAAAAAGGGTGCGGGTTGTCTTCAACTAATTTTTAATCACCCGAAAATAATTAAATAAAAACCGCCATAATATTGCAAAGGACTCAGTTTGAAGGACTCGATTAAGTAGCAACACAATTCCACCAAACAGGCTTTTAGAAATTGTTTGATTTTGTTATTTTGATGATTATAGTCAGCTAACGTATTTCCTAACTTTCTGCAGAGCGCTACCGGAATCGGTGATAAGGCAAAACAGTTCCGCTGCTTTTCTTATTTTTTTTAATAGTTTTTATGCTGTTTTATGTGTTATTTTGATTTACATAATTTCATACGTTATTTTGCTTTCAATATTTTAATATTTCATAAACATATATTTATTAAAATTAAAAACAAAAATTTATTTTTAAAACAACAATACTTTTAGTTTTAAATATCATAAACATATTTCTTATAAAATTTCAAATGAAATAAAAAAAAACTTTTATATTTTAAATTTTGTTATTAAAAATTGCGAATAAAGACTAATTGTGTTATTTTTATCTACACAATTTTGTTAAGTTTTATTGTATAATTTTCAATAATGTCCTTACATATTGTTGTGGTACTTGTACAGTTTAATCAAGACATTGAAAAAATGAAACTATCGAAAATAGTTTAAATTGTACGTATCCGTCATAGAATGAAGAAAAAAAAATTCACTTAATTTCATCAAGTAGTTTGTTTTGTTTTTTTTTTACAACGAAAAAACAATTTTTATGAGACCGAACAAAAGATTCGATTTTTAGGTAGAAACTCTAATATTAAAGATGAGGAGGGAGTGTGACACTCCCGGAGTGTCATCGCTTTAAACTGAGTTATCTCCCCGTGGCGTTTCTAAAATACAATTTTTTTTTTTTAATTCCAAGGTGTCTGCCTTGAATGTGCTATCATAAAAATGTGTTTTTCCGCTGTAAAAAAAAAAAATAGCAACTCGATGAAATTAAGTGATTTTTTTTTTTTCGGAGATCAGTTCAAAACGGTTACGTACAATATAACGTTCTTTTTTTTTTTTTTTTTTTTTCGATATTTGCATTTTGTTTATGCGTTGATTAAACAGAACAGGTACATTTTTTTTTAATAAATCGCTTTAGAATAGAACTATTTTATTTTTGAATGTAGGTTCATGAATTTGATTGTAGAATTTTCAATAATGTCCTAATATACACGTGTGTGTGCGTGCGTGTGTGTGTGTGTGTGTGTGTGTGTGTGTGTGTGTGTGTTTAATAAATCGGTTTAGAATAGAAGTATTATATTATTTTAATCTAGGTTCACAGTAGAAATAGCATAAAACTGGTGTGCTTTATCACCGCTTCCGGTAGCGCTCTGCAGAAAATTAGAGAAGCACTATTCTTTTTTCCATTAATGAAATGTATCTTTGTTTAATTCCCACAAGCCTTAATCATTGCCAATTATAATCTAAATTTGATAGGAAAATAATTTGACATACTTAACTGGTGAAGGGACATTTTTACACGAGGAACGAAATAATGATTACACCGTGTTACGGTGATCTAAATTCATTGTTCTTTAGCAGTTGAATTTCTCTTTAAATAATTTCACGTTTAAATCGTGTTTTTTTTTTCAGCTTTTAATTTTGATTCTTTTATGTTTTCATATATTTTATTTCTTAACTTCACACACAAAACCAAATTGTTACATTGACTAAAAAAAACTTTAACAAACAAAACAAATATTCTGTGTTGAAAACGAAAAAAAAAAAAAAACGAATTCATCCCGTTATTTTTTTCCTGGCATGCAAGGTAAGATTTATTTTTCACACTTAAAAAATTAAATTCAATAACGTTTTAATCAATCTTAAACATAAAAAAAGTTTTTTTTTTTTTTGCTTTCCAATAAAGAAATAATGTTTTCGCCTCTATAACAGATGTATATAAAACAATGAATATCCTATTTAAAAATTTAAAATATCGTATTCAATCTGACAATAAGATTTTGCCAAAAATGTGTTTATTTAAGTTAAATTTACGTGATTTCTGAGAAAATAATAACATTTACCATAAACAAAATAATTTAATTCGAAGTTGGTTGAATTGTTAAACAACTGAGCACAAAAACTGCTTTTTAAGTATTAAATTGTTTTAAAAACATATTTTCTATCTACACTTATATTTTATGTGGATAGATAATTCTGTTTGTTTTGTTCTTTTATCCAATATTATGTAGCTATAAAATCCCGTTTATATATATATATATATATATATATATATATATATATATTTTTTTTTTGATACTCATGCAGAGAGTGATCCGTGCTGAAATAATAACGTTATTATTTAAAAAGCCATTCTTAACATGGGGAGGGGAGCGTGTTTTGTACCTATTCTGATCTTTAACGTTACAATTGAATTAAAAAAATATATCATAAAACTTTAATTAAACTTGGAAATACGATTTAAAAACTAATGCGGATCAGTAAGTGCACCAGCACCATTTTATCAAATGTTTCAGATTTTAGAATGGAGATTATTTCCTTTTATGAAGTTTACATAAAATTAACATCCATTATTAATTAGCAGGAACTTAATGTAAAAAAATATTGTTAAATTTTTACAATCAAACCCAGCGTAGTTCATTCACTAAAAATATCAAAAATCTACCTTTTTTCTGTGCTATTACACTTAAACTCCTTTAAAAAAATCGGCCAAGTAATAATATAAAAAAAAAACAACAACTAAATAATAAATAGTTAAGATTTCCCAGTTGGGATCACTTTCCTATATAAATTTAACGTAGAATGAGCACCCACTTCATGGTCAGTTAACGATCAACAATATATGTAATCGTACATTTTCCATATTTTAGTAAGGGGATATAGACTCGTAAAGGTTTTTGCTTTTTTTTCTGGAGGTGTAGACCACATTTTCTTTATAACTCTGTACTTTCACCTAACAATTTAATAAACAAAATATACTGTAAAATATCGTTTGGCATAACAAACTTAAAAAATATATAACTGATATTTATTGGGTTGCTTTCTATCAGTATGTTGTTTAATTTTCGATTTTTAAGCGATTATTGAGTCTAAAATGATTACCTCATGTCAGTGTTTACTTATTTTAACGTACGCCTCAGCCCTATATGTTTTAAGTAAGTAACTGTAGATATTTTTAAGTCTGTCGTAATACACTAGTAAAAAAGTAGAATTTTTAATGGGTAAAAAACTGTGGTGTTTTTTTGTTGTTTTTTATTACATTTTCACCCCAAACAAGGCACATTGTCACTTTATTGTATCGGGCTACTATCAGGGGCATAAGCATCAGGGGTACTGTGTAGGGAGTTGGGTAGCAAGATGTCGGTTCACGTTATACTTGAACTTCTGCACGTCAGTACTGTTGGGAAAGCAAGGACCCGGAAGGGAATTCAAAAGTTTAGCTGTTCTGGGGAAAAAACTACTGGAGTAGAAGGCTCTCTTACATCTAGGAAACTCTACTGTGAAGGGGTGGGATTTAGCTGCTTGTTGGGTTTGTCAGGGGTATTTACGTCGAGGAGGCACAAGTGCTTGCAGTTTGTCAGAGAATTCACCGTTAAAGTACTTGTAGAACAGGCAGAAGGATGCAAAATTTCGTTGATGGGACAGAGGCTGAAGTTTAGATGACAGTTCAGGACCTATCAGATTGGCGACTCTCTTTTGAACCTTATCTAGGAGCGAGAGATAAGTGGCAGATGCACCAGCCCAAATATGACAACAATACTCCATACATAGGCGAATGGTGGCCTCAGAGAGGTATAAGATACTTTCAGGCGTTAATAGCTTTCTAGCACGGTAGAGACAACCCACCTTCTTTGCAGCAGTCCTGGCAATGTTCTCAATGTAATTGTTCCAACTCATATTTCCTGCGAACGTAAGGCCAGGGAGTTTAAAAAATGTACTTTCAGATAAAGAGTCATTGGCCATTGCTATTGGCGGTAGGGAAGGCTTTTTGTAATTATTGAAGGAAACAAGTTTAGTCTTGGCAGCATTGAATGTGACCATCCATTTTTGTCCCCATTCCACTACAGATCAGAGGTCATCCTCTAGTATTTCTGCCATTTCTTTAGATGTGTTCATTTGTTTTCCTGTTGTGTCTGTTATAGAGTGTGGTGTGGTCAGTATATATACCCATATCACAGACAATTTTGTCAGGGAGGTCATTTATAAATATTAGGAATAAAAGATGTCCAAAGATAGTTTTAGAAAACATTTCTTCAACTTGAAAAATGAAAAATATGTTGAGTAAACAACTTCTAATAAAATTACTCCATAACTCATAAGTCTACACTTTATAAAGCACACACAAAATGGATAGTGCCAGCTAAGACATGTTAGATAAGCTTATCTAATCAAATCCTCAATTTACAGGGAAGTACAACGTGTGCTCCACGACTAATTAAATGACTTCATAACACTTAAGTCTGTACTTTATAAACCACACACAAAATGGATAGTTCCAGCTCAGAAATGTTTGATAAGTCTATCTAATACAATTCTTATTCTTACATAAAGGAGAAGTACAACCACAGGCTGATTATTATGTGAAGATAAATAAGTATTCATACAACACATAAACATTTTAAGGCCAATCGATTTGGCAGGTAAGTTGTTACACACTCCTTACACATAATACAATTTATCCAAGATACTATTGGTCTATTTTTTAAACATACATTATTATTAATTTGATGACGTCACCCCAGCCGGCCTGAACCTCATAACCCATGTGCAAAGTGGCAGCTGAAAAATTAGAAATAAGCTTCGGCAACCTGCATATTAGCTAACTTTATCGCCAGCAACATATGGTCCGTAATATGTTACACTATATCAATTTATAACTTCTCTTCAATTTGAACAATTTAAAAAATTTTTTTGTAAAATCTATAATACTCGTGATTCAAGTTTAATTCCAACATGTTTCAACAGTTCATTAAGACATGCTTTGTGAAACAAAGGCAGTTCTCACTAAAGAGGATAATTAGTACAATATTGAAACTCCCTCAATATATGCTATCGTGACATAGGTTGACATATATTCGGTGCGACAGGTTTTAGCTTTGAGGCAGGACTTATATTTGAGTCTCTTTGAAGTCGTTTAAACAGAACACAATGCATATGATAATCTTTGAAATCTGTCAAATAGAACACTATGCATACGGTAATCTTTGATGTCTTTCAAACAGAACACAATGCATATGGTAATCTTTGAAGTCTTTCAAACAGAACACAATGCATATCGTAATATTTGGAGTCTTTCAAACAGAACACAATGCATATGGTAATCTTCGAAATCTGTCAAATAGAACACTATGCATACGGTAATCTTTGATGTCTTTCAAACAGAACACAACGCATATGGTAATCTTTGAAGTCTTTCAATCAGAATACAATGCATATGGTAATCTTTGAAGTCTTTCAAACAGAACACAATGCATATAGTAATCCTTGAAGTCTTTCAAACAGAACACAATGCATTTGGTAATCTTTGAAGTCTTTCAAACAGAACACACTGCATTTGGTAATCTTTGAAGTCTTTCAAACAGAACACAATGCATTTGGTAATCTTTGACGTCTTTCAAACAGAACACAATGCATTTGGTAATCTTTGAAGTCTTTCAAACAGAACACAATGCATTTGGTAATTTTTGATGTCTTTCAAAAAGAACACTATGCATTTGGTAATCTTTGATGTCTTTCAAACAGAACACTATGCATATGGTAATCTTTGACGTCTTTCAAACAGAACACAATGCATTTGGTAATCTTTGAAGTCTTTCAAACAGAACACAATGCATTTGGTAATCTTTGATGTCTTTCAAAAAGAACATAATGAATTTGGTAATCTTTGATGTCTTTCAAACAGAACACTATGCATATGGTAATCTTTGACGTCTTTCAAACAGAACACAATGCAATTGGTAATCTTTGAAGTCTTTCAAACAGAACACAATGCATTTGGTAATCTTTGATGTCTTTCAAACAGAACACAATGCATTTGGTAATCTTTGAAGTCTTCCAAAAAGGGAACACACTGCATTTGGTAATCTTTGATGTCTTTCAAACAGAACACAATGCATTTGGTAATCTTTGACGTCTTTCAAATAGAACACAATGCATATGGTAATCTTTGAAGTCTTTCAAACAGAACACAATGCATATGGTAATATTTGGAGTCTTTCAAACAGAATACAATGCATATGGTAATCTTTGAAATCTGTCAAATAGAACACTATGCATACGGTAATCTTTGATGTCTTTCAAACAGAACACAACGCATATGGTAATCTTTGAAGTCTTTCAAACAGAACACAATGCATATGGTAATCTTTGAAGTCTTTCAAACAGAACACAATGCATTTGGTAATCTTTGATATCTTTCAAACAGAACACAATGCATTTGGTAATCTTTGAAGTCTTTCAAACAGAACACACTGCATATGGTAATCTTTGATGTCTTTCAAACAGAACACAATGCATTTGGTAATCTTTGATGTCTTTCAAACAGAACACTATGCATATGGTAATCTTTGACGTCTTTCCAACAGAACACAATGCATTTGGTAATCTTTGACGTCTTTCAAACAGAACAAAATGCATATGGTAATCTTTGAAGTCTTTCAAACAGAACACAATGCATTTGGTAATCTTTGACGTCTTTCAAACAGAACACAATGCATTTGGTAACCTTTGAAGTCTTTCAAACAGAACACAATGCCTTTGGTAATCTTTGAAGTCTTTCAAACAGAACACAATGCATATGGTAATCTTTGACGTCTTTTAAACAGAACACAATGCATTTGGTAATCTCTGACGTCTTTCAAACAGAACAAAATGCATTTGGTAATCTTTGACGTCTTTCAAACAGAACACAATGTATACGGTAATCTTTGACGTCTTTCAAACAGAACACAATGTATACGGTAATCTTTGACGTCTTTCAAACAGAACACAACGCATATGGTAATCTTTGACGTCTTTCAAACAGAACACAATGCATTTGGTAATCTTTGATATCTTTCAAACAGAACACAATGCAGATGGTAATATTTTCTTTGAAGACGTATAAGATTCTTTCGTGTCTAACTATTTTTCTAGTGGAGTTGAGTAACTCCCACCTCGTTAGTAATGTTCTCACTATGGTAATAGTGTACTTAATAATTAGTAAATTACAATTTTATTTTAACTAATAGTTCAGGATATAACATTTACTCGCGGATAATTTAAACACATGTACGGTAAGATGAATTAGCGATAAAGAGATATTCTTTTTAAAAATCTACAAAGTCAAATGCTTTAAAATTTGAGAAATAAATGAAAAGAGAAATAAACTAACTTTAAAATAGACTTTTCCCTGAATTATTTTTCTTTTACCTGAATTATTTTTCTTTTAGTAACTAAAGAAGTCCCATTTTCGGGAAATGCTGATGGTTTTGATAATTTTACATATTCTGATATAAAATATGTGTGTATGTGCTGTTGCATAATAGGGTGGTTCATATTGGAGAGAGACGGGACATGTATATAACACTGATGTTAAGGAGAGTGGCATTTATAACAGGGAGGAGACATGTTCCTTTATTACATACGATTGGTTGCAATGATTTCACATCCAGGAATTCAAGTCGACTACATGATTAAAACTTTCTCCCTCGCTTCCAAAGGGAACTGCATTCTCTGACAATGTCAGCTCTCTCTTTAACTCGACTCTCCTCCTGTCTCAAACTAGCAAACTATATTGGCAATTCATTTCTACATGACGTCATACGTGTATTTGGCCACGTGATCGATCCATGTGGCCTAAACTACAATTAATTTTCTCTAACCTATTTTTCGACCTAACTTATTTTTCAACATATTTAAATTTGCTATTATTCGTTCTTCTAATTGACCTTGTTTTAATTCAGTTTTCATGAAAAAGAATTGAACAATCAAAATTCCTTTTACTCAAAAATATCTACTATTTTATATTAATTTGAACAATGCGAATTTCTTCCTGAATCTATTCCTGAACCTTGCTTAAAAGGTTCGAACCTCGGTCTATCATATCTCATTTTTACTTATTTAATGTTTTTCTTACTTAAAAGAAAGGGGAAACCTTTCTTGTAACAGAGCTTGAGGAAGGCAGAAACAATTGTATGCAATAAAAAAAATTCTTGAGAGATTTCTCTCATTAGAACAATGACACACATATATGTGCGTGTGTGTGTCTTGTTTTGTTGCCCTGATTTATTCGTAAAGAATTCAAGTATAAATGTCTCAAGCCCATATCATAAGCAACACCTTTATTAACTAGTTTTGATATAAGTTTATTTTTCAAACTTGTTTCATGTGTTGCATGTTGGTTTAAATTAATCAAAAGCTTGTAAGTTTAAGCCAATAATATTGACAACAAAAATAAACAGATCCCTAATAATATATGAATTGCAATACTAAAAATAGCAAGTTTCGTTTATTTGTTTTATTTTCATATGTTACTGCTTAAGCGCTTTTATTGAATTTTAATGGGCCATAATTTTCTTTCCACAGTATTCTATAGACTATTAAAGCCTTATGTAGCAGAGAACAGAGACGTCTGTACAAAACTTTATGTATGCTTGTGTAGAGAGTTGTTTTATCTGGCAGATTGAGCAAATAGTGATAAAAACGTCACACATCATGAAGATATTTATATTTGTGAACAATGTGTGTTTAATAATCCAATAAATCATCAGATAACGAAGTAAATACATATTCTTATGTCAAATATGGTCATGTGCTTGAGGAAGGCTGAAACAATTGTATGCAAAAAACTTATATCTTACTATAATATTACATTAAGATGCACACACACACACACACACACACACACACACACATATATATATATATATATATCTATATATATATATATATATATATATCAATGTGTATTTTTTTTTATTACATTTTCACCCCAAACAAAGCAAATTGCTACTTTGGTGTAGGGGGCTACTATCAGGGGCAACAACTACTGGGGTACTATGTAGGGATTTGGGCAGCAAGGTGTCGGTTCACGTTACACTTGAACTTTTGCACGTCAGTACTGTTGGGGAAGCAGGGACCTGGAATGGAATTCCAGAGTCTAGCGGTTCTGGGGAAGAAACTATTGGAGTAAAAAGATCTTTTACATCTAGGGGTCTCTACAGTGTGGGGGTGGGATTTAGCAGCCTGTCGGGTTTGTCGAGGGTGCTCACGTCGTGGGGGCACAAGTGATTGCAGTTCGTCAGAGCATTTACCACTAAAATACTTGTAGAAAAGGCAGAGGGATGCAACATTTCGTCGATGGGACAGAGGCTGAAGCTTAGATGCCAGTTCAGGGCCTATCGTGTATTGTTTTGTTGCCACAATTAATTCATTAAAATTCCGGGTATAATTGTCTCTGTCATAAGCAACACGTGTATCAACTAGTTCCGTGTTAAGTTACAAATATCAGCTTATTTTCATATGTATTTAATGCGGCGTGTTTGTTTAAACTAATTAAAATAAACAATATGCAGTACTGAAATTTCGTTTATTTTTTTCAGACGTTCCAGCTTTTACGTATTTATTGAATTTCAATGGATTATATTATTACTTTTCGTGGAAGACAACAAACAAAAACTTTATTTAGACATTTGTGTGGAGATGTGTTTTATTTGACAGATTAAGCGAATGGAAATAGCAACGTCACACATTTTTATAACAAAGTGTTGATTATTTTGGTCGAGTATCAGCTTTATTAAAACAGCAAGTACATATTAAAAAAGGTCACATTCCTATGAAGTGTGCAGATATACTTTCAAAAATCAATTTTAGTGACAGAAATGAGAAATCACGCTGGGGAAAACAACATTCTAGTGCAGTTGTGGAGCTTGTTCTGGAAAATCAGATTTAGTGACACATATGAGAATACTTTTTCCATAGAAGTAAACCCTGACCAAATATTCAAAATCAAATAGTATTCGCTGCCCAAATAAGATCTCTTCACTGTGGCTAACCCACATTAGCTTTTCCGAGGAATGATGCATCTTCACCAAGTGATATTACCTCAAGTAATAGCACGAAGCCGGACACATCCAGACTTGATAAATTCTTGTCCTGAAATCCATAAAGACCAAGAGACCAAAATTAAAGATATACTACAACGTATAAAAATGGTTAATTTGGGGAGAGGAAAATTATGTTCTCAATTTCTTTACTAATTCAGTGTTTGAGAAATGAAAAACTTAAATAGAACAATCGAATATCTATGTATATCATATATTTATGTATTTCTTATAGAGTTTAAGTGTTATCCCCAGGTTGTAGGCTCCTTGATTTCTTAGAACTTCGCCTGAAGTAAAATAAAACAAAAGGAGAAAAAATACATTCTTGTGAAGTTTGTGGGCTTTTTTTCTAAAAAAAATCTACGCTAGTGAAACATGAGAACTCACACTGGGGAAAAGCTACATTCTTGTGGAGTTTGTAAATTTTCTTTTTCTAAAAAATCTACGTTAGTGAAGCATATGAGAACTCACACTGGGGAAAAGTCATATTCTTGTGAAGTTTGTGGACTGTCTTTTTCTCAAAAATCTACATTAATGAAACATATGAGAACACACACTGGCGAAAAGCCATATTCTTGTGCGAGGTGTGGATATTCTTGTTCTTCAAAATCAACATTAGTGGTACATAATAGACGTCACACTAAGGAACAGCCACATTCTTGTGAAGTGTGTGGATATTCTTGTTCTGAAAAATCAAATTTAGTGAAACATATGAGAACTCACACTGGGGAAAAACCACATTCTTGTGAGGTGTGTGGATATTCTTTTTCTCAAAAATCTACGTTAGTAGAACATATGAGAACTCACACTGGCGAAAAGCCATATTCTTGTGCAGTGTGTAGATATTCTTGTTCTTCAAAATCAACGTTAGTGATACATAATAGAACTCACACCAGAGAAAAGCCATATACTTGTGATGTGTGTGGATATTCTTGTTCTGAAAAGTCAAATTTAGTGAAACATATGAGAACGCACACCGGGGAAAAGCCATACTCTTGTGAAATTTGTGGATATTCTTATTCTCAAAAACCACATTTAGTTACTCATATGAGAAGTCACACTGGGGAGAAGCCATATTCTTGCACAGTATGTGAATATTCTTGTTCTTATAAATCTAGTTTATCGATACATATGAAAAACAGACACAGTTTGTAAACCCTATTGTTGTAAAATTTATTTCTACAAAAACTTCTAATGTGAGAAGCTACAGAATTGTTCTATACCACATAGTCTCTGAATAATATAAACATACCAGTTGTAGTTGAATTAAATTGCATCAAAATTTTAATAAATTCTTAGATACAATCTCTGAAACAGATCACAGCTGTAGGAGTACGTTCACACTTAATAGAACAATCTACTTTATATTTAAGAATGTCATCTGCAAAAGCGAAGTATTTGATTCATTAAAGCTTTCTGATGTGAAAAAGAAAAGACAATTGATTTTTTGCTGATGTATAAATAGGAGGGGAAACATTATTTTGGAACACTATAAATATTTTGGTCTCATAAATAAAGTGCAAGCAATTTATAAAACTAAATAATATATAAAAAATAAATAATTTGTAAAAACGATTGAGTAATTATAAGAAATCAAGTTTTGTTATACATTTGAGAATTCACGAAGACAGGACAGTTCTTGGATGACCTTTGTCAGGAGTATTTAACGATATAGACAGGGATGCCACACTGTAATAGCGCAAAGGTATGAGCCTTTAATTTTATGAGAAAATTATCATTGTAAGATAAAAATTGATTTTGACAAATAGTCTACAAGGAAATCACACGTATTCTCATTTGAAAATATAGAATATTGTTGCTCAGTGCTGGTTTTTTATGATCTTGTCCCCGCCCAAAAGAAAAAAAGATTTAGGAAAACTGTACATATAAGAAAAACATTGGTACAATTCTTGCCTATACCCCCTCTCAAAAAAATATATAAAAAACGGCAATCGAAAACAATTATGGTTTTTACTGAAATAACAAAAAGTACAAAGCAAAAAATAAAAAATTTTCTTTGGAAAATGATAAAATTTTTACTGAAAAGTCAGAACATTTTTTATAAAAAAGAAAAATGTGTGTAAAACGAATAGACCTTCCTATTTGCTATTTTTTTCATTTTTTCTTTCTTTCTAACTCGGCGTTCTGCCTAAGCAAGGGGTGATGTGGCATAAAAGACTATTTTCTCTTGTGAATTAATGCCCCCTTGCTGAATGATACGACCAAGCCCTGGCCAGTCGGCTACCAGGGCGCATTGATTCCATATGTCGCTTAAGGGACTATTGAACCCTATTAGGTACAAACCAGCAGTCAACGGAGGATCTCAGACTATCAAAGAACAATTACCTCTTTCCCCTCACTCTCTATCCACTGGATTCGCCCAGGCTGCAACTACATCGCTGAAGAGTTCCTATAAAATATCTGGGGACTTGGTACGTGCTATAATGGTTGGGGTGTGTGTAGAAGTGTCGCCAGCGTGATAACAAGGAATGACCGAGCCTTATTGATGCTGACCTCACATCAACAACATGAACAAAAAAAATCGCTTACACCGTAACATAAACAAAAAACTATAAAAGCATCAGAATTAATGAGAATTTAACTTCTTTATAATAAGGTTTTGATTAACAATAAAGATAAGCCAAATTTCTTTGTATTTTATATGTGTGTAAATTTTGCTCCATAAATGTGTCTGAGATGACAAAAGGTTTTCTTGGTAATTAATCCAATGATATTGAAATGTTAATATTAGTGGCAATACATTTCTTTCTTCCATGAGGAGTCGTGTATGTTTGCGGCACAACGACTAACTGGAAAAGAGAATTGGGTTTTATATGTTTTAGGTGGCTTTTTCTTCGCCCGTTGATTGGATGGAAAGTGGATTCCCTGTCACGTGGTATGCTCTGTCTTACGTCCGCACGTAAAGAAAACGTTTTACCTTTTATTTTCACAGAAGTTGAGTGGATGGATACGGTAAATGTGCACGTAACTGACATGTTATTTATTTAATGTCTATGGCGTATCGCTACAAGTACCCCTACTAGATAGAATGTCGAGAAGGAGGAATAAAATATTTCTAACTGCTGGCAGTTCGAAGGACAACTGACGTCATCAGTTAACTACTGTTAATAGGTATGTGCAAAACGAATGCCGATGTTTAAAATGTATAAACTTGTAGCAGCCTACGGTCGCCGAACAGCGAGGAGCTACTTCTCACAATTTCGAGACTTGAAATTCATTCCCCCCCGGCTTGTTTAATCACAAGACAGCTCTCAATCACGTGACAGAGTATATAAAAGGCGAAATCTGAGACCATTAATTCTCTTTCCCGTTGGTCTGCCCAACAGCAAGATCGCCAGGGGAGCTTTGGACCCCTCTTAGGCCAAACGTGAGTACAAAACGCGCTTCTCATCAAACTCCTACTTGCTTCCACGTGCCGTACCCAAATGATGTCCTCGTCGATACAACTCACACACCAATGACAACACGTCAATGCACTGAAGACTTTGTCCTTTCTTTCTTTTCTTTTAACCGGCTTCCATTGTTCCAGCAACTACTAGTTATAAACCCGTGCACGCATGAACACTGAACTCGACTCTTCTTCAACTAGCCGGCAATTTATTAATTCTATCATGACGCACGAACCATGAACTAAACTCTTCTTCAAAAAGCCAGCAATGTATTCATTCTATCATGACGCACGAACCATGAACTAAACCTTTCTTCAATAAGCCAGCAATGTATTAATTCTATCATGACGCACGAACCATGAACTAAACACTTCTTCAACAAGCCAGCAATGTATTAATTTTATCATGACGCACGAACCATGAACTAAACTCTTCTTCAACAAGCCAGCAATGTATTAATTTTATCATGACGCACGAACCATGAACTAAACCTTTCTTCAATAAGCCAGCAATGTATTCATTCTATCATGACGCACGAACCATGAACTAAACCTTTCTTCAATAAGCCAGCAATGTATTAATTCTATCATGACGCACGAACGATGAACTAAACTTTTCTTCAACAAGCCAGCAATGTATTAATTCTATCATGATGCACGAACACTGAACTAAACTCTTCTTCAACAAGCCAGCAATGTATTAATTCTATCATGACGCACGGACCATGAACTACACTCTTCTTCAACAAGCCAGCAATGTATTCATACTATCATTACGCACGAACCATGAACTAAACCTCTCTTCAATAAGCCAGCAATGTATTAATTCTATCATGACGCACGAACCATGAACTAAACTTTTCTTCAACAAGCCAGCAATGTATTAATTCTATCATGATGCACGAACACTGAACTAAACTCTTCTTCAACAAGCCAGCAATGTATTAATTCTATCATGACGCACGGACCATGAACTACACTCTTCTTCAACAAGCCAGCAATGTATTCATACTATCATTACGCACGAACCATGAACTAAACCTCTCTTCAATAAGCCAGCAATGTATTAATTCTATCATGACGCACGAACCATGAACTAAACTCTTCTTCAACAAGCCAGCAATGTATTAATTCTATCATGACGCACGAACCATGAACTAAACTCTTCAACAAGCCAGCAATGTATTAATTCTATCATGACGCACGAACCATGAACTAAACCTTTCTTCAACAAGCCAGCAATGTATTAATTCTATCATGATGCACGAACCATGAACTAAACCTTTCTTCAATAAGCCAGCAATGTATTAATTCTATCATGACGCACGACCACTGAACTAAACTCTTCTTCAACAAGCCAGCAATGTATTAATGCTATCATTACGCCCGAACCATGAACTAAACTTTTCTTCAACAAGCTAGCAATGTATTAATTCTATCATGATGCACGAACACTGAACTAAACTCTTCTTCAACAAGCCAGCAATGTATTAATTCTGGTTTTTTATGATCTTGTCCCCGCCCAAAAGAAAAAAAGATTCAGGAAAACTGTACATATAAGAAAAAACATTAGTACAATTCTTGCCTATACCCCCCACCAAAACAAATAATAAACGGACAATCGAAAACAATAGCTTATTTTTACTGAAATAACAAAAAGTACAAAGCAAAAAATAAACATTTTTCTTTGAAAAATGATAAAATTTTTACTGAAAAGTCAGAACATTTTTTATAAAAAAGAAAAATGTGTGTAAAACGAATAGACCTTCCTATTTGCTGTTTTTTCATTTTTTCTTTCTTTCTATCTCGGCGTTCTGCCTAGGCAAGGGGTGATGTGGCATAAAAGACTATTTTCTCTTGTGAATTAATGCCCCCTTGCTGAATGATACGACCAAGCCCTGGCCAGTCGGCTACCAGGGCGCATTGATTCCATATGTCCCTTAAGGGACTATTGAACCCTATTAGGTACAAACCAGCAGTCAACGGAGGATCTCAGACTATCAAAGAACAATTACCTCTTTCCCCTCACTCTCTATCCACTGGATTCGCCCAGGCTGCAACTACATCGCTGAAGAGTTCCTATGAAATATCTGGGGACTTGGTACGTGCTATAATGGTTGAGGTGTGTGTAGAAGTGTCGCCAGCGTGATAACAAGGAATGGCCGAGCCTTATTGATGCTGACGTCACATCAACAACATGAACATGGATAAAAATCGCTTACACCGTAACATAAACAAAAAACTATAAAAGCATCAGAATTAATGAGAATTTAACTTATTTATAATAAGGTTTTGATTAACAATAAAGATAAGCCAATTTTTTTTGTATTTTATATGTGTGTACATTTTGCTCCATAAATGTGTCTGAGATGACAAAAGGTTTTCTTGGTAATTAATCCAATGATATTGAAATGTTAATATTAGCGGCAATACATTTCTTTCTCCCATGAGGAGCCGTGTGTGTTTGTGGAACAACTACTAGCTGGAAAAGAGGAAAGGAGAATATGTTTTAGGTGGCTTTTTCTTCGCCCGTTGATTGGATGGAAAGTGGATTCCCTGTCACGTGGTATGCTCTGTCTTACGTCCGCACGTAAAGAAAACGTTTTACTTTTTATTTTCACAGAAGTTGATTGGATGGATAGGTAAATGTGCACGTAACTGAAATGTTATTTAATGTCTCTGGCGTATCGCTACAAGTACCCCCTACTAGATAGAAGATGAGAAGGAGGAATAAAATATTTCTAACTGCTGGCAGTTCGAAGGAAAAGTGACGTCATCAATTAACTACTGTTAATAGGTATGTGCAAAACTAATGCCGATGTTTAAAATGTAAAAACTTGTAGCAGCCGACGGTCGCCAAACAGGAGCTACTTCGAGATTTGAAATCTATTTCCTCCTGGCTTGTTTAATCACAAGACAGCTCCCAATAACGTGACGTAAAAGGCGCCATCTGAGACCATTAATTCTATTTCCCGTTGGTCTGCCCAACTGCAAGATCGCCAGCGGGGGGCTTTGGGCCCCTCCCAGGCCAAACGTGGGTACAAAACGCGCTTCTCATCAAACTCCTACTTGCTTCCACGTGCCGTACCCAAATGATGTCATCGTCGATACAACTCACACACCAATGACAACACGTCAATGCACTGAAGACTTTGTCCTTTCTTTTCTTTTAACCGGCTTCCATTGTTCCAGCAACTACTAGTTATAAACCCGTGCACGCATGAACACTTAACTCGAATCTTCTTCAACAAGCCGGCAATGTATTAATTCTATCATTATGCCCGAACCATGAACTAAACCTTTCTTCAATAAGCCAGCAATGCATTCATTCTATCATGACGCACGAACCATGAACTAAACTTTTCTTCAACAAGCTAGCAATGTATTAATTCTATTATGGCGCACGAACACTGGACTAAACTCTTCTTCAATAAGCCAGCAATGTATTAATTCTATAATGGCGCACGAACACTGAACTAAACTCTTCTTCAACAAGCCGGCAATGTATTAATTCTATCATGACGCAGGAACCATGAACTAAACTCTTCTTCAACAAGCCGGCAATATATTAATTCTATAATGGCGCACGAACACTGAACTAAACTCTTCTTCAACAAGCCAGCAATGTATTAATTCTATCATGACGGACGAACCATAAACTAAACTCTTCTTCAACAAGCCAGCAATGTATTAATTCTATCATGACGCATGAACACTGAGTTGTTCCCTTCTTCAAACAGCCAGCATGATATTAAATCTATCTTTATATACACTGAGCACCTGTCTCTTTCTTTCTTTCTCCTTCAACAAGCCTGACCTGTATCTAACTGTCGGATATCTAATCTTCATTTCCACACAACAAACTCTTCACAACAATTATAAGAACAGGTGCGCGTACGAACACTGAACTCTCTTACTAATACATTTCTGTCTTGTACTCTTCTACTAAATCTACCAACGTGAATGAGAAACAAAGTTTGTTTATTAATATAGAATGGAATATCCATTGCGTTCTATCATTTCTATAAACATTTTTAACCCTTCCTTAACTTAAAAATTCATTAAAAATCAAGAAATTAACCAATTTTAATGAAATGTTCAGGATTTATCAGATAATAATCATGAAATATAATAGAAGCATTATTTTTATTTGAATCTTAGTGAAAATGTATTATTTTAGTGTTTTGTATTCCTTTACTAAAATTATGTTTTCAAGTAGTAAAGAATGCATGAATTCATTTTTGCTTTTTTATGGAAATAAAGCATTGTAAATTATAACAATTAATTACGAAAAGAAAACCCTCTAATTAATTACTCAATTTTCTATAACTGAAAGAAAATTAATTTCTGGAACTACCGATATTATCATTGAATTAAGTATTGTTTACTTAATATTTTCCCACAAACAAATTATAATTGCAATAAATATTTCCACTTCTTAAATTAAAGGTTTCGCATGATTTTTATATCTAAGATAATTTACTTGCTGCATGAATGTAAAACTTTTGGCATAACATTATTTTTACATAATCTTAATAAATAATTTTTTATAATTTAATTTAAAAGCTGGGTCATGGAAAAATAATTAAATTTAAAAAAATGGTAAAAGTCATACAAACATTCAAGATATGAATGTATGGACACACGTCTTGGGGCGGGGGAAAGAAAACCAACACCCCCTACGTCCTTTTAACCACCTGACGTCATTTTAATTCAGCCTTTCTACTGTCTGAGATTTTGGGCTTCCGTATAATCTATCTTAGAGAGTTCAGTTTTGTTAACATTCAACGAAGTGAGAATCTCTTGCAGCTATTTTTTTTTTCAAAAATTTCTCACTTTTGGAAACTAATCAATATGTTTATTATATTTAATTCAATATCTTAGGACGTTACTTTACTAATTATCATTGAACTCGACCCATTGAAAACTAATATGTATCTTTCAAAGGATTTGGAAAATGAATGTATTCAACTTCAACATTTAGTTGAATTAGTTAGCTTACCGTGAAAATATTTTGCATAACTTTTTTTTTACGTGTACAAATATTATTTTTCCTTTAGAAATTAACTTAAGTCTTTAGTCTTTCAAATACAATAAAAAAAATTAGTCGGAAACCTACAAAAGAATATGATAAATCGGCTTTCAAAATTATGTCCCCCTATCTTTAATCCATCATTTTTGTCTGTATACGTTATTGTCCACATATAGATTGACTGTTATTTACATGTGTTAACACTGCACACACACACACACACACACACACACACACACACACATGCAATGAACATTATATCAACACAAACAACACTCACACATACACATCAAGAGATATGTTTATATACACAGTTGCATAAAACATTGAAATTACGATTTGGTTCTTCATTCACATATACTCGAATTATTTTTATATAATGGCTTCAATTTAAGTTTTAAATGCAAAAGTCAAGTATAATGGTTCAATTGTGATCTATACAAAAATGAATAACTTATTATAAACATCGGCTGCAAAGGACTCAATCAAGTAGCAAAACAATACCAAGAAAATGCATACACATTTTGGGGTTTGTATTACTGTACACATAGATTCGAAAAAGTTGTCAAAAAACAAATACATAACAAATAAATGTTATCAAAGGCAAGATAAGTTACTTTTCTACCAAACTGGATATATTTTTTTGTGTTTTTATTCAATGTAACATATTTATTCAGCTCGAAAAACGTACAGTGTTTACCGATGTATTCGAAAATCCAAGATGGCGTCTCACACCCTCTTTAACACGGTAAGTTTGGGAAAAGGTGCTATAATAACAAAAAAAACTATACAAAATACTATTAAAAACCCGCCGAATATATGTCAACCTATGTCAGGTAACATATATTAAGCGAGTTTTTAACAGTATTTTATCCGTTTTTTTTTTTATTTATAACACCTTTTCCCAAACTTACTGTGTTAAAGAGAGGATCAGATGCCATCTTGAATGTTCCAATACATCGGTAAACACTGTATGGTTTCCGAGCTGAATAAACATGTTACATTGAATATATATTGGAATTATTACGGAGTCACTAGTGTAGTGCCCTGTGATTGGATGAAAAACAACCAATCACGGGCTGCCATTCTAGTTTCCTCCCCGACCCCTATTTGCGCGGCCCCTTCGAACTTTCGGCCTCTTTTGCGGTTGGGACCTGATTGCGAGTACATCCATTTCGCCAGCTCTCCGCCACCAGAAATACGGGAAGCACATGGAGTCCAAGCCGTAATAGCAGCATAGACCAAGGCCGCACCTTTTCTCTTTCATACCAACTTAGGACACAGGAAAGATTTAATTGATAAACGGACACATCACATCTGTGAGATAAGTTTCCCGCAAACCCAATTGTTTGCAACGCCTTTATTTTCCCTTTTTGTAAATACAGTTTTTTTATAACATTTAACTCTGTGTTTGTTTTTCCTTTCTTCTTGACGTCGTCACATTACTTTGTTACCTCAAACGTTTGGGAAATCCCAATATATAAACACAAAAAATATATCCAGTTTGGTAGAAAAGTAACTTATCTTGCTTTTGATAACATTTATTTGTTATATATTTGTTTTTTGACAACTTTTTCGAATCTATGTGTACAGTAATACAAACCCAACCTTTTGTTTGCTTTTGTTGTTCTGTCATTTATTTATTTATTTATTAAATGTTGTTTCGCTTATTTAAGTTATGCATACGAAATATTGAGTCTCACGAAATAAAACTGATTTTTGCCCAATTAACGTTTCTTTGTTTAATTCGTATTAATACTTATTTATTTTGCATTTGTTAAGCATTGTTCTTAACACTTAACTAATTGCATTGCATGACCTAAATTCTTGATTTCACCGATTGTACGATTCTTTTCTCTTATTTGAGTTTTTTATGTGAAATATTCAGTTTTGAATTTTTAAAAATTATTATCATGACGATTTTTTAAAAATTATTTGGACTACTATTCTCATCTTGGATGTTTACAAATTCGACAAAAAAATCTATCGAAAATTCTCCGACACCAAGGATAATGGATAAATCAAAATTAGATCTAGTAAAAACGGTTGCGAAATTTTCCAAGATCGTGACCCCCAGCTCTGTTAGGAGTCAAGAAACACAAGACTATAAATCAAACCCGTACGTCTGAACTCTAGTATTGGTAACAAAATAATGGTCGCTCGAAGTATCCGTCGTCAGAACACTAATGCTAACATAATGGAAGCAATCCTTTAAATAACCACCAACATATGCAATCATTTCAAGCAGCAGTAATAACAGTAGCAACAGCAGCAGCAAGAGCTGTAGCAGCAGAGTTGTTAGAATTAAAACGTGACTAGGTTTCCACAGTTTAAAATGAATCCGACCCTCCACCGATCTCCAACTTCATCAAGTCAAGTGAATTGTTTAACTTATTTTTCTCCCAAATCCAAAGCCTGTTTTTTTATATTTTCATATATTTTATTTTTTGATATATAGATTGGACAAACAAGAGAGAAATTTGCAAAAGAAATCCCAACAAGCTTTAAGCATTTGACAAATACAATCTAAACTTGATAGGAAAACAAACTTAACTAATGAATGGACATTTTTACACGAGGAACGAAATAACGATTTCACCGTGTTACGATAACCTAAATTACACCGTCATACTATGACCTAAATTAATTGTTTCTTAGCAGTTGATTTTCTGTTTAAATAATTCCCCGTTTAAATCGTGTTTTTCATCTTTTAATTGGGATTCTGTTATATTTTCTTATATTTTATTTCTTAATGAATTGGACACACAAAACAAAAGTTGTATCAATTTGCGAAAGAAACAAACAAAACAAATTTTCTATTTTGAAAAAAAAAAATCGAATTCATAACACTTTCTTTTCGTACTGAATTCCTGTAATGTAATTCCTGGAATGAAAGGTAAGTTTTTGTAAAACACCTTTTAAAACTTCTATTCAATAACTTTGAAAATAATTATTATAAGTTCATTTATTTATTTATTTCTTCGTATTGCATTCCATGAAAGATAACTTTTTTTCTTCTGTTTTTATCCAAATTTTACAAATTTACACTCAATAACTTATTAAATAACGTGAAACATTTTTGGGTTTGTATTACTGTACACATAGATTCGAAAAAGTAGTCAAAAAACAAATATATAACAAATAAATGTTATCAAAAGCAAGATAAGTTACTTTTCTACCAAACCAGATATATTTTTCGTGTTTTTATTCAATGTAACATGTTTATTCAGCTCGAAAAACATACAGTGTTTACCGATGTATTGTAAAATTCAAGATGGCGTCTGATTCTCTCTTTAACACGGTAAGTTTGGGAAAAGGTGTTATAAATAAAAAAAACTATACAAAATACTATTAAAAACCCGCCGAATATATGTAAATATACTGTAAGAATATTGTCGGGCTTAACAAAACTTTGCAAAATTGCAACCGTTTTATACATTGAGTTTTTTTTTTACTAATATTTTGTTTGATTTTCAAATTTTGGACAATTATCAGACTCTCTCGATGACCCCAAGTATGTAGAAGAGTAATTTTTTCAGATTTATTAACATTTATGTGTTTGTTTTATTTTACTGGGGTTTATTTATTTCTGTCTGAACTTTTAAATGAGTATTTTGTGTTTTAAATTGTTAGGTGAAAGTACCGATTAGTTGGCAAAGACATTCGTCCCAATGTCAGGACTGGTTTTCTAAAACAATAACGTTATTCGTAAAGAGGGTGGACATTTTATTTGAAATAGAACAGAAAATAAAATGGATAAAAAATTAAATTTAAAAATCGGTGCGCTCTCTATTTTCATTTAAAGAAAAACAAAATACATCAAATGATAATTTTTACTAATTAATATGTTTATTATACATAAAAAATTGGAAACTGCAAAGGATTGGTTCTGAAGTGGTTGATCATTTTACATTAAATTTACATAAAACAAAAACAAAATAAATCGAACGACACCTTTTACTAATTAATATATTTATTATACCTCACAAAATTGGAAACTGCAAACAATTGGCCATTAAACGGGGGCTCATTTTACATTAAATTTATATAAAACAAAAACAAAATACATCAAACAATAATTTTTACTAATTAATATATTTAGTATTCATAAAAAAATTGGAAACTGCAAAGGATTGGTTCTGAAGTGGTTGATCATTTTACATTAAATTTATATAAAACAAAAACAAAATAAATCAAACAATAATTTTTACTAATTAATATATTTAGTATTCATAAAAAATTGGAAACTGCAAAGGATTGGGTCTGAAGTGGTTGATCATTTTACATTCAATTTATATAAAACAAAATAAATAAAACGACAAACTGCAAACGATTGGTTCTGAAGTGGTTGATCATTTTTACATTAAATTTACATAAAACAAAATACATCGAACGACACATTTTACTCATTAATATATTTATTATACCTCACAAAATTGGAAACTGCAAACGATTGGCCATTAAATGGGGGCTCATTTTACATTAAATTTATATAAAACAAAAACAAAATAAATCGAACGAAATTTTTACTAATTAATATATTTATTATACCTAAAAAAATAGGAAACTGCGAACAATTGGTTCTGTAGTGGTTGATCATTTTAGATTAAATTCATACAAGAAACTCATTTCCCATTCTAAAGCTTTATTTTTTAATTCCTTGTTTATGGATTTATTTTTCACCTTCTCTAAAATTTTATATATCTCTACTTTTATATAAATGCAACTTTGTGTAAATTAGTTCCTTATGGACTCCTAAACGGCTGCGCTTGTTTTTTTTTTCTTTTTTTTGCATGAAGGTACTTTATTAGTTGTGCAGTGTTCTTTGATAGGTTTGGTATGGAAATGTCTTCGGTAATTATCATGTAATAGAAAGAACAGATGTTAATGTCTTATACAGCCTAATTGATTCATTTGAAGCGTTTTATTACCACACAAACAGAAAGGCCTAACATTCATTTGAAGCGTTTTATTACCACACAAACAGAAAGGCCTAACATTCATTTGAAGCGTTTTATTACCACGCAAACAGAAAGGCCTAACATTAATTTGAAGCGTTTTATTACCACGCAAACAGAAAGGCCTAACATTCATTTGAAGCGTTTTATTACCACACAAACAGAAAGGCCTAACATTCATTTGAAGCGTTTTATTACCACACAAACAGAAAGGCCTAACATTCATTTGAAGCGTTTTATTACCACACAAACAGAAAGGCCTAACATTCATTTGAAGCGTTTTATTACCACACAAACAAAAAGGCCTAACATTCATTTGAAGCGTTTTATTACCACGCAAACAGAAAGGCCTAACATTCATTTGAAGCGTTTTATTGCCACACAAACAGAAAGGCCTAACATTTATTTGAAGCGTTTTATTACCACGCAAACAGAAAGGCCTAACATTCATTTGAAGCGTTTTATTACCACACAAACAGAAAGGCCTAACATTCATTTGAAGCATTTTATTACCACACAAACAGAAAGGCCTAACATTCATTTGAAGCGTTTTATTACCACACAAACAGAAAGGCCTAACATTCATTTGAAGCGTTTTATTACCACACAAACAGAAAGGCCCTACATAGACAATCAATTGTCGGCTTTTTCACAAAGGAATGTTCGAAATAAATGTTTCTGGTTAGAGCACAATTGAACCATGATACTTGATTTTTGCCTTTTAAACCTGAATTAAAACTATTATCACCACACAAGTTGATATGCTCAGGATATAAAATCAAAAGTAGTTTTTTGGCATGACATCGTCGACTTCGAAAAGAATATTTCTGTTTAGAGCACAATTAAACCATTATACTAGACATTTGAATTTAAAATTTTAATTCAAGCCATTTTATATAAAAAATAATCTTATAAAATCAACAGTAAGTTTTCTACAGTGCAATGTATAATGTATTGTGCATTAACCTATTTTGAGGAGGCATGTGGAGTTTACTCTCAGTGCAACCCGGGGGGGTCCCAACTAAAGAATTCAAGGTTACATGTTTATTACATGTAACATGTATATAGTAATTTAAATATTTAGTTCTAATATTTAAAGATGAAACATTAAAATGTTTATAAGTTAAACATTTGTTGTTGTAAACAATGTTTATTAATTATTTATAGTAATTTAAATATTAATTAAAATATTAAAAGATGAACATTAAACTGTTTATAAGTTAAACATCTGTGTCTGCAAATAATGTTTACTAAATATTTATTGTAAACAAGCTAGCAATGTATTTATTCTATCATAGCGCACGAACACTGGACTAAACTCTTCTTCAACAAGCCAGCAATGTATTAATTCTATAATGGCGCACGAACACTGAACTAAACTCTTCTTCAACAAGCCGGCAATGTATTAATTCTATCATGACGCAGGAACCATGAACTAAACTCTTCTTCAACAAGCCGGCAATATATTAATTCTATAATGGCGCACGAACACTGAACTAAACTCTTCTTCAACAAGCCAGCAATGTATTAATTTTATCATGGCGGACGAACCATGAACTAAACTCTTCTTCAACAAGCCAGCAATGTATTAATTCTATCATGACGGACGAACCATGAACTAAACTCTTCTTCAACAAGCCAGCAATGTATTAATTCTATCATGACGCATGAACACTGAGTTGTTCCCTTCTTCAAACAGCCAGCATGATATTAAATCTATCTTTATATACACTGAGCACCTGTCTCTTTCTTTCTTTCTCCTTCAACAAGCCTGACCTGTATAAAACTGTCGGATATCTAATCTTCATTTCCACACAACAAACTCTTCAAGTCAATTATAAGAACAGGTGCGCGTACGAACACTGAACTCTCTTACTAATACATTTCTGTCTTGTACTCTTCTACTAAATCTACCAACGTGAATGACAAATAAAGTTTGTTTATTAATATAGAATAAAATATCCATTGCGTTCTATCATTTCTATAAACATTTTGAACCCTTCCTTAACTTAAAAATTCATTAAAAATCAAGAAATTAACCAATTTTAATGAAATGTTCAGTATTTATCAGATAATAATCATGAAATATAATAGAAGCATTATTTTTATTTGAATCTTAGTGAAAATGTATTATTTTAGTATTTTGTATTCCTTTACTAAAATTATGTTTTCAAGTAGTAAAGAATGCATGAATTCATTTTTCCTTTTTTTATGGAAATAAAGCATTGTAAATTATAACAATTAATTACGAAAAGAAAACCCTCTAATTAATTACTCAATTTTCTATAACTGAAAGAAAATTAATTTCTGGAACTACCGATATTATCATTGAATTAAGTATTGTTTACTTAATATTTTCCCACAAACAAATTATAATTGCAATAAATATTTCCACTTCTTAAATAAAAGGTTTCGCATGGTTTTTATATCTAAGATAATTTACTTGCTGCATGAATGTGAAACTTTTGGCGTAACGTTATTTTTACATAATCTTGAAAAATAATTTTTTATAATTTAATTTAAAAGCTGGGTCATGGAAAAATAATTAAATTAAAAAAAAATGGTAAAAGCCATACAAACATTCAAGATATGAATGTATGGACATACGTTTTGGGGCGGGGGAAAGAAAACCAACACCCCCTACGTCCTTTTAACCACCTGACGTCATTTTAATTCAGCCTTTCCACTGTCTGAGATTTTGGGCTTCCGTATAATCTACCTTAGAGAGTTCAGTTTTGTTAACATTCAACGAAGTGAGAATCTTTTGCAGCTATTCTTTTTTTCAAAAATTTCTCACTTTTGGAAACTAATCAATATGTTTATTATATTTAATTCAATATCTTAGGACGTTACTTTACTAATTATCATTGAACTCGACCCATTGAAAACTAATATGTATCTTTCAAAGGATTTGGAAAATGAATGTATTCAACTTCAAAATTTAGTTGAATTAGTTAGCTCACCGTAAAAATATTTTGCATAACTTTTTTTTTACGTGTACAAATATTATTTTTCCTTTGGAAATTAACTTAAGTCTTTAGTCTTTCAAATACAATAAAAAAAAAATTAGTCGGAAACCTACAAAAGAATATGATAAATCGGCTTTCAAAATTATGTCCCTCTATCTTTAATCCATCATTTTTGTCTGTATACGTTATTGTCCACATATAGATTGACTGTTATTTACATGTGTTAACACTGCACACACACACACACACACACACACACACACACACACACACACACACACACACACACACATGCAATGAACATTATATCAACACAAACAACACTCACACATACACATCAAGAGATATGTTTATATACACAGTTGCATAAAACATTGGAATTACGATTTGGTTCTTCATTCACATATACTCGAATTATTTTTATATAATGGCTTGAATTTAAGTTTTAAATGCAAAAGTCAAGTTTAATGGTTCAATTGTGATCTATACAAAAATGAATAACTTATTATAAACATCGGCTGCAAAGGACTCAATCAAGTAGCAAAACAATACCAAGAAAATGCATACACATTTTGGGGGTTGTATTACTGTACACATAGATTCGAAAAAGTTGTCGAAAAACAAATATATAACAAATAAATGTTATCAAAGGCAAGATAAGTTACTTTTCTACCAAACTGGATATATTTTTTTGTGTTTTTATTCAATGTAACATATTTATTCAGCTCGAAAAACGTACAGTGTTTACCGATGTAGTCGAAAATCCAAGATGGCGTCTCACACCCTCTTTAACACCGTAAGTTTGGGAAAAGGTGCTATAATAAAAAAAAAACTATACAAAATACTATTAAAAACCCGCCGAATATATGTCAACCTATGTCACGGTAACATATATTGAGCGAGTTTTTAACAGTATTTTATCCGGTTTTTTATTTATAACACATTTTCCTAAACTTACTGTGTTAAAGAGAGAATCAGATGCCATCTTGAATGTTCCAATACATTGGTAAACACTGTATGGTTTTCGAGCTGAATAAACATGTTACATTGAATATAAACACAAAAAATATATCCAGTTTGGTAGAAAAGTAACTTATCTTGCTTTTGATAACATTTATTTGTTATATATTTGTTGTTTTGACAACTTTTTCGAATCTATGTGTACCAGTAATACAAACCCAACCTTTTGTTTGCTTTTGTTATTCTGTCATTCATTTATTTATTTATTTAATTATTTATTAAATGTTGTTTCGCTTATTTAAGTTATGCATACGAAATATTGAGTCTCACGAAATAAAACTGATTTTTGCCCAATTAACGTTTCTTTGTTTAATTCGTATTAATACTTATTTATTTCGCATTTGTTAAGCATTAGTCTTAACACTTAAATACTTATTTATTCCGCATTTGTTAAGCATTATTCTTAACACTTAAATACTTATTTATTCCGCATTTGTTAAGCATTATTCTTAACACTTAAATACTTATTTATTTCGCATTTGTTAAGCATTATTCTTAACACTTAAATACTTATTTATTTCGCATTTGTTAAGCATTATTCTTAACACTTAAATACTTATTTATTTCACATTTGTTAAGCATTATTCTTAACACTTAAATACTTATTTATTTCACATTTGTTAAGCATTATTCTTAACACTTAAATACTTATTTATGTCACATTTGTTAAGCATTATTCTTAACACTTAAATACTTATTTATTTCACATTTGTTAAGCATTATTTTTAACACTTAAATACTTATTTATTTCGCATTTGTTAAGCATTATTCTTAACACTTAAATACTTATTTATTTCACATTTGTTAAGCATTATTCTTAACACTTAAATACTTATTTATTTCACATTTGTTAAGCATTATTCTTAACACTTAAATACTTATTTATTCCGCATTTGTTAAGCATTATTCTTAACACTTAAATACTTATTTATTTCGCATTTGTTAAGCATTATTCTTAACACTTCAATACTTATTTATTTCACATTTGTTAAGCATTATTTTTAACACTTAAATACTTATTTATTTTGCATTTGTTAAGCATTATTCTTTACACTTTAATAATTATTTATTTCACATTTGTTAAGCATTATTCTTAACACTTAAATACTTATTGATTTCACATTTGTTAAGCATTATTCTTAACACTTAAATACTTATTTATTTCACATTTGTTAAGCATTATTCTTAACCCTTAAATACTTTTTTATTTTGCATTTGTTAAGCATTATTCTTAACACTTAAATACTTATTTATTTTGCATTTGTTAAGCATTATTCTTAACACTTAAATACTTATTTATTTCACATTTGTTAAGCATTATTCTTAACACTTAAATACTTATTTATTTTGCATTTGTAAAGCATTATTCTTAACACCTAAATACTAATTTATTTCACATTTGTTAAGCATTATTCTTAACACTTAAATACTTATTTATTTCACATTTGGTAAGCATTATTCTTAACACTTAAATACTTATTTATTTTGCATTTGTTAAGCATTATTCTTAACACTTAAATACTTATTTATTTTGCATTTGTTAAGCATTATTCTTAACACTTAAATACTTATTTATGTCGCATTTGTTAAGCATTATTCTTAACACTTAAATACTTATTTATTTCACATTTGTTAAGCATTATTCTTAACACTTAAATACTTATTTATTTCACATTTGTTAAGCATTATTCTTAACACTTAAATACTTATTTATTTCACATTTGTTAAGCATTATTCTTAACACTTAAATACTTATTTTTTTCGCATTTGTTAAGCATTATTCTTAACACTTAACTAATGCATTGCATGACCTAAATTCCTGATGTCACCGATTGTACGATTCTATTCTCTTATTTGAGTTTTTTATGTGAAATATTCAGTTTTGATTTTTTAAAATTATTATAATGACGATTTTTTTTTAATTATTTGGACTACTATTCTTATCTTGGATGTTTACAAATTCGACAAAAAATCTATCGAAAATTCTCCAACATCAAAGATAGTGGATACATCGAAATTAGATCTGGTAAAAAACGGTTGCGAAATTTTCCAATATCGTGACCCCCAGCTCTGTTAGGAGTCAAGAAACACAAGACTATAAATCAAACCCGTGCGTCTGAACTCTAGTATTGGTAACAAAATAATGGTCGCTCGAAGTATCCGTCATCAGAACACTACTTCTAACATAATGGAAGCAATCCTTTAAATAACCAGCAACATATACAATCATTTCAAGCAGCAGTAATAACAGTAGCAACAGCAGCAGCAAGAGCAGTAGCAGCAGAGTTGTTAGAATTGTGGGAAAAAAACTATTTAGAGGGTAAAGTAGATTACCCGGTGATAGCGTAAGCTCCGAGGGGTTGCAAAGGATGCCCTATGCGACCCCCCCTACTGGGTCGAGTAACAAGTATTGTAGTACGGCGAGCAGCGAGTAACTAAGTTGTGCCAACCGTTCACCAGTAAGTCATTAACAGAACTGGTACTAGTCAGAGACACAATTCTTTTATAACAGAAGAATTGTGCCTCCCCCTACTCCTCCAAGTCTATAAAAGACTCGTCCTCTCAACCACTCAGATTAGAATTCCGCCCTCGAGGCCGGCGCCACCAAGTAAGCAATCTTCTTTTTTTATTTTTATTTTTATTTTCTCACACGCTCCCGACAAAAACGAAAAAAAAAAGGTAGAAGAGAGAAAAGAAAAAGAAAAAAGTTACATCAAAACGACAGACCACCAAAATACTTAATAAAAAAACAACTGTTAGTACAATATAGCAGTAGTCGATCAGTCCAGATATCAATCAAGCAGGCAGCAGGTTACCCCGTCGTTTTTTCAGGGGCGCGCATTCTAGGCAGTACCACTTTTGCTTGTTGGGAGGTTCTGAGTCGATACCGACACATCGGAAATGGTACCAATCGTCGCACGAGTCACACCCGATCATATTCTGATTCTGCTGCGGAGAGATGCACAGGGGACACAACCAGACCTGCTCCTCAACACTAGGGGGTGAACCCAACGTCTCCCCTCCCTCCGCAACAGGAGGTCCTTCAGGAGTCCTAGAAAGCTCTAAGGGGTGCAGATGTTTCAGGGAATGTACTTCCTCCAAGCCCTCCCCTTTTTGAACACGTGCTGCTCTAACGACACCATCATGGCCTGGAATCAGTTCAGTAAACGGTCTGGGTTTCAAAGGACTCTTAATCAGCACAACATCATCCTTCTGGAGGCGGGTTCTTGTACTGAGTCGGGATCAGCTCTAGCAGGTACTCCTCATACCATAGTTTGTGGAAATCTGTCAGACATTGGTCCCTAAGCTCCAAGGTTTGAATTAGCCTCTCCCTGCTGGGAGGCAACAAGGTTGTTCTATCCTCTCTATCCAGTCGTATCATTAGCCGGGGGCTCTGATTGGGCTTAAGGAACATATTAGGGGTAATTGGAGTAGCATTTCTGTCGGCTGACACCTGGTAAGTAAGAGGCCGGTTATTAACAGACCTCTGAATATCCGATAACACTGTCAGAAGGGTAAAGTAATCCAATCTACCCCTGCCAAGAATCTTAAATAGGCAGTTCTTCATGGTCTTGATACATCGCTCCCATGTTCCTCCATACCAATGAGAGAACAAGGGAATAGTTTTAAGTTTTAACTTACAAGGACCGTATTTTCTTTGATAGTCCGTAAAAAGAGAGAGACAGTCGAAAATCTTTCCACTTCCGATAAACGTTTTCGCGTTGTCACTATAAAGGGTTTCGGGAACGCCATATCGGTTAGTAAATCGAACCAGTGCCTGGAAGAAAGAGGGTACGCTCATGTCAGGAACTACTTCAATGTGTATTGCTCTGATATTCAAGAAAGTGAACAGGAGCAAGTACATTTTCGTATCTCGTTTCCCGTCACTCACCCAAAGATGGCAAGTAAAATCAATCCCAGTGTGTTGATAGGGGACTCTAAAATCGGTACGGTGCGACGGCAGGGCAGCAGCAGCATTCGGCGTCACTGGCGTTGAATTATAACGGTTACATCTGGCACAAACAGCCAGTACCTTATTCACAGCTTGTCGACCCTGCGGGACCCAATAACCGCTTCGCCTCAACTCCACTAGAGTTGACCCAGTTCCAAGGTGGCAACACCTTTCGTGACAATCTAAAATGATGAGTCTGGTAACAGGATGATGTTTCCCTATCAGAATGGGGTTTTTAACTTCATAACCAAAGTGGGAAGATTGGTTGATTCTTCCCCGAGATAAAATCAAACTGTCAGGGTCCAGAAAAAGATCCAGAGCACGAACCCTAACTGGCATGGGTTTACCACTCGGCTCCTTTAGGTACTCCACTTCCATGGGAAATTCTTGCCGTTGCACTGTCTTCATAAGGTAGATCGCTGCCTTAGAGTTGTAGTCCCATTGTCGATTAAATCGGATGACTAGGAACTTAAACACCAAGGCAGTAACAGTCAGTAAACCAGAGAATGAGGAAAACCTCTGAAAAGGTATGGCGGAAGTGTACTCTTGATCATGGATCAAAGAACAATACGCTGAACTGCGGGTCATTCGCTGGCATATCTCACTCAAACAGGGCATATCCTGTCCTGGCCATTGAGATATTCCTTCGCCTAGCCAGGAAGGGCCTGAACACCAAAATCCCATCTTAGATTGGAACTTTCTCAATGTTAATCCTCTTGTTAACAAATCCGCCGGGTTGTGTGTACTATCAACATATCTGAAGAGAGTCTTCAAGCCATAGCGAGACTCCAACTCCACTTTCATCTGCAGAATGTCTTTAAGTCTATTTTTTGCAAAAACATTTTTGCTAGCCATGTTTTGAGATAAAATCCAGGACAAGACCACCTGTGCATCCGTGGCTATACACAAATTCTCGGGAACAAATCCTTCACAATTGTCCAGGATTGTGGGGAGACACTTGAAGGTGAGGAAGACGGCCATTAGTTCCAACACAGGCAAAGTCTTGTTCTTCATAGGTGCCACCTTAGCTTTCGCAAATAATAAGGATGACCGACCATTTTGCACGATATACATGGCAAACCCATATGCTTCCTTGGACGCGTCGCAAAACAGGTACATATCTCCAGGTAGCCCTGCCATAAGCGCCTTGCGCAAAAAACGGAAATCACTCAACCCTGAAAGGTCCCTGGCGAGTTCTCTCCAATCGCTCAAGATTGCTGGCTGGAGTGGATCATCCCAACCTGCACCATTCTTCCACATGGACCTGATTAGCACCTACTGCGGATAGTAACCGGGAGACATAAGGACAATGGATCGAAGACCTTAGCTGACTCTGAAAGAAAACCTCTCTTAGTTGTCACGTCAGGATTGCACTTTACTGGAGCGACATACAACTCCTCCGAATGTGGGGAGTATCGGTAGCCCATTACTCTCTCCCACTCCTCTTCATGGATACATAGAGTACCATCCTCCTTCATCCTAGTGCGGAGCGCCTGACTGTTTGAGTTGCATGACTGGATAATAAAGCCCCCTTCTAGCAAACGCTCTCTAACAAGGGAATACAATGTAGTAAGCTCACTCGCGTCTGCCACGGATGCCACAAGGTTATCCGCATAAAACCGGTCCTCCATCATTCTGCGGCAAGCATCCTGATGGTATTTTGCCGCATGCAATTTTAAGATGCACCCCAACACAAATGGGCTTGAGGTAAATCCGAATATCAAGGTGGTATAGCGGAAGCAGCGCAAACAATCTCCTTCTTTAAGAAAAAAGCAAAACCGGTTCCTATCCGCCTCCAGCTTAAGCCGAATCATTAGAAAGGCTCGGCGAATGTCTGCTAGTAGCACATAATTGTTGGCTCTAAAGGCCAGCAACAACTTTAAGATGTCCCCTGTTAAGTTAACGCCAGAATATGCTGCTTCGTTCAGCGATAATCCATCTCCTGTCTTCAAACTACAGTTGAACACTGGTCTGATCCTGGTAGTTGCCGTAGGGTCCGACTTGAAAACTGGTCTATGTGGTATCCACACATATTTGTCGAACTCCTGAGGGGAGACAAAAATCTCTTCAATTATACCGTCCTCCTGTTGCTGACGAACCACCTCCAAATATTCATCATATATTTTTTTTTAGTCAAGTTTGCTGCCACCCGGTCTAAAACATGCAAGGAAGTTGCATGATTAGAGGGAACTCTGGCTAATCTATCGTGATGCCAGGGGAGCTCCACATAATAGCTTCCATCCCGAAGCTCTACCGTTTCCTCAAATCGCTTTATCTGCACTTTATCGTAATCAGAAAAGTCCTCCTGACTGGGAAGCCCCAGAGATTCCAACATAAACATTTTTTCTAGTCCTCTTTGTACCACACTGTCAGTAAAGCACTCCGCCATGGGATCCAGGTATGTTGATTGTGTTTCAAGGACAAAACATAAATGTGATGCATCGACCTGGGGGGTATGTTCCATCACCGAATTAAACGAGAGGTGAGTAACCTCAGAGAGGGGCTTATCTTCCACGAAAAAAGTGTCCACTGCTCCGAACGGGACCAATCCAGGCGGGGTTGCAAAGGGCCATCCACTCAAACACGGGATCAGCTTCAATGAGTCCAGGTGTTCAATCAGGTCTAACCCAATTATTCTCTTGATCGGTATTAAATCCCTTCCGGTCTCAAACTGGCCGGCCAAAGCATATTTTGCATCCTGAAAGACACGCAATAGAGATTCCAGGTTGGCCACTCGAACCGACAAGTCCATACCATCGGGTACCAAGACAGGAGATGTCACAGTCCTTCCAGAACCCAAGTCAACTCCCAGGACTACCTCTGTGAACCCACGCTGACACTCACCTAGAAAGGTAGACAATCTCAGCTGACAATTGACACCAAGGGTTTCGATTGGGCACAAAGTTCTCAGTACATCTGCCGCCAGATATGTCCGCCCGCTACCCGTGTCCAGTAGGAAATTCACTGACACTGTCTTTGGTCCACAAGAGAATGTAACTGAGAGAATGGGTGGCAACGTGCGGGAATACCCGGTTGAAGTTGCATTGTTCACATCCACATTAAAAGAAGGAGTAATAGCGTTCCCCCTACCAAACTTTTGAGACGTATTCTGTCTTACTGTTGATGTAACTGCAGTGGAGACACCGCCCTTAATCTGCAATCTCTTTATTGCTTCTCCAGTTAGTCTCAATATGGAGGACAAAGGCGGCACCTGTCTATTTGTTAGCGCTATTATCTCCCCTTTCAGTTCGAGAGGAAATTTCCTAAATAGAATCTTAGCCATCAGTCTGGCTCCGCCAGAATCGTCCACAGAAAAGTCACACGAAAAAGAATTCCCCAGCTCTTCCAACAGCGATGCCGTCCTGGAAACGAAGTCCCCCAGCTCAAAAAGGGCTCCACCTTTCTTTGGTACATAGTCCAGAATATCCTGGAATATTTGGTCAATGATTTCATCCAGGTCCAGATACTCCCTCTTCAGTATAGCCATGGCTTGCTGGTAATTGGTGTCAGTACAACTGCAACTCAGGTGATTTACCAGCCTCAAGGCTCTGTCTGAGAGTGAACACTTCAAGAAATTCAACCTCTCAGCATCATTGGCCATGCCGATCACGCAGTTCTCAAACCTAGTCAAGAAGTTTCTGAAACTCATGCGGTCGGACTCCATTTCCTGTCCGCTAAATGTAGGCCCTGTGATCTGTATACGTGGGGGTTTAACCATGAAGGAAGAACCTCTCCCGGTAGTTGCAGAAGCCCTTGAGAACCCAAAGGCAGATTCCGAGTAAGGGCTGGGCTCTGGCTGTCGGTATGCTTGATCGAAATCGCCCAAGTCTTCATAATAATCCTTCAGTTGAGGCAGCCAAGCAAAGCACCCTCAATCTCGGCAGGTGTACTCTCATCAAAGGAGCCTAACTCCAGCTGTGTGATACAAGTCTCTAACTCGACAATGAATTGTCGAATCTCTGTGCTTAAGAATGTCTACGCTGATGGCCTAACTCCATCACGACACATCTTCAGTCGTCCCTGAATCTTCTGAGTCAATGACTCCCTTCTGCGTAGGAGCTGCTCTTTCGTGACGTTCATGACAGTAGTTAACCGACGAAAGAGTAAGCAGCAAACCCTTTGCAAGATGTGGAAAAAAAACTATTTAGAGGGTAAAGTAGATTACCCGGTGATAGCGTAAGCTCCGAGGGGTTGCAAAGGATGCCCTATGCGACCCCCCCCCCTACTGGGTCGAGTAACAAGTATTGTAGTACGGCGAGCAGCGAGTAACTAAGTTGTGCCAACCGTTCACCAGTAAGTCATTAACAGAACTGGTACTAGTCAGAGACACAATTCTTTTATAACAGAAGAATTGTGCCTCCCCCTACTCCTCCAAGTCTATAAAAGACTCGTCCTCTCAACCACTCAGATTAGAATTCCGCCCTCGAGGCCGGCGCCACCAAGTAAGCAATCTTCTTTTTTTATTTTTATTTTTATTTTCTCACAGAATTAAAACGTGACTAGGTTTCCACAGTTTAAAATGAATCCGACCCTCCACCGATCTCCAACTTCCTCAAGTCACGTGAATTGTTTAACTTATTTTTCTCCCAAATCCAAAAGTTCAGTCTTACAAAATAAACCTGTTTTTTTATATTTTCATATATTTTATTTTTTGATATATAAATTTGACAAACAAGAGAGAAATTTCCAAAAGAAATCCATACAAGCTTAAACATTTGGCAAATACAATCTAAACTTGATATGAAAACAAACTTAACTAATGAATGGACATTTTGACACGAGGAACGAAATAATGATTTCACCGTGTTACGATCACCTAAATTACACCGTCATACTATGACCTAAATTCATTGTTTCTTAGCAGTTGATTTTCTGTTTAAATAATTCCACGTTTAAATCGCGTTTTTCATCTTTTAATTGGGATTCTTTTATATTTTCATATATTTTATTTCTTAATGAATTGGACACACAAAACAAAAGTTGTATCAATTTGCGAAAGAAACAAACAAAACAAATTTTCTGTTTTGAAAAAAAAATCGAATTTCTTTTCGTACTGAATTCCTGTAATGTAATTCCTGGAATGAAAGGTAAGTTTTTGTAAAACACCTTTTAAAACTTCTATTCAATAACTTTGAAAATAATTATTATAATAAGTTCATTTATTTATTTATTCGTATTGCATCCATGAAAGATAACTTTTTTTTTTCTGTTTTTATCCAAATTTTACAAATTTACACTCAATAACTTATTAAATAACGTGAAACATTTTTGGGTTTGTATTACTGTACACATAGATTCGAAAAAGTTGTCAAAAAACAAATATATAACAAATAAATGTTATCAAAAGCAAGATAAGTTACTTTTCTACCAAACTGGATATATTTTTCGTGTTTTTATTCAATGTAACATGTTTATTCAGCTCGAAAAACATACAGTGTTTACCGATGTATTGGAAAATTCAAGATGGCGTCTGATTCTCTCTTTAACACGGTAAATTTGGGAAAAGGTGTTATAAATAAAAACCCAGATAAAATACTGTTAAAAACTCGCTCAATATATGTTACCGTGACATAGGTTGACATATATTCGGCGGGTTTTTAATAGTATTTTGTATAGTTTTTTTTTTATTTATAACACCTTTTCCCAAACTTACTGTGTTAAAGAGAGAATCAGACGCCATCTTGAATTTTCCAATACATCGGTAAACACTGTATGTTTTTTGAGCTGAATAAATATGTTACATTGAATAAAAACACGAAAATATATCCAGTTTGGTAGAAAAGTAACTTATCTTGCCTTTGATAACATTTATTTGTTATATATTTGTTTTTTGACAACTTTTTCGAATCTATGTGTACAGTAATGCAAACCCACATTGCTTTTAAGTTTATTTTTATTGCAATCAAATACAGACAAGATATTGATTTCGTACTGCTTCATAACAGACGTGAATAAAAAGTATGATCTTACACACAAAAAATATTAAGTTCGTACTGCTTCATAACAAACGTGAATAAAAAGTATGATCTTACACAAAAAAAAATATTAAGTTCGTACTGCTTCATAACAGACGTGAATAAAAAGTATGATCTTACACATACAAAAAAAATCTCCTAAAAATGTATTTTTCAATCTGACATATAGAATTTCGTATAGAATGTGTTTGATTTCGGAGTCTTCTTGTGTTTTGGTTATCCGTAGCTGAAAATTTGTCTGGTGTCACTTTCGCCCAAATGGTTTTATAAAGTCAGGGAGACGGAATGTGAATTTAACCATGATTTCTGAGAAAATAATATTTGCTATAAACACAAAAAAAATAATTTAAAGATGGTTTAATTGTTATACAACAAACCATAAAAACTACTTTTTTGATATTTAATTTTTTTCAGATTAAAAAAAATCTATCAACATTTACCTATGTCGCTATAAAATTTCGTTTCGTTTTTATGTTTTATCCAATATTTTAGATTGTAGAATGGGTCATTTTCTTTTTTATAAACTCTACTTAGAATGTTTACCCGTTTATCGGTCTTCACAAATTAGTATAAACCTAGGATAGAAAGAAATATTGGTAAATCTTTATAATCTAACTCTGCATATTTTACTATCAATAAAAATTAAAAATCTACTTTTGTTTTACTATGACATTCAAATGCCTTTAAAATATCAGCAAAGAAGGACTATAAAAATATATGTAAGAGTTAAGAGGGGGAATCACTTTCATGTCGATTTTTGCTTTCTTGCGTTTTAGGAGGTATTAGAACTCACGTGTTTACTATTCTGTACTTTTCTTTAAGAATTTGATAAATGAAATATACTGTAAGAATATTGTCGGGCTTAACAAAACTTGGCAAAAGTGCAACCGTTTTATACATTGAGTGTTTTATATTTTTTTTATTAATATTTTGTTTAATTTTCAAATTTTGAACAATTATCAGACTCTCTCGATGACCACAAGTATGTAGAAGAGTAATTTTTTCAGATTTATTAACATTTATGTGTTTGTTTTATTTTACTTGGGTTTATTTATTTCTGCCTGAAATTTAAAATGAGCGTTTTGTGTTTTAAATTGTTAGGTGAAAGTACCGATTAGTTGGCAAAGACATCCCAATGTCAGGACTGGTTTTCTAAAACAATAATGTTATTCGTAAAGAGGGTGGACATTTTATTTGAAATAGAACAGAAAATAAAATGGATAAAAAATTAAATTTAAAAAATCGGTGCGCTCTCTATTTTCATTTAAACAAAAACAAAATACATCAAACGATAATTTTTACTAATTAATATATTTATTATACATAAAAAATGGAAACTGCAAAGGATTGGTTCTGAAGTGGTTGATCATTTTACATTTAATTCACATAAAACAAAAACTAAATAAATCGAACGACACATTTTACTAATTAATATATTTATTATACCTCACAAAATTGGAAACTGCAAACAATTGGCCATTAAATGGGGGCTCATTTTACATTAAATTTATATAAAACAAAAACAAAATAAATCAAACGAAATTCTTACTAATTAATATACTTATTATACCTATAAAATAGGAAACTGCAAAGGATTGGTTCTGAAGTGGTTGATCATTTTACATTAAATATATAAAACAAAAACAAAATAAATCAAACGACAAACTGCAAACGATTGGTTCTGAAGTGGTTGATCATTTTACATTAAATGTACATAAAACAAAAACTAAATAAATCGAACGACACATTTTACTAATTAATATATTTATTATACCTCACAAAATTGGAAACTGAAACGATTGGCCATTAAATGGGGGCTCATTTTACATTAAATTTATATAAAACAAAAACAAAATAAATCGAACGATAACTTTTACTAATTAATATATTTATTATACCTAAAAAATAGGAAACTGCGAACAATTGGTTCTGAAGTGGTTGATCATTTTAGATTAAATTCATACAAGAAACTCATTTCCCATTCTAAAGCTTTATTCTTTAATTCATTGTTTATGGATTTATTTTTCACACACACACACACACACACACACACACACACACACACACACACACACACATATATATATATATATATATATATATATATATACTTTTATATATATATATATATATATATATATATATATACTTTTATATATATATATATATATATATATATATATATATATATATATATACTTTTATATAAATGCAACTTTGTTTGAATTGGTTCCTTATGAACTCCTAAACAGCTGCGCTTGTTTTTTTTGTTTCCTTTTTTTTACATGAAGGTACCTTATGAGTTGTGCAGTGTTCTTTGATAGGTTTTGTATGGAAATGTCTTCGGTAATTATCATATAATAGAAAAATCCGACAAAAGATAGAACAAAGGTTAATATCTTATGCAGCCTAACATTCATTTGAAGCGTTTTATTACCACACAAACAGAAAGGCTCTGTTCCGTCTGCCTGCTTCCCACCGGACTACAACTTGGATGTCTTCAAGTCCAATGTTAACAAATTCCTAATGAACCGCCCTCTGAAGTAAACACTTCATCAAATCTCCACACTAACGTAATGTACTTATCCCTGAGTGGCTTCCGGGCCTTTATAAGTGGTGATCACTGTGTAAAAAATAAAAAAATAAAAAAGGCCCTACATAGACAATAAATTGTCGGCTTTTTGACAGGGGTATGATCGAAATGAATGTTTCTGTTTAGAGCACAATTGAACCATGATACTTGATTTTTGCATTTTAAACATGAATTAAAACTATTATCACCACACAAGTTGATATGCTCAGATATAAAATCAAAAGTAGTTTTTTGACATGACATCATCGGCTTCGAAAAGAATATTTCTGTTTAGATCACAAGTAAACCATAATACTAGACATTTGAATTTAAAATTTTAATTCAAGCCATTTTATATAAAAATAATCTTATAAAAACAACAGTAAGTTCTCTACAGTGCAATTTATAATGTATTGTGCATTAACCTATGTTGAGGAGGCATGTGGAGTTTACTCTCAGTGCAACCCGGGGGGTTCCCAACTAGAGAATTCAAGGTTACATGTTTATTACATGTAACATGTATATAGTAATTTAAATATTTAGTTCTAATATTTAAAGATGAAACATTAAAATGTTTATAAGTTAAACATCTGTTGTTGTAAACAATGTTTATTAATTATTTATAGTAATTTAAATATTTAGTAAAAATATTAAAAGATGAACATAAAACTGTTTATAAGTTAAACATCTGTGGCACCAAATAATGTTTACTAAATATTCATAGTAATTTAAATATTTAGTTCAAATATTTTAAGATGAAACATTAAAATGTTTATAAGTTAAACATCTGTTGTTGTAAACAATGTTTATTAATTATTTATAGTAATTTAAATATTTAGTTAAAATATCAAAAGATGAACATTAAACTGTTTATAAGTTAAACATCTGTGTCTGCAAATAATGTTTACTAAATATTTATTGTAATTTAAATATTTAGTTCAAATATTTAAGGAAGAAAAATTAAAATGTTTACAAGTTGTTGTTACATCTGTTGTTGTAAATAATGTTTATAAATTATGTATAGTAATTTAAATATTTTGTTCAAATATTTAAAGATGAAACATTAAAATGCTTATAAGTTACACACCTATATTACATATTTATTGTAATTAAATATTAAATATTTGTAGTAATTTACATTTTTTCAGATACAATTAACTTTATATTCAGATTACTTAAAGATGGATCGATACATTTCCTTAATACAAGATAGAATAATAATAAATATATAGGGAAAAAGTGTAAATAAAGAAGATATAAAATGTATAGAATTTAACTGTTAAAGTTATCAAACTAATGAAATTTTGAGGTGCTAAACATATATAATTATAAAATTTTGTAGACTGTTGATAATATATATATATATATATATATATATATATATATATATATATATATATATATATATAAATTATCAACAGTCTACAAAATTTTATAATTATATTTGATCTCTTTTAGGCTTAAAATTTATTGGTATATGAACGATTACTGAAGTTTCAATTATATTAACCTAGTGAAATTCGGAGTACTACAAATAAGATTATATATATATATATATATATATATATATATATATATATATATATATATATATATATATATATATATATATATATACGAAAGGATGAAACACTAGTGTCTTTAGGTATTTCATTATTATAGTAAAAAAATAATTATGACATCCCCTTTAAGAAACTCATTGCTTATCCTTGGCCACTGTCAGTGTAATTAAGTCGGTCAATTTAGCTCTTACGAATTGATCATCATATAACGATTAGATCACTGTTCTGACATAAAGAACATTTGAAATGAAAAATATTTAAATCTAATGTTATGTCATGCAGTTAATGTGTTGCCAAGTTCAAATCTGTCGACTAGTGTTAATCATGATACTCTGCACTGAAGATTCCCAAAAGGATGAAACACTAGTGTCTGTAGGTATTTAAGTATTATAGTAAAATTATATATATATATATATATATATATATATATATATATATATATATATAAATTATGAATAAGGCAAGTAAAGGAAATATCTTAATGCACTTTTTGTAATTTATATATTTATTTTACATGCAAACAAAGTAAATTTATTGATGCCACTGAAAACAGAATACTAATAATAAAAATATTTATTTTTTGCAGATGTTCCTGATTTGACGATTATAATTGCGTATTTACGGAGTATCATTTTCATGAAACATTATCCTATAAACAGTTGTTATCTAATTTGGATTTTATAACGATATTATTTGGAAGATTTATTATACAAGAAATTTATGAATTTTATGAAATTGCTCAGTAAACATAAAATATCTTTTTTGTAAAATGTGTCCAATCTTCAAAAGTTAATAAGAAATCAAATCACAAACTGGGACAAAGAAGAAATCTAACTTAGAAAAAATATGTGATTTTATTAAATCAGTGACATTTCTGAGAACTCACACTGGAAAAAAGCCACACTATTAAGGAATTCTGTTTTTCTGCAAAATAGGGTTTACTAATACATCTGAAAACACACACTTGCAAAAAAGAGCTCTCGGCTAGTTTCAGTAAAAAATAGGGAATTTTGACCGCTGGTCTAGCTGCCACATAGTCAGCATCACAATATTTAAAAGAAAAAAAAGAAAAAAGAAAAAGATTAAAGCGAAACATAATCAGCATCACAATCTTCAAAGAAAGAAAATAAAAAAAAAGAAAAGATTAAAACGAAACACAGTCAGCATCACAATCTTCAAAGAAAAAAAAGGAACAAAGAGCGAAACAGCTTTTGGATCTGGTAGAAACTCCTATCCTCAGCATAAAAAAATGAAAAAAATGTTTCTGTAAAATGTCAAATATGCTTTATTTGAAAAATCAAAATTGATGATACACATGAGCATTCACATTGTGGAAAAGCCAATTACTTTTGAAGTGCATGAATATTCTGGTTCTTGAAAATTATCGTTTGTGAGACATATGAGAAATAAAACTGGGGAAAAGCCTAATTATTGTGAAATGTGTGGATATTCCTTTTCTCAAAAATCATAGTTATCCATATGAGAACTCACACGGTAGAAAAACCACATTCTTGTTCGGATAGTCTTGTTCTCAAAACGCAAACTTAATAAGGAATATGCAGACTCACACCAGGGAAAAGCTACATTCTTGTAAAGTGTGTGGATATTCCTCTTCTGTAAAAGCAAATTTAATAGCACATATGAGAACTCACACTGGGGAAAAGCCACATTCTTGCAAAGTGTGTAATTATTCTTGTTCTCAAAAGGCATCGTTACTGAAACATGAGAACTCACACTGGGGAAAAGCCACATTCTTGTAATGTGTGTGGATATTCCTTTTCTGTAAAAAACAATTTAGTAGCACATATGAGAACTCACACTGGGGAAAAGCCAACTTCTTGCGAAGCCTGTAATTATTCTTGTTCTCAGAAGGCCTCGTTAGTAACGCATATGAGAACTCACACTGGGGAAAAGCCACATTCTTGTAAAGTATGTGGATATTCCACTTCTGTAAAAACAAGTTTAGTAGCACATATGAGAACTCACACTGGAGAAAAACCACATTCTTGCAAAATGTGTAAATATTCTTGTTCTCAAAAAGCATCGTTAGTTACACATATGAGAACTCACACTGGGGAAAAGCCACATTCTTGCAAAGTGTGTGGATATTCGTTTTCTGTAAAAACTAATTTAATAGCACATATGAGAACAAAACCTTGCAATGTGTGCAAATATTCTTCTTCTCAAAAAGCATCATTAGTGAAACATATGAGAACTCACACTGGAGAAAAGCCACATTCTTGTAACGTATGTGGATATTCCTTTTCTCAAACATCAAATTTATTAGCACATATGAGAACTCACACTGGGGAAAAGCCACATTCTTGTGAAGTCTGTAATTATTCTTGTTCTCATAAAGTATCTTTAGTGAAACATATGAGAACTCACACTGGGGAAAAGCCTCATTCTTGTGAAGTTTGTGGATATTCTTGTTCTCAAAAAGCATCGTTACTGAAACATATGAGAACTCACACTGGGGAAAAACCACATTCTTGTAATGTGTGTGGATATTCCTTTTCTCAAAAATCAAATTTAGTTACACATATAAGAACTCACACTGGAGAAAAGCCACATTCTTGTAAAGTGTGTAATTATTCTTGTTCTCAAAAAGCATCGTTAGTGAAACATGAGAATTCTTGTTCTGACAAATCAAATTTAGTGCTTCATGTAAGAACTCGTACTGGGGAAAAGCCATATTCTGGCACAAAAGTGAATATTCTTGCTCTTATAAATCAAGCTTAGTGATACATATAAAAAATAAACATAATTAGAAAATGTCATTTGCAATAAAAAAAACAGTCTCAATCTTAGTTTGCATTTATTCAAGTAAGACATGAAACAATTATGTATTACAGTATTACATAAGACATTAAATTACATAAAACAAACTTCTATATACGTAACGCACCTTCTCTCAACTCGCAACGAACTTCTGCTAGTTCAACTTATTTATTCGAAATCCAACTTCAAAATGAACGTCCCTCTAAAAAATCAACCCTCTTTTATCTCCAACCAGGGGCATCTCATTTGCATATCGGGTGGTCACATTGCATAACGAAATAAGACAGCCATTTTTGTTTCTTTCTTCTTCTTCATTCAGTTTATTCCACGACCGACTCCTTGAATTATGCACACGTGCTAATTAGGTAAGTCGCATGTTTCCCTACAGGTTAAACATACGATATTTTTCTGATTTCAAACTTAATCCTGCTAATTATCTGTTAGGCGTACTATCAGAACCTGGAGAAGAACGACTAATGTGTAGTAGCTGTTCCTGTTTTGAGTTGGGGTTATCATTATTCTGGCGAGATATTCTGGCGAGATAAACGTAATCTTTACATGTCATGAGTTGCATTCTCCCATGCATTTACTCCTTCATTGAAATAAGTTATGTCAACGTGTCTTTCTCGGTCATTTTTCATGTGAGAGTGCCCCATCCATTAAGTATTTTTTGTATTAGACGATAAATTTGTTAAATCTTCGCAGAATCATAAACTCATAAAAACTACTTATTTATGTTCCGTTTTTTTAATGGCTTTTTTTTGCTTTATCAATAAACTTGTGTTAAATCTTCACAGCATCATAAACTCATAAAAACTTTATGTTCCGTTTTTTAATAGCTTTTTTTCCTTTATCAATAAGCTTGTGTGTACAAATAATTGTTTTGACAATAAATTAAAATCAAAGCGGAATCCCTGTTCATTTGTTCATGTTTTTGTTGTTTACTTATCACTGTCAATAACTCGTCTGTAAAAAAACTATATTTTGACATTAAATTAAAATGAAAGTGTAGTACCTGTTTCTGGTTTGTTCTGTCATATCTGCCGCGTTTATGTACTCATAACAACCATGTTTAACATTATTATTATTATTATTATCATTATTATTATTATTATTATCATTATCATTATTATTATCATTATCATTATTATTATTATCATTATTATTATTATTATTATTATCATCATTATTATTATTATTATTATTGTTATTATTATTATTATCATTATTATTATTGTTATTATTATTTTATTATTATTATTATCATTATTATTATTATCATTATCATTATTATTATTATTATCATTATTATTATTATTATCATTATTATCATTATTATTATTATCATTATTATTATTATTATTATTATTATCATTATTATTATTGCAAGTTAAATGCACGTTTTGCTTGTTGACATGAACTATGGTTTGTTAGTGTCTCATGAATTGACGCATCCCATGCATTATGGCCTCCTTTCAGATGAATTTGATTAATAGCCAATCTGTAATGCCGTTACTATGAAATGCTAAGTGATCTTTGGATTTTTTAATCTCTATATATATATATATGTATATATATATATCCTGGCTAGCCGTTTTTCCTTGAATCTTTCAGGAAAATGAGTAGTTTTACAGAAGAAAAAAAATGTACATATTTATTTTAATGCATTTTTAAAAGTGTATATATAGACATCGAACAACCCAACCTTCCCATACGCACACATATTTGTCCTTCCCGACATGGGTAGTATTCAAAAAACTGTCTTTTTCGCACGATCTATGACTTTTTCTTTTCTTACATTTTTATTTCAATTATCCTGAAGATGTCCTCTTAAATAAGGACGAAACGTTGATTTTTAAATAATTTCATTCGGTTTTTCTATTTTTCGTAAAACATATATATATATATATATATATATATATATATAAATTCGTATTCCTGTCTGTTTGTTTATTTATTTTTTGTTTGTTCACAATTTGCTTAATATATACAAAAGGTCCATTACTTTAATGCTTCATTCAGTCCTATATATAGTATTATTCGTGTAAAATAGACGATTGAGAGATGGCGTACTTTGCATATTATATTAAGGAAAATCGATTTATTAAATAACGTTTTGTTAGTTATTGCTTATAGTGAGATAATTGTTTTAAGTGTTCTATTTAAGTTTATTATTTAAATTTGATTTATATTGATAACCTATTTAATTTTATTTATTTTTACCAACAACGATTTTTTTATAAAACAGTTTGAGTTTTTTGAGTTTTGAGTTATTTCATTTTCTTCTTATTGTTTTCTTTTCTTTTTCGGCGGATAATAAAACTAAAAATAATTCACACAAGCTTTCAAGCATTATTTATTTAATCAGTTCAAATAAAATAATTCCGTGATTTCGCAGTTAACATTTTGGTTCAATTAATTTTTATGTTAAAATAAACAAACAATCCAATTCAACTACGATTCATTTTAAACAAAAACAAAAAAATCATTTATGTTTTTTCACCAATTTTTTTGGCATCGAAACTAATTTTTTTTCCCTTTTAAAAACAATAAGTCAAAACTCATCATTTTTATAACATAAAAATTCGGTTAACACAAATTCTATTTTGGTATTTTTGAAACCGAATTATTTACAGTTTGTTTTAGTTGCAACAGATCGTAATAACAAATCTTTCTAGACTGAGGGAGCATAAAAGAAATTCGCTTAAACTGGAATGTAGTTATAAAAGGTGCTCAATATCCGGAGAATAGCTTCTCTATCCCTTCTGCCGAAATACCTGGTGAAGATTTTGTCACATACTTCTGCTTTTTTCGGGGGGGATTACATTTTCATGTTTTCATTCGTTCTTTTATTTTTGAAATTTTTGTTGGGGTAACGATTGAGCTGAAACATAATAATGAAAAACTGGTCAATATTCGTAGCATGGCAGGTGTGGCTAAACCGAACTTCATGTCGACCCTGGCAACGCTGGGTATCCATGCTAGTATTTTAATAATTTTAATAAATGGTTTTGTGTTTTCTCTTTACAAAATCCTAAATATTAGTCAAACCATACTTAGCAACACCAAAACTACGGATCCAATGTGTTGCTGGTTATCCCCTACTGAAAAACAAAAGAAAACCACTTGAATAATCCCAATAGCAATAGGTACGTGCAAACTATAACAGATTTCAGCATTCAAAGCATGCCTTTGAATTGCCGTGATAATGATAATATGAGACATAGTTGTTATGAGTATATAAATGAGAAACATATACTACACTTTTATTATTGCGATGCATAAACATTTCATGAAAACGTGTCCAAATTTCGACGGTCAAATAAACGCATTTCAAAACAACCAGAATGAATACACTTTTTTACACACGTTTATTAAACATGAAAAAAGATAAACCTATTAAAACAAGAAACATAAACAAATGGCGGTAAATCACTCCACTCTCGAAAATTCCTTTAAAATGAACATTTTTATAGTTTTTTTTTTGGGGGGGGGGGACTGAAAAGAAAACAAACGTGCAAAATTACAGCAAACGAGTAGTTTCAAAAATATGAAGAACTCTTAGTTTAAAAAAAGTGGAGGATTAGCAGTATTAGAATTTTTGTAGGAATTTTTGACACCCCTAACACGAAACTGCGAATACAATATAAAAATCTCGTAATTTCTCTGTTAAAAGTGGGTTATTTATTTTCTTTATGGATTATACTTCCAAAATAAACTATTACAGTTGTTTTAAAAGTAATAGAAATATTTTTTTTTAAACAGTAATGAATTTTCCGAACTCAATATTTTTCAATTTTTAAACTTTAAAAATCTATCAACATTTTTCTATTGATTCTATTTTTACGATATTTTCAGGGTCAATGTGAAATTTTATGTTCTTTCCAATAAACCGAATATAATATTTTAGACAAACGTTTTTTTTTAAATTCACGCCCCCCACCCAAGTGTCACCCAATTTGAAATGTCTATTAAAAAGTAAATAATTAATTTATGTCGCACAAATTGAAGAGAAAGGGTCAATAAATAATATATTCAAATTTAAAACAAAAAAAATCGCTTTTTTAGAAATTTACCTGTAAAGTCCGAAGTTTAAAACCTTATTTTATAAGAACACATTGTTTTTTTTTGTCTTTTTTTTGTCTTTTTTTTTTAATGAAACCTTGGTCCTTGCTCCTTTAATTGAAAAAATAATTAGGGCTTGAATTACATTTTTCGAGGAGTTATAAGCTTGAAAAGACAGGGGGTCGAATAATTCACGCCTCTCATTTTGAAATGTCTATTAAAAAGTAAATAATTAATTATATCGGGGAGTTTTATATATCACAAATTGAAGAGAAAAGGTAAATAAATAATATATTCAAATTTAAAACAAAAAAAATCGCTTTTTTAGAAATTTACCTGTAAAGTCCGAAGTTTAAAACCTTTTTTTTTTTAAAAAACACATTGTTTTTTTTTTTTTTTTTTTTTAATAAAACCTTGGTCCTTGCTCCTTTAATTGAAAAAAAAATTAGGGCTTGAATTACATTTTTCGAGGAGTTATAAGCTTGGAAAGATGGGGTGGAATTATTCACTATTTTCACGAAATTTCTGACACTGCTAGTGGAGGATCACTTTTCTATAATAATTTAAGGTAAACAGACATACAATTATTGAAGTTATATAGTTTTATAACAGGTGCTTCTGCAGTTTAATTAACTGTTTTAACGTAAGTAACGCACCAACAACAACCGGTTCCCACAGTCCCCCTACTTCCACCGCCTCCCACTAAATATAAACAGAATTTTTGTGAAATGTTAAACAGTTCTTCTGCTTGGTTCATTTTAGCGCGTTAATTACGGAAGCTGTATGTCTGCTCGGTT